>NC_142471.1:54216969-54520000 GCF_049115385.1 Moschus berezovskii | reverse complement strand
AGTTTGATTTAAGTGGAAAAAGCAGTGAGAAATCTTTAGTGAATAATGAACAAAGTTTTTAAACTATTCAGCTATATTGAATGGCATGTGTAAAATAAAGCCTGCCTAGCTGATTTTTCAGGGCTGCTGTAAGACAAGGCATTGGTAAGAGGCAAAGATTATATTAAAAAGCATTTCCTCTCTTTAGCACTCACTTTCAGCCCTTCCTTCAAGTTATGCCAAAGCCCTGGATTCGTGCATTGTTGTTTGATGAGTTTGGGTTCCAGGTTCTCCCTCTCCTGCCAGCAGGTGGTGAAGCATAAGTGAAAGTCCTGGCTTTTCAGATGTGGTTAAGAGATAGGCAAGTGCACAAGGCCGTCCGCACAATGAATGGTATTAACAGCCCATTTCTAGAGAGCTGTGTACTCAGCATTGAAAACATACTTGGGGGAACCTACCTTTAGTAACCAAAGGCTCACTGGTTCGAACCCCTCTGGTGTGGTCTTTCTCATTCAGAAGCCTCTCCCTCTGCCTTCTGCTGTCAGTTTCTATGTCCTGTATTGCTTAAGTGATTTGGCCAGTTTACTTAACTTCTTGACCATTTATTAGACGTCAAAGAAAACTGCTTTGTTTTTACTGAAAAGTGATTTTCCTCTGACCCCGGGAGACATAAGCATGTAGATACAAGACCTTGTCACAGCTTTGAAGTGCCCACTGAGAAAGTGCTGGTGTGAACATCCCCCAAATATCTCTGCTTTCAGAAATGAACACTCGAAAGCCTCCTGGTGGGGAGGTTACAGCTCCAGGGACACTCCACCCTCTTTCCCACTGAACACAACCCAAAACACAGGCCATGGTGTCTGGAGCAGCTCTTTGATGACTCTGGAAAATGGTCGCGGGCAGAGTGGAGAAGGGAACTGGAATGAGAAGTAAGGAGAATCCAGCTGGGAGTCTCCTGTTTTGTTGCTCCTGCTCTTCCTCTCCCCCTCCCCCTTGCTCCCCTGCTCCCTCTTCCTCCTCTTCCCTCCTTTCTTTCCCCTCCTTTTCCTCTTCTGGTTTCTTCCGTATCACCTGCCTGTACTCAAAGGTAGCATACCTCTCAGAACTGCGCAACTCCAAGGGAACTGAATGGAAGTTAACCTTGGGGCAGAGACTAGGAGGAAGTCTGCCAGTTCCCATGCAAACCGTGCTAACACGTGGTGTGTGCGTCCTAGACTGCTTCTGGGCATGTTGTTTTTCAACAGTGGTACTTACACCAAACCTTTTGTTTTGTTTTTTCCTCTTGGTAGAAGAAAACATTTATGATGTTTTCCTTACTACATAGTCACTGTATACGTATTTTTTAATAATTTACTTAAGTTACAATTATAGCCTAGTTCAGTGCGTTTGAATTGCTATAGTATACTTCTAAATTACTTCAGATTCTGGTTCTTTAGGTCCTGAGAGGGTACAGACACACCTCGTTTTATTGAACTTCACTTTATTAGATTTTACAAATACTGCCATTCTTAGAAGCTGAAAGTTGGTGGCAATTCTGGCTTGGAGAAGTCTGTCAGCATCATTTTCCAACATCATTTGCTCACCTCATTTCTGTGTCATGTTTGGTAGTTCTCACAATTTTTCAAACTTCCTGTATTTGTTATGTGCTTTGTGGCCAGTGATCTTTGATGTTACCACTTGCTGAAGCCTCAGATGATAGCATTTTTAGCAATAAAGTATTTTTTAATTAAGGCCTGTTTTTTAGATACAGTGCTATTGCACACTTAATAGACTACACTATAGTGTAATGTAACTTTTTATGCACCGAAAACATAAAGATTAGTGAAATTGACTGAGCTGGAATATTCACGTTATTGCGGTTGTCTGAACCTGAAATATCCCTAAGATCTGCCTGTAATCACAGCCAGCTCCTGGTGTTTCCAGTACTCCCCTGACCCAAATTCTGAATAGCAAGGGAACAGTTATTTAATAATTCCCGTTTAGGTTGTTTCCAGTTAGTTGCTGTTATAAATGCTGTTGTTCATTAAGGTTTTCTTCCTATTCCGTATCATTTCTTGGACGTAGATTCCTAGAAGCAGTTTAAGCACTGACTCACACACAAGTCTTGGCTGTTTGGATTGCTGGTCAACATTGATGATTATTTTTGCAGAGGATTTTTGCCAGTTGTAATAAATATATTACTGCGCAGATTGATGATGAGCAAATTGAGGCTGAGAATGGTTCGGCTGCCCAGGATCAAACACCTGATGGGTAGAAGAGCCATGATTTTAGCCCAACCTGTCTGCTTCAGAAGCCACTCTGCCTGTTCCTCTCTGCATGCTGGCTGGCTGGCTGGCTGCTGCACTCACCACATTCTTAAAGGAGCCTGTTTGAGAAGATCAGTGACATCGCCTGTGCCCCACCATTGGCTCTTTACTTAGCTTTCCTAATTCGATACAGAAAAGAATGAGCTCCTCTTAATGTTAATTTTTATTTCTATTTGTTTGACAGAGCCAGGGCCTTCAGCTGGTCACATCCTCTGTCCTTTGATAAATTTTGGTTCCTAAATGGTCTTATTTACTTGATTTATATGTGCTGTGTACATGATAAAGATGTTAACTTGTTTCTGTTCCAGTTGTTTTGTAATTTGTCTTACAGTTTATTTGCTTTTCCAGAGTCGGACACGACTGAAGTGACTTAGCAGCAGCAGCAAAGCATAATTAAATATTTTAATGTAGCTATAACCATCCATTTTCTTTTCCTGTTGCCCTCTGAGCTTAAGAGATTTCCCCCTTGCAGAGGCTTAACAATCACAGATAGATATTTTTAAAAAGAAAGCATACATAGAGGTATTAAGGGTACTTGTAAGAAATGCAGCAATTTGGGGCTGTTTTTCCTGAAGGCTGTGTTTACCTCATAATCTCTCCCTCTTTTCCTACTCATACAGTTTCCCCACAGACATTTTCCTGTGAAAATGGGAGGGCAGATTTTGGGGGGGATGTTGCTCAAGGTTATGATTTATAGTTTTCAGAACACAGAGGGAGTTTGGGAAGGACAATTTGAAATAATGTAAAATGAAGAGTTCCCTAAGCATTTTTTACCATAATTTTCTACTGTATATTATCCATCCTTATGACAGAACTAGACAAAGCTTTCAACATAAAACTTTCAGAAAATTTTTATCATGTTTATACATGCACGTAATCTAAGAAACAAAATTGTTTTACACCACTTATTACGGAAAACAGTAGTGCCCAACCCTTACCCTAACCCTAACCCTATTCCTCTATTCCAACCCACTTTCCTACTTTCTTGCAACTCTTTTTAACTGAATCTCATGGTATTAATATTTACCTTCATTTCCCTTTTTACAGGATCTTTTGTGTATGTGCTTATCTTTGGGTGTCTAAGTGAGATGGTAATGTAGTTACCCACTTCCTGCTGGTGAAGGTCAGGATTCAAAGCCCTGTAACTGTACACTCCCACATCCACCAGCTTGCATGCATTCAGTGCCTTTTCCTTGCCTTCTTTCCCTCCCCAACCAGTCCGCTGCCAGCGTTAATGCTTCTTACCTTATCTCCCCAGTGTGGTTTTCTGTCTTTGATTTAACCGAATATTCAGTACTTACATTATTACAGTTTTGTAAATGCTATTCATAGCCTAGTCATGTACTTTCCTATAATTACTTTTCCTTTTCAGCACAATATTTTGTTTCCTACAGAGTTGGTAATTGCCTTGCTTTTTGTTCTGTTAGTTTTCTGTGTACTTACTCCTCCCACCCCCAACCCACGTTATGACTCAGTCCAGCCACAGAACTGGGTGTCCTGTTAGGGAGGGCTCCCTCTCTAGGCCGGAGCTGTCAGTCCTCCCTTTCTTAGCGTCCTAGGAAATCCCATTTCTTCTTTTTTCTGTTTACTCCTTTGCTTTGTAGAGTGTATATTCTGTAATTTCCTGCAAGAAGAGTCGTAGGTGGTAAATGTTTGAAATCTTATATATGTGAAATGGCTTTAGTTTATCTATCCTTGATCTATTCTTTAAGTTTATGCTCAGTTAATAATGGGGCTTCCCTGGTGACTCAGTTGCTAAAGAATCAGGCTACAGTGCAGGAGATGCGAGTTTGATCCCTGGGTCAGAAAGATCCCCTGGAGAAGGGAAATGGCAACCCACTCCAGTATTCTTGCCTGGGGAATCCAATGGATCCCTGGGAGGCTGCAGGCTACAGTATTTGAGGTGACAAAAGAGTCGGACATGACTTAGCAACTACATCACCATCACCACAGTTAATAATATGGCTGGGTATAGAATTCTAAGTTGAAAATCATTTTCCCTCAGAATTTGGAGGCATTTTTCTGAAGCCTTTTCTTTTTTATTACTGCTTTTGAAAAAGCCTGATTCTTGATCTTTCATGTGAAGCTTGTTTTTGATCTCTGGCTGCCTTATGGTCTCTTGTTAACCCCAAGTTTCTGAAGTTCCTAACACAGCTGAGTTTAGCTGTGTAATCTGTTTGCTTCTACTGAGCTGGGCTTTCATTGATTCCTTGCAGTTAAGAAATCCATTTCTTCTATGTGATACGTTCAATATGACATCCTTAACTGGAAATCTAGATCTGTTTTTAAAAGGGAAATTATAATGAAACATGCTTCCCAGAGCCTGAAATATTACCCTTTAAATGTCAGAAGGGGATTATGGTCATTAAATTGGCTAACCAGAATTTAAGAGAGTGCTGACAAACATAGAATACAGATAGTCACGTATTTCATTTGCCAGAGCAAATAAAAGCTTCAGTGAATAAGTTGTTCTTGCCATTGATTGCTCTTGTATCCAGTCTTTCAGAGAAAGATAGATATATTTATAAACTTTTATTAAAAGGAAAAACATACACTTCTATTTTTCTGGGCTCCAAAATCACTGTAGGTGGTGACTGCAGCCATGAAATTAAAAGACGCTTACTCCTTGGAAGGAAAGTTATAACCAACCTAGACAGCATATTAAAAAGCAGAGACATTACTTTGCCAACAAAGGTCCGCCTAGTCAAGGCTATGGTTTTTCCAGCAGTCATGTATGGATGTGAGAGTTGGATTATAAAGAAAGCTGACCACCAAAGAATGGATGCTTTTGAACTGTGATGTTGGAGAAGATTTGGTGTTGGAGAAGACTCTTGAGAGTCCCTTATACTGCAAGGAGATCCAACCAGTCCATTCTAAAGGAGATCAATCCTGGATATTCATTGGAGGGACTGATGCTAAAGCTGAAACTGCAATACTTTGGCCACCTCATGCGACAAGTTGACTCACTGGAAAAGACTCTGATGCTGGGAAAGGTTGGGGGCGGGAGGAGAAGGGGACGACGGAGAATGAGATGGCTGGATGGCATCACTGACTCTGCGGACATGAGTTTGAGTGTACTCCGGGAGTTGGTGATGGACAGGGAGGCCTGGCGTGCTATGATTCATGGGGTCGCGGAGAGTCGGACACGACTGAGCAACTGAACTGAACTGAACTGGACTGCAAGGAGATCCAGCCAGTCCATCCTAAAGGAGATCGGTCCTGAGTGTTCTTTGGAAGGACTGATGTTGAAGCTGAAACTCCAATACTTGAGTCAGCTCTTCGTATCAGGTGGCTAATTTGAAAAGACCCTGATGCTGGGAAAGATTGAAAGCGGGAGGAGAAGGGACGATGGAGGATGGATGGTTGAATGGCCTCACCGACTCGATCGACATGAGTTTGGGTAAACTCATGGGAGTTATCGATGGACAGAGTGGCCTGGCGTGCTGCAGTTCATGGGGTCACCAAGAGTCGGAAATGTCTGAGCAACTGAACTGCACCACCCACATAATTTCAGAAGGTTGAAAGTACATTCTACTCAGTCCTGAGCTTTAGTTTGGTCCTCTAAAATCACGTACCCCCCAAAATTCATTTATTTGATTTTCCAGTCTCCACCTGCTTTAGCTATTAAGTCAGCAGAACATTTGTCCTCTAGGCCAAGGGTCCACAACCTCTGCGATCTAGCACTTGATGATCTGAGGTGGAGCTGATGTAATATAATAGAAATAACATGCACAATAAATGTAATGTGCTTGAATTATCCTGATACCATCCCCATCCCCAGTCCAGAGAAAAATTGACTTCCATGAAATTGGTCCCTGGTGCCAAAAAGATTGGGGACTGCTGCCCTAGGCCAAATGTGTGAAATAGATCATTAAATTTTTCTCAGAATTTTCCCCCCAAATGTCAATTAAGGTAGTAAATTAGCCAATGTTTATCAATATAAAGAAAAATGGTAACTAACCATGACATGGTTGGATGGCATCACCAACTTGATGGACATGAGTTTGAGCAGGCTTCAGGAGTTGGTGGTGGACAGGGAAGCCTGGTGTGCTACAGTCCATGGAGTCGCAAAGTTGGACACGACTAAGCAACTGAACTGAACCATCTGCTAACACTTGCTGTAAAAAGAGCTGACATCTAAGGAAAGCTGTGAAGGTGCATGCTTCATCTCTAGGACCACACTCTTCTGGGGGCCATTGGAACAGCAGTGAATGTTGAACAGGCACCCTTCATTGGGGGGCGGGGGGGATTTTACATGTCCTAATGTAAATTTGTAAAAAAAAAAAAAAAAGACTCCAGTGTGTCTCCTGTAGTCTCAAATCCCCTGCTGAATACTTCTATAACTAGATGTATGGGTTTTTACCTCCAAACAAGCAAATGTCTCTCTTTAAGTCCATTTTGGCACTGTCTACCTGGAAATATTATCAGATCCCACAGGTTAAAGGCTCAGTCTCACACCAAATGCCTCCCCCACCCCACTTCAGAATGCTAATTGCTGGTTCAGATTGTTGCCTGTACCGCTTATCAGCTAGCTGTAAATTGGAGGTTCCTATGACCCTGAGGAGGCCTTACAAATAGCTGTGAAAAGAAGAGAAGCAAAAAGCAAAGAAGAAAAGGAAAGATAAAAGCATCTGAATGCAGAGTTCCAAAGAATAGCAAGGAGAGATAAGAAAGCCTTCCTTAGCGATCAATGCAAAGAAATAGAGGAAAACAACAGAATAGGAAAAACAAGAGATCTCTTCAAGAAAATTAGAGATATCAAGGGAACATTTCATGCAAAGATGGGCTCAATAAAGGACAGAAATGGTATGGACCTAACAGAAGCAGAAGATATTAAGAAGAGGTGGCAAGAATACACAGAAGAACTGTACAGAAAAGATCTTCACGACCAAGTAAATCACAATGGCGTGATCACTCACCTGGAGCCAGACATCTTGGAATGTGAAGTCAAGTGGGCCTTAGAGAGCATCACTACGAACAAAGCTAGTGGAGGTGATGGAACTCCAATTGAGCTATTTCAAATCCTGAAAGATGATGCTGTGAAAGTGCTGCACTCAATATGCCAGCAAAGTTGGAAAAGTCAGTAGTGGCCACATGACTGGAAAAGGTCAGTCTTCGTTCCAGTCCCAAAGAAAGGGAATGCCAAAGAATGCTCAAACTACCACACAATTGCACTCATCTCACACACTAGTAAAGTCATGCTCAAAATTCTCCAAGCCAGGCTTCAGCAATATGTGAACCGTGAACTTCCAGATGTTCAAGCAGGTTTTAGAAATGGCAGAGGCACCAGAGATCAAATTGCCAACATCCACTGGATCATGGAGAAAGCAAGAGAGTTCCAGAAAAACATCTATTTCTGCTTCATTGACTATACCAAAGCCTTTGACTGTGTAGATCACAATAAACTGTGGAACATTCTGAAAGATATGGGCATACCAGACCAGCTGACCTGCCTCTTGAGAAACCTGTATGCAGGTCAGGAAGCAACAGTTAGAACTGGACATGGAACAACAGACTGGTTCCAAATAGGAAAAGGAGTATGTCAAGGTTGTATATTGTCACCCTGCTTATTTAACTTATATGCAGAGTACATCATGAGGAACGCTGGGCTAGAAGAAGCACAAGCTGGAATCAAGATTGCTACTAGAAATATAAGTAACCTCAGATATGCAGATGACACCACCCTTATGGCAGAAAGTGAAGAGGAACTCAGAAGCCTCTTGATGAAAGTGAAAGAGGAGAGTGAAAAGGTTGGCTTGAAGCTCAACATTCAGAAAACAAAGATCATGGCATCTGGTCCCATCACTTCATGGGAAATAGATGGGGAAACAGTGGAAACAGTGTCAGACTTTATTTTTGGGGGCTCCAAAATCACTGCAGATGCTGATTGAAGCCAGGAAATTAAAAGACGCTTACTCCTTGGAAGGAAAGTTATGACCAACCTAGATAGCATATTAAAAAGCAGAGACATTACTTTGCCAACCAAGGTCCGTCTAGTCAAGGCTATGGTTTTTCCTATGGTCATGTATGGATGTGAGAGTTGGACTGTGAAGAAACCTGAGCACCGAAGAATTGATGCTTTTGAACTATGGTACTGGAGAAGACTCTTGAGAGTCCCTTATACTGCAAGGAGATCCAACCAGTCCATTCTAAAGGAGATCAATCCTGGGTGTTCATTGGAAGGACTGATGCTGAACCTGAAACTCCAATACTTTGGCCACCTCATGCGAAGAGTTGACTCACTGGAAAAGAGTCTGATGCTAGGAATGATTGGGGGTGGGAAGAGACAGGGACGACAGAGAATGAGATGGCTGGATGGCATCACCGACTCGATGGATATGAGTTTGAGTGAACTCCGGGAGTTGGTGATGGACAGGGAGGCCTCGTGTGCTGTGATTCATGGGGCCCCAAAGAGTCAGACATGACTGAGCGACTGAACTGAACTGAACTGAACTGATGACCCCCTCCTGGGAGTCAGTTAATTTGCTGGAGCTTCCCACAGAACTCAGGAAAACAATTTCCTTATTAGTTGAGCAGTTTTATTATAAAAGAGTATCACTTAGGACCAGTCACATGGAAGAGATATGTAGGACAAGGTATCTGGGAAGGAGTGTGCACTGCACTCCCACATCTTCACATGTTCACCAGCCTAGAAACTCTCCAAACCCCCATCCTTTTCGATGTCTGTGGAGGCTTCATTATACAGCCATGGTTGATTAAATCATCGGCCATTGGTGATTCACAGCCCCCAGCGTCTTTCCCCTCCTTGGAGGTGGGAGGAAGTGGGAATGAGATTCGCTAGTCACCTGATTGGTTCTCCTGGCAATCACCCCCTATCTTTTGGGACTTTCCAAAAGTCACTTTAAACTCAGAAACATAAACCCAGGTGTGGTTGAAAGGGACTTTTATGAATAACAAAAGACTTCTTTGGGTTCCCAGGTGGCACTAGTGGTAAAGAACCCACCTGCCAATGCCGGAGACATAAGAGGAGCAGGTTCGATCCCAGAGGTCAAGATCCTCTGGAGGAGGGCATGGCAATCCGCTCCAGTATTCTTGCCTGGAGAATTCCATGGACAGAGAAGCCTGGCAAGCCATAGTTCACAGGGTTGCAAAGAGTCGGACATGACTAAGATGACTGAGCATGCATGCGGACACCTTGTCTCTCTTAGGAAATTGCAAAGGTTGTAGGAGCTCTATGCCAGAAACAGGGATGAAGACCAAATATATATTTCTTACTCTAAATCACAATATGATAAAACTTAATTCTGAACACAAATTGTAATCATGGAATACTTGTATGTGGGTTAGTAATGAGTCTGATTTCCTCTTCTCCCACCAGCTTTTTGGAGACTGGGAAGCCCAACTGCGGAGGATAATGAAACTCATCGCTGGCGGCGGCCTGTCCATCACAGGCTCCCACAACATGTGTGGGGATTACCTGTACAGCGGCCACACGGTCATGCTCACACTCACCTACCTATTTATCAAAGAGTGTAAGTCTAGAGCGGCCTTCTGTGAGAATTTCCTCACCTGCCGTTTCCCACAGGAGCAGGATGGGATCTCGCGACGGCAGCCCCTCACCTCACCTGCGTGCTTATACCCAGCAGGCACCCAGGGAAATATATGTCACAAGTCCCTGTACTTCTTGGGGGAAGTGTCTCGTTTCCTTAGCTGTCAGCTGTGGTATCAGGGTGTTTTATGACTGCTGGAAGGAGCCGGGGGGAGGAGACAAAATTCCAGGCCTGGCTGGATGATGGTAGATGTTGTGTTCACTTGGCAGCCATTTTTCAGGCACTGGGCACTGTACCATCTGCTCCAAAGAAGCGCATGGGGGTCGGTGGTGTCTCTTCCCTTAAACAAGCTCTGGTCTCAGGGAAACTAAATGATGCAGACATTAAATGAGAAGTTTCTGTAATAAATGTAAAGTATTTTATTATGAAACACAAAAAACAATATTACAGGTAACCCTGTATGCTGCTCAGATTTAATATAAGTATTTGTCAGATCTGTTTCAGATGACCCTTGTCAAGGCAAAGGAAATATATATTAATATCTATTTTATTATTATTAATTCATATTAATACAATAATTATGTATTATTAATATATAATAATAAAGTATTAATATATATCTAAAGTTTTTCATTCCTTCCCCCTCCCATTTTCCTCTATTTCTCAAGTATGTTTTATTCCTTTCTCTACTTGTAGAAAATTCCATTGTCCTTAATATTCTACTGTTAGAAATAGTCTCAGTGAGCTTTATCTAGGCAGCTCCCATGAGGAGAAACAAGAGAAACCAGGCTGTGGGTATCACAGAGGAGGGACACACATTGCATTCTGGAGGTATTTGAGAGCCTGTGGCACCTGTTGGAACGTCAGTGTGGTTGGAATTCAGAGAGGTGGTAATAATGGGAATTGAAAAGTGAACTAGTGAGTAGGAACCAGATTGTGCAACATGCCTTGAGTCTCAAAAATGAGTCTGAATTTGCATTCTGACAGACATGAGGTGCCCATGGAGAGGTTGTAACCACTGGGGCGGTGTCATCTGACTTGTCCTTTAGAGAAGGAGAAACCACTCCTGTAACGACTCACAGGGTGGATTGGAGAGGGCAGAGCAGGAGTAGTGTTAGCAGACTGGCTGCCACTATGGTCCAGGAAAGAGATTGGAGTGGCCCAAACTGTCAGGATGACATTGGTGTGGAGAGAAGTGGGGGAAACTGGGAGAAATTCACAAAAGGGAGTCTACAGGTAACAGGATTGATTGGAGGGGGCTGGGTACAGGGGACAGGTGACGGACCGGAGGGTGAAAGCCCAATTTTGGTCTTAAACTGAGACGGGGAACACAGGAAGAGAAGACATACTCTGGAGCATCGAGTGAGAGGAGAGACAGTGGGCGCTCTGCTTGTTCTTAGTAAGTGACCAGATAGAGTGATTCGAGCAGTGTCTGTTCAGAACTGTCAGGGCATGATCTGGCCCTGGCACTGGAGTATAGCCGGGTGTGGAAAAACGGGCACAGAGCAGGCCTAATGTCAGCAGCCCTGGGAGCCCGATTCCTACCTGCTGCTGGTTGGTCCCTGAAATCTTTAATGCGGTTAAGCTTTATTCTTGAAGACGAGACTTTAAGCCAAGTTGGATGCCATGGGTCACAAACTGATTCTGAATCCCGGTGCTATCACTCGCTCTGTGACCTTGGGAAGAACCTCTAATCTCCATAAGTCTTAGTTTCCTAAACTATACTGATAGCTCCTTCGTGGCTTTCCCAGTGGCTCAGCAGATAAAAAAAATCCACCTGCCAGTTCAGGAGACACAGGTTCAGTCCATGGGTCCAGAAGATCCCCTGGAGGAGGAAATGGCAAGCCGCTCCAGTATTCCTGCCTAAGAAATCCCATGGACAGAGGAGCCTGGCGGGCTGTGTTCATGGGGTTGCAAAGAGTCAGACACAGCTGAGCAGCTAAGTACACACACACAGCTCCTTCATCAATGAGGGAGAGGTTGTGAAAATTAAAATAGATGGCACATGGGGACACTAATAGAGGAGCTGGGAGAATGAACAGTAGCTGGTCTTTGTTGTATTGTTATGGTATCAAATACAAGTCTTCCTGGAAAGGGAACATGGAGCCCTGTGCATACACTGAGACCTCTGCCCCAACCCCTGACCATGCCATTTAAAATTGCAGACCTCCTTCCCTTTACCCTCTCTGCTGTTAATCCACTTAAATCCAGAGCATTTAGTACCTTCTAACATAGAGTATAAGTTACTTGATTATAATTATTATTTATTGTCTCTTTTCATTACTGGAAAGGGATCTTCCCACAAAGGCAGACTGTTTGCCTGTGATGTTAGTTGATCTCAAGATCTAGTGACTGTATCTTGTCCTGGCTACATTGTAGATGCTTAATAAATAGTGGGTAAATGAATGACTGATACTTGGACCCCCTGAGAATCCTATAAAAGGCTAAACTGGCTTCCCCAGGGTGGGGACGGTAGATCACATTCAGACAACATTTTTGTCTAACATATCAGACCCTCTGAAGCCCATTTATGGAGAATACAAGGTAGGAGGGCTTATACCAGTAGAGATTTTGAATCTCCCATCAAGTGACTTCCCAGACACTGTCCTGCCCTTGGGAGTGGACATGCGCTAGAATTCCTGATCACTTGGATTCTCTTATTTGTATTTGAGAAATGGACACCTCACAGTCTTAAAAAGTAGCATATGGTTGCAAAGCTTGGAAAGCAAATAGGGTGGTTGTATCCATTATAATACCTAGTCTGTGTATAAGGATCCATAGACCAAAAGGTATTGATTTTTATACAGAGCATTAACCCCATATTATTTCCAGGTAAATTTAATTATCAATAGATAGTTTTGTTTTTAATGGAGTGTGATGCATTAACCTGTCCTTGTTTGTCCTTTAAAATTGTATTTATGATTATATGGGTCAAGTTATAACCACATATAAATTACCATGGCTAATAAAATCACTTGATGAAATAAGCTGCTTCCCTTCTAACCTTGGTTACATAGAAGCCAAAGCCCTTGGATCTGCCACCCTAAGCGATCTGTATTCAGAAGGAAAGATCCAAGGTAATTGGATTCAGAATGGATAGTTGAGGTGTGGTTGGGTGCCCTTTGTCATACTTGAATAATAGGACTTTTCTTGCGAATTTCTCCTTTTCAGATTCCCCTCGACGACTGTGGTGGTACCACTGGATCTGCTGGCTTCTCAGCGTGGTGGGAATCTTCTGTATTCTCTTAGCGCATGACCACTACACTGTGGACGTGGTGGTGGCATACTACATCACCACAAGACTCTTCTGGTGGTACCACACTATGGCCAATCAGCAAGTGAGTGTTTCCCCTCCTTTGGTGTTAACTCCTGATGCTCTTGACTAGCTGTTGCTGGTGTGGCCACAGCGGGAGTCACCTGAGACTGTATTGTCTCCTGTAGTGCTGATCCACTTCTGAATCAAATCTGAACCAGAAATGTTTCTATAATGACATAGGAGATGGCATCCTTCCAGAACAAGTATCACATTCTCATCGTCCCTGGAAGACTGTTTTAAGCTGTGCCCACCTCTTGCTTGATCTTGCATCCCTACCTTCTTTTCCATCTTGGGCCTCTCACCAGCTTAATACTTAACATTTAATTAAGTCTCTCCATTTTCATCATAGGAGAGTAATGAAAGCACTCATTGAAGTATTTACTTATAGACAACAGACTTAAGTAAGCCACACGTTCTCCGTGTACTCCTGGCGTTGGAGTTATTTTTTTCTCTGCTGGAGAAACAGGTGTGGTTTGGTTTGCAGTTGGGTACAGAGTGTAGAATGGTGGCGTGAGTGTGAACCTGGGTCCATTAAGGTGATCAGGGGCTGGATCTGGGGGCCTCTGTGAATTGTAATATGGAAAATATTTGAACCTAAAGTGAAAGTTTATGAGAATCACGTGTATGTTCCTGTTGGGGCTGAAACAATCAGTTGCTCTTCCTGACTCGGTTTTCTCTTTCTGTGTTCTCTTAGGTGCTAAAAGAAGCTTCCCAGATGAACCTCCTGGCCAGAGTGTGGTGGTACAGGCCATTTCAGTACTTTGAAAAGAATGTCCAAGGAATTGTACCTCGATCTTACCATTGGCCCTTCCCCTGGCCGGTAATCCACCTCAGTAGGCAAGTTAAATACAGCCGACTGGTGAATGACACATAACGGCTCTACATGGTGGAGAAAGAGGAACTGTCCGAAGTGCTAAGAACTCCATGAGAGAAGATGCCATAAAATAAACAGCTCCCTAATCCTATTATCTTTCAACAATTACCTTGACTTAACCTATTGAGTTACCTGGTCAGCACTGTGATCTTTTTTTCTCTCCAAAGGACCTGCATTGGACAACAATAAAGAAAACTCAACCTATCATACACTGTACACATTTCCTGTTCATAAGTTTGGGATTTACATAATCTGCGACCACCATGTTCCTTTGTACGTGATGCAGCAGCATAAATGTAAGCTTTTATATCATCAGTTCTGGTCTTTCCAGTTACATCTGGAAATAAAGCGTATTATTTTCTTGGGAAAACATACTTTTCGTATCTCTTGCCCCAAAGATTGGGCTGTAAGCCATTTTCTAGCAAATGTCTCTATGAAGGTTTCTAAAGTACCTGAATGGGGTTCGATTCTGAAATCTTTCTACCTGTTGCACCGATATTCAAATAAAAATGACAGACACAGGAAGGTTTGGTAACTTTGGGTTTTGTAAAAATCAGCAGAGACAGTGTGTCAAAAAGTGCAAAAAAAAAAAGATTCTGTTATAAAGTGATTTTCTAAGTATTTCCTAACTTTATTTTTCAAAATGATGATATGAAAACCAAATTTAAAGATTTTTACATGTCAGAGAACAGAGAGTTAAAATTTAAAAATGCTTCTTGGGAGAGAAATTTGTCTATGTTTCTAGTGCCTTTCTTGTCTTGATTGTATGGTCAGTAGGCAATCTTCAATGTTTTTATTTAAAATAAATATTCCATGAAAATATAAATGTATGTATACACTACTAAATTTTGCATTTATAGCTAAATTCAATCAGAAGACTGTTTATGGTTCTCAAACTACTATGAATTAAAGAATGGGGGAATTAATTGGAAAGTCAGAGCCTGTTCCCATATTGTGAGCAGGCGGCGATAACATGTACCACTTCAATTATTTTGCCATCAATTTGGTAGTTCGATTTTAACTATACAATGAAAACAGCCATGAATACTTTGTTTTTAAAAAGAGAGTTTTGAAAATGATCACTTAACTAAAACTTGAAAGCTATAAATTAGTTATCCATACTCTCATGACAGTTTTGTTGGTGAACAACAAAAAAGATACCTATTTCTTGAAAATATATTTGTGCAGGAACTGCATGTAGTTCTGAGTTTTACTCCTAACAGAAGTATGTTTGGGGAAGTATTCTATTCTATACTTGCCAATGTGGAGAACAAAATAGTTTTTTAAGGATGAAGAAGTATATATATCCATTCTGTATTTTACGTGCAGCAGAATTATCTTCCGTAGGGTTTTTTGTGTATTCACAAGGTGATATTTGTATTGTAAAACAATAATGGTGAAGGAAATAAAAAGGCTTTTAAAATTTTGTTTGTTTTAAATCTTTGTAAAGTTATTATTCCAGAGAGTATACTGATTATCTTAACAGCTTACCTAGATCATAAATTAATCAAGATGCACTTTTTAATAAAAACTGATACTTAAAAAAATGTCTGCTCTTTCTAATGTGTTCACATTCTTCACAAGAGTCATAAATGAAGTCCTTGAAGCAAGA
Organism: Moschus berezovskii; assembly: GCF_049115385.1. Lineage (NCBI taxonomy): Eukaryota > Metazoa > Chordata > Mammalia > Artiodactyla > Moschidae > Moschus > Moschus berezovskii. The sequence goes on along the minus strand of NC_142471.1, from coordinate 54,504,402 downwards.
TGTAAAAACAAGTTTTGGCATTTCCTCGCTGAGTTTGTTTGAGAGAGGGCCTCTATAATCATGTTTCTTTTCCCTTGAGATTCCTTGAAATGTACTCTAAACTTCAGTATAACCTCTACAGATAGCATATATTTTTAAAAACATAAGAAAAGACTCACAGGTAAGTTCAAACTGCAGACCACTTTTTACCAATAATTTTCAGTTCTCCAATTCTCAATCAAGTCACTTACTTTTTCCCCCTATAACTGAAAGTAATAAAAGTTTTTCAGTTTAGATGGAAAGGGAAAGTAAATTCCAAAATGAGAAACACGGTCATAGTACTTTGAGAATCAATGGTAAGAAAAACTTTTTAAAAAGGAAAAAAATATGTTATTCTTGATGTGGGGAAAAAATGAGGATATTAACAGTGGAAACCTGTTCTTATGAAGGGAAGCTGTTGTCTTAACCTGAGAGGTTACAGCTGTCTAGTTTGGGACCAGATGCTGTATATTAAAAAGGTAAGTAACTTGAATAATGAAAATGAATTCTTGACATATGCTAAAAACAGCATTTTTTTTTCCTAAATCAAAAGTTATATTTAAAAGATCATTATTTTAAGTTTACCTACTACATTTGTACCAAGAAATTCCCTTAATGATTGTACTTCATGCCTGGCTGTGTAGAATCATGAACTGACATATCTTGTGGCTCTCAAGTCTGCAACTTCCAGGTAGGAAAAGAGAAATCTTATGTTCTGGAGAATTGTAGTACACTTGATAATGACTGCCTGAATGAGGACTTGTGCTTTTCTGTGCTTTAGTTTAGTAAGCCAGAGCCCTAGACCATAGCTTCTTTATCTAACACTCTTTTTAAGAGTTAGGCAATTCCCAAGCATTATCTTGTTAACCCTTACATCACCACAAGGTTCCTTATTAACCCCATTTTATGGAGGTTGATTTAAGTATGTTTAATGACTTTCCCAAGGGCGTGCAACTGATAAAAATCTGATTGAAGTTCAAGTTTTCACCCACTCCTCGACACCCTTTCCACCCACATACTGTGAGCTTTCATAAATTCTTCAGCAAGAGTCCACAGTGAAAGAAATCTGACTGTGGTAGTCAAGCTAAGCAGAGTGACTTACTGTGAACCAGGTAGCAGGAAATTCACACCATGAGATAGAGAGACTCATTTTGCCAGTTTCTGATTGTTGTATTTGTTTTATTTGTATCCCAAGCAAAAACCAAAATTGATAAATATGATAAGTATCTCAAAATTTTAAATATTACATAAAACGAGTGCTTGCTAGCATTTTTTTAAAAGTTTTTATTAGCATATAGTTGATTTACAATGTTGTGTTTCAGCTGTACCATAAAGTGAATCAGTTATACATGTATCCACTCTTTTTTAGATTCTTTTCCCATATAGGTCATTATATAGAGCATATGGAGTAGAGTTCCCTGTCAAATACAGTCAGCCCTTATTAGTTACCTATTTTATATCTGTATATGTCAATCCCAGTCTCCCAGTTTATCTCTCTTATCCCTCCTCTGGTAACCATAAGTTTGTTTTCGACATCTGTGACTGTTTCTGTTTTGTAAGTAAGTTCATTTGTACCATTTTTTTAGATTCCATGTATAAGCAATATCATCTGTTTGTCTCCCCCTGACTTCCTTCATTCCATATGACAATCTCTGGGCCCATCCATGTTGCTACAAATGGCATTTTCATTCTTTTTTATGGGCCTTGTACTGCAAGGAGATCCAACCAGTCCATTCTAAAGGAGATCAATCCTGGGTGTTCATTGGAAGGACTGATGCTAAAGCTGAAACTCCAATACTTTGGCCACCTCATGCGACGAGTTGACTCACTGGAAAAGACTCTGATGCTAGGAAAGGTTGGGGGCGGGAGGAGAAGGGGACGACAGAGAATGAGATGGCTGGATGGCATCACCGACTCTGTGGACATGAGTTTGAGTGTACTCCGGGAGTTGGTGATGGACAGGGAGGCCTGGCGTGCTGTGATTCATGGGGTCGTGGAGAGTCGGACACAACTGAGTGACTGAACTGAACTGAATATTCCATTGTGTATATGTACTATATTCTTTATCCATTCTTCTATTGATGATAATTTAGGTTGCTTCTGTGTCTTGGCATTGTAAATAGTGCTACTGTGAATGTGAGGGTGTGTGTATCTTTGAATTATGATTTTTTCTAGATATATGCCCAGGAGTGGGATTGTTGGATCATATGGTAGTTCTGTATTTAGTTTTTTAAGGAACCCCCATACTGTTCTCCTTCGTGGTTGTACCAATTTACATCCCACCAACAGTGTAGGAGGGTTCCCTTTTCGTCACACCCTCTCTAATATTTATTGTTTGTAGATTTTTTTGATAAAGGCCTTTCTGACCTACTTGAAGTGATACCTCATTGTAGTTTTGATTTGCATTTCTCTAATAATGTTGAGCACTTTTCCGGAGAAATGGCACCCCACTCCAGTACTCTTGCCTGGAAAATCCCATGGATGGAGGAGCCTGGTAGGCTGCAGTCCATGGGGTCACTAAGAATCGGACATGACTGAGCGAATTCACTTTCACTTTTCACTTTCATGCATTGGAGAAGGAAATGGCAACCCACTCTAGTGTTCTTGCCTGGAGAATCCCAGGGGTGGGGGAGCCTGGTGGGCTGCCGTCTATGGAGTCACACAGAGTCGGACATGACTGAAGTGACTTAGCAGCAGTAGCAGAGCACTTTTCATGTGCTTTTTGGCCATCCATATGTCTTCTTTGGAGAAATGTCTATTTAGATCTTCTGTCCACGTTTTGAGTGAATTTTATTTTATTTTTTTTTGAGCTGCATGAGCTGTTTGAGATTAATCCCTTGTTGGTTGCTTTGTTTGTAAATATTTTCTCCCATTCTGTGGGTTGCCTCTTCATTTTGTTTATGGTTTCCTTTGCTGTGCAAAAGCTTTTAAGTTTAATTAGGTCTCATTTGTTTGCTTTTATTTTCATTATATTAGGATGTGGATCCAAAAAGATGTGCTGTGATTTATGTCAAAGAATCTTCTGCTTTTATTTCCATCTAATAGTTTTATAGTGTCTGGCCTTACATTTAGATCTTTAATATTTTGAGTTGGTTTTTGTGCATGGTGTTAGAGAATATTCTAATTTCATCCTTTTACATGTAACTGTCCAGTTTTCCTAGCATCACTTACTGAAAAGACTGTCTTTTCTCCATTGTATATTCTTGCCTCCTTTGTCAGCCTGCTAACACTAATTTGACCACCACTATACAAAAAGTCAGGTTTTCAATTAACTGGGAAATGGGATATGCTCCTTGGAGCCCTTCATATTGACACACTTCTCTTTTTGGTGGGAAAACTCGTTTTGAGCAAATCAAAGCTTCTGTCTTGAAATTCTGCTTATCAGCACCTTAACATTCTTGTCTGTCTGCTGGCCCGGAGAACAAATAAGCAGAAACTTAAACAATGCCTGCCTTCAGAGGGCCCAGACTCCAGCTCCCACAGGAGGGCAGAGATGGGCATGGTGAGTGAGAGGTGGAATAAGAGTGAGGGGAAGTGACAAGAAGGCTGGAGCTGGACCCCAGAGGATGTAGCGGCTTCAGAGAGTGGCTGAGGCAGCAGCATTCCAGGAAGGAACAGAAGGAAGTTTGCAAATGGCTCTGGTTTGCTCTTGGTGAGAAGATTGAAGTGAGGATTTATTGTAAGAGTTCCTATTTATCGTGTGTTTCAGAAATCCTGTTAATTCTTGAGCCCTAATGTGGCACAGTGGTATGGTTTAGCATCAAATGATTGAGAAAATACAGACTTATGAATTAGAAACGTCCTCAAGAGAATTTGTGGTTTATTAATCACAGTAGCATATATGGACTGTTTGGTCAATGGGAATAGTACTTATTTATAAGAGCCATTATTCCATTAATATATGAAGGTTTTTGTGTGTAAAGAATTGAGGATCTCTTGAGACTTCTTGGGGAAAGCTTACTGGAGATTATAAGGCAGAGTTCAGTGAAATAGGCAGAGTCCCCCCCTTTGTTTTTTTCAAAGTTGAACAACAACAACAAAAAGTGCAGATCCAAAGGCCTATGTAACCTCCAGTGTTGGTTTCTGTGTCAAAGGTGTGTGGCTACAGCGAGCAGGAATGGCATTTCAGGTGAGGGTGTTAGGAGCCCTAACATCTGAGTAGCCATGATAGGCCTGAGACCTTGCTTAGGCCTAAGTTTCAATTTCCTGGAGACAGGGTGGAGGCTAGGTTCATAGAAACTCCTCCCTAAGAAAATCCCGCTGGCGCCAAAAATTAAGAAACTCCTCCCTAGAAAAATCCCACCGGCGCCAAAAATTGGGCCAATCAGAAGAAAAAGGGAAATCCCCAGAGAAAACCCCGCGCATGTATAAACTGGCCAATGAGCTTCTGCCAGCTTGATCTTTTGAACAAAAATAGGTGCTTATGTAATCTGAGACTATAAAAACCGCTGTGACCTGGGCTCAGGACTCTTGCCCGCATTCCACTGCACACGGATGGGCAGGAGCCCTACCTCGAGCTAGAAATAAACCCCATTCTTGCTTTTGCATTGCTGCTAGTGTCTTATTCTACCAGTTAAGGGGGAGCGGACTCAGGGCATAACATTTGGGGGCTCATCCGGGATCCCTCTGATGGGAGAATAACGCTCTCCTGGCAGAAGGGGTTCATCAGCCTGGAGGAGGGCTGATCACAGCACCGGTGCCAGGTCTGATCGGGGCGAATTGATCGCCGTAGCTGGCGTAAGGCCGAGGCCCAGCATTCGCGCTGGAAGGCAGCTGGCTCTGTGGGAGAGAGGAGGTCTCTCCTGATCTGGAATCTGGTGGGCAGTGGACGCCCTTCGGTAAGGTTACTTTAAACTGCAGGAAGCCTCAGAGGTCTCAGAGATCTAGTAGTGTGTTTTCGGCCGATGTTTGTCTGTCCTCCGTTGGTCGTGTTATCGTGTGTGCCGGCATTGTCTCTGTCTCTCTCCTGTGTCTTTTCTATCCCTTAATCTATTCTGTGGTCATGGGTCAAGGAAGCTCTACCCTGCTCTCCCTCATGATGGATCATTTCTCTGACTTTAGGGCGCAAAACTTGTCTCTACTGGTGAAGAGGAGTAAGCTGATGACGCTCTGCTCCTCAGAGTGGCCCACTTTTAATGTTGGGTGGCCGAAGGAAGGAACCTTCATCCTGCCCACCATCCGGGCTGTCGGGGGAAGGTTCTTGCGCCTGGGTCCTCCGGCCACCAGGACCAGATGCCTTATATCCTAGTCTGGCAAGATCTGGTGGAAAACCCACCAGCATGGATGAAACCTTTTGTTTCCCCAGCGACGCAGGTCCCACAGGTCTTGGTCTTGGAAGCTCCGGAGGAAAAGAAGACTGAGAGCTGTGAAAATCGAGCTCCGACTCCCCCCGTGTTCCAAGGCTCTTCACTGTACCCTAACCTGATTGACCTAGATTCTGAGCTTCCCCCCCCCTTATTTACCCCCTCCTTTGCCCCCTCAGGTACCCCAAGTATCGTCTGGGGAGCCAAGGAGGGGCAATGAGCCTTCGGCCCTGCCCCGAGAGGGGGGCCCAGCCCTCGGGACGCACGGAAGGATGAGGGAACTTTCAGTCCTGGTGAGCAGCTTGGATCAGGAGGGCCCCACCTCCACTGCTTGGGCGCTACCTGTTCGGGCGGGGCCAGCCTGCCAGGATGGGGAGCGTACCTATCAGTACTGGCCCTTTTCCACCAGCAACTTACACAACTGGAAAACCCAGACCCCCTCATTTTCGGAGAGACCCCAGGGACTTATTGACCTCTTAGAATCTATCCTTTTCACCCATAATCCCACCTGGGATGACTGTCAGCAGCTGTTATAGGTGCTCTTCACCACGGAAGAACGGGAGCGGATTCTGTCGGAAGCTCGGAAACATGTCCCAGGTGTAGACGGAAGGCCCACCATGCAGCCGAACCTAATTGATGAGGGATTTCCATTGGCCCAGCCCCAGTGGGACTTTGAACGCGCAGAAGGTAGGGAGCGTCTCCGAATGTACCACCAGACTCTTATGGCAGGCCTTCGAGCAGCTGCCCGGAGACCAACGAATTTGGCTAAGGTAAATTTGGTGAGACAGGAGCCTACAGAGAGCCCGGCGGCATTTCTAGAAAGACTAATGGAAGCCTTTAGGCAGTATACCCCCATGGACCCGCAGGCGGATGAGACCCATGCAGCTATCATCCTAGCTTTTGTGAATCAGGCGGCTCCAGACATTAGGAGGAAATTGCAGAAAATAGATTGGGAGAGCAGACAATAAAGGAGTTGCTAAGGGCTGCAGAAAGGGTAAATAATAATAGAAAGACCCCTGAGGAGAGGGAAGAACGGATTAGGAGGGAAGAAAGGGAAAGCAGGGCAGAAGAAAATCGTAGAAATCAGCAAGAGTTAGCTCACATATTCTTTGCGGGAGCCAAAGGTGGTCAGGAGAATTGGCAAATTAGGGACGCCAGACCAAAGGGAAAGGAAAAACTAAAAAGAGATCAATGTACCTATTGCAAGGAAAAAGGACACTGGAAAAATGAATGTCCCAGGAGAGGCCAAAAAGAGAGATCAGGCAAAAGTCAGACCTCTGCCCCGGCGACTCGCATTCTATATACTGGGGAAGAGAGTGACTAGGGGAGTCAAGACTCGGTGCCCCTCCCCGAGTCCTGGGTAACTATTGCAGTGGAGGGAAAACCGGTTGGCTTTATGGTAGACACTGGAGCCCAGTACTCGGTCCTTAATCGAAATGAAGGACCCCTGTCCAAAAAGACCAGCTGGGTACAAGGGGCCACAGGGACAAAGCAAACCAATGGACTACTAAACGACAGGTGGACTTGGGAGCAAAGCGGGTGTCCCACTCGTTCTTAGTCATACCAGAATGCCCGCACCCCTGTTAGGAAGAGACTTGTCTAAAGTCAACGCCCAGATTCATTTTGCCCCCGGAGGGGTCTCTGTCACTGATGGGACGGGACATCCAATCTAAGTCTTGTCGTTCGCTCTGAAAGATGAATACAGGTTGTATCAGCCAATGCCCTCCCCAGATATCAACACTACGGTCCAACCTTGGGTTCAGCGCTACCCTTCAGCATGGGCCGAGACTGCTGGGGTGGGATTAGCCAAACAGAGACCCCCCATCATCGTTGAGTTAAGGGTGAATGCCACTCCCGTGAGGGTGAAACAATACCCTATGAGTCAGGAGGCCCGGCGGGGAATCACGCCCCATATCCAGAGACTCCTGAAGGCAGGAATCCTCAGGTGGTGTCGGTTGCAATGGAATACTCCCTTATTGCCGGTGAGAAAACCGGGGGGAACTGACTGTAGGGCAGTCCAAGACCTCCGCGAAGTCAATAAGAGAGTAAATGACATTTATCCTACGGTCCCTAACCCTTACACCCTCTTGAGCGGCCTGTCCCCAGACTGTGTTTGGTAAACAGTCTTAGACCTGAAAGATGCTTTTTTCAGCCTGCCCCTGGCACCCCAGAGCCAAGAAATCTTCGCCTTCGAATGGACTGATGGAGACAATCAAACCACTGGACAGTTAACCTGGACTTGCCTCCCACAGGGATATAAGAACTCGCCAACACTGTTTAATGAGGCCTTAGGCGAGGACTTGCGTGAGTACTGGGCTGAACACCCAGACATCATTTTATTACAATATGTAGATGACCACTTATTGGCAGCCAAAGACCGAGAAAGCATGCCTGCAGGCCACCAGAGACGTACTCCTTTTCCTATTTGGAACCAGTCTGTTGTTCCATGTCCAGACCTGGGGTATAAGATTAAGTAGGGGCGACGATGGCTGACCCAAGCCATGAAAGAGAATATATTGCAGATTCTTGAACCAACCACGCCCTGCCAAGTGAGGGAATTTCTGGGGACTATTGGGTACTGCAGATTGGGGGTTTTGCTGAAAAAGCTCGGCCCCTCTATGAGGGCAGCAAGGAAAGCAAAGACTGGATGTGGCCTGGGCTGATGAGAAAGGCCTTCCAGGAGCTTCGGCAGGCCTTGTTAGAGGCCCCAGCCCTCACCTTCCCTGACCCATCTAAGTCATTCCAGTTGTTTGTGGACGAGAAACAGGGAGTGGGAAAAGGAGTCCTGACCCAACAGTGGGGACCCTGGAAGCGGCCTGTGGCCTACTTGTCCAAACAACTGGACCCTGTGGCGGCGGGCTGGCCGCCCTGCCACCACATCATTGCAGCAACCACGCTCCTTGCCCATGACACAGACAAGTTGACATATGGACAAAACCTCCTGGTCTACGCTCCCCATGCCATTGAGGGGACTCTCAAACAACCACCGGGTAAGTGGATCACCAACGCCTGCCTGACGCACTATCAGGCCTTGCTACTAGATACCCCCCGGCTTGTCAGATGATGGCACCAGGGAAAAGAAAGGGACAACACACAGGCATAAGGTACCGGGGAATAAGACCGGGACAGCACTGGGAGGTAGATTTCACTGAGGTAAGACCAGGCAAGTATGGATATCGATATCTATTGGTCATGGTAGATACATTTTCTGGGTGGGTAGAGGTTTACCCTACTAAGAGGGAAACAGCCGTGGTGGTAGTGAAAAAGCTTTTAGAGGAAATAGTGCCTAGGTTTGGGCTGCTGGCCTCTATTGGCTCTGATAATGGACCTGCTTTTGTGAGTAAAGTTGTTCAGGGATTGGTTTCGGTTATGGGGATTGAATGGAAATTACACTGTGAATACAATCCCCAGAGCTCGGGCCAGGTAGAAAGGATGAATCAGACCCTAAAAGAAACTTTGGCAAAATTGGCAATAGAGACTGGCGGGGACTGGGTGACTCTCCTTCCCTATGCCCTTTTCCGGGCACGTAACACCCCCTATAGAATAGGTCTGACCCCCTTTGAGATTGTCTATGGGGCCCCTCCGCCGGCATGTCCCATCTTCGAGGGGAAAGATAAACCACCCCCGAGCCTAAAAGAGTTCAGAGAAGCAGTTTTAACTCTGAGCAAGGTACATAAACAAGTATGGACTCTAATTAGAGATATTCATGAAAGACAAAACCAGGGAACGGTCCCATCGCATGACATCGGGCCGGGGGACTGGGTATGGGTCAAAAGGCACCAAGCAAAAACCCTAAAACCTAGATGGAAAGGTCCTTATGTTGTCCTTCTCACCACCCCCACCGCTCTAAAGGTTGACAGCATCAGACCTTGGGTACACTGCGACCACGTACGCCTTGCCACTCCAGAAGAACAAGACAATGCCCGGATAGAATGGAAGGCCAGCTGTCACCCGTCAATTCCCCTAGAGCTAAAAATCACGCGACAGAAAGCCCCGTAAGGCTTATAGTCTTACTACTGATGACCGCCTTCGTCGGCTACGGGACAGCAAGCGGGAACCCATATCAGCTGGTCAAAATCACCTGGAAACTTCGAAACGGGCTGACTAGCGAGATACTCGACCACTGAAAACCACCCCAACACTTGGTGGCCAACCCTGTATTTTAACCTCAAAGACATCATAGAAGGTTCAACGGAGACTGGGGGACTTATGCAGGTCAACAGGTTTTGGGCGTGCCCAGGATATATGAGAAACTGGAGGCAATGCGGGGGGATGCAACATTACTGGTGCAGTTCGTGGTCCTGAGTGACCTCAAATGATGGCAAAAACAGGTGGGATGTTGGGAACAGGGATGGGGTTAACTTCTCATTCATAAAAAGGGCCCCTAATGGGTTCGCACACTCCCTAGGCCCCGACAGGAAAGACAAATATGCTCACATCAAGGTAATGTTCAACCAGGCGGCAGCCAGAAAACTCCAATGGACTTCAGGGCTTAGCTGGGGGCTCCAGACCACTATGAGGCCCCTATGGCATGGCCCCTACTATGGGGGAATCTTAACCATCCTCCAAACCATAGAACCGGTTGTGATAGAGAGCATAGGCCCCAATCTAGTCAAAAGTCAAAGCCTACCAAAGAAGTCTAAGGCCACTCCCCAGGGCCATGACACCGCAACCCCGGCAGGGGTCTCCCCGTCAGACGCCCCTCATCTGAGGACAGAGGAGGCTACCCACGCCTCCATGCGGAGACCAGAAGAGACAATCTACTCCCCTAGCACGCAGGCCGCAGATCCCTTATGGGGCTTAATTAATGCCGCCTTTACAGCATTAAACCATACCGACCCTAATGCAACCCGCTCTTGCTGGCTCTGCTATAATCTTTACCCCCCTTTTTATGAAGCAATAGGCCTCAATGTTTCTTACACCCTGTCTCACTACTCAGAATGATGCAAGTGGGGAGACTGTAAGGTCGGTCTTACCATGAGGGAAGTCTGGGGAAAGGGACTTTGTTTGGGTACGATCCCACTCGAAAAGGCCCCTCTTTGTGCTCAAATCGGCAACATTACAGAGTTAAATGATACCCAATGGATCATTCCGGAGGCAGGGGGCTGGCGGATTTGTTCCCATACTGGGCTGACCCCCTGTTTGCATGGAAAGGTTTTTAATCAGAGTCAGGAGTTCTGTGTTTTGGTCACGGTTATGCCAAAAATTGTCTATCACTCTGAAGAAGTCATGTATTCCCACTGGGGTAGAGGGGAAAACGAACACCTCGGAAAAATGTCAATACAAAAGCGAGAGCCAATCAGTGCTATCACCTTGGCCACTGTGATGAGCCTTGGGCTGGCAGGAGCAGGGACAGGTATAGCCTTTTGTCCCTGCAAAACCAAGGACTCACCTCTCTGCGGGCTGCTGTAGATGAAGATCTCACCCGCATTGAGGAGTCTATCAGTCATTTAGAAAAGTCCTTAACCTCACCATCCGAAGTAGTATTGCAAAATAGAAGAGGACTAGACCTGATTTTCTTGCAACAAGGAGGGCTTTGTGCAGCCTTAGGGGAAGAATGTTGCTTTTATACAGATCACACAGGAGTAGTGAGAGAGTCTATGGCCAAGGTACGAGAGGGACTAGCCCAGCGAAAAAGAGAACGAGAAGCCCAACAGGGATGGTTCAAGTCATGGTTTCAGAGCTCTCCTTGGTTGACCACTCTAATCTCCACCTTGTTGGGACCACTCATCATATTGATACTAGTACTATCATTCGGCCCCTGTGTCCTAAATAGACTTGTGACGTTCATCAAAGAGCGTATCAACATAGTCCAGTTGTTAGTACTTAGACAACAATATCAAACTCTACCCACGGAGGAAGATTCCTCCGTTTGAACAACAGAAAAGGGGGGAGATGTTAGGAGCCCTAACATCTGAGTAGCCATGTTAGGCCTGAGACCTTGCTTAGGCCTGAGTTTCAATTTCCTGGAGACAGGGTGGAGGCTAGGTTCACAGAAAATCCTCCCTAAGAAAATCCCTCTGGTGCCAAAAATTGGGCCAATCAGAAGAAAAAGGGAAATCCCCCAGAGAAAACCCCGTGCGCGTATAAACTGGCCAATGAGCTTCTGCGCGCGCATGAACTGGCCAGTGAGCTTCTGCCAGCTTGATCTTTTGAACAAAAATAGGTGCTTATGTAATCTGAGACTATAAAAACCGCTGTGACCTGGGCTCGGGGCTCTTGTCCGCATTCCACTGCACTGGGAGGGGCAGGAGCCCTAGCTCAAGCTAGAAATAAACCCCATTCTTGCTTTTGCATTGCTGCGAGTGTCTTATTCTACCAGTTAAGGGGGACCAGACTCAGGGCATAACAAGGGTAAGGACAGGTTCCAACACCCAAGAGGAGCCAACCCAGAGTCCCCTCTTAACCCCATGGTGGCCCAGAACCACACATATTCTGATGTTTTGTGCTTAGGTGTACACATACTAGGACTGTTCTCATTTTCTTAGAGAACTGACCCCTTTATTATTTTTTTTTTTTGAGCTTTTTATTTTGTATTGGGGTGCAGCTGATGGACAATGTTGTTTTAGTTTCAGGTGAACAGCGAAGGGACTCAGCCATACATATACATGTATCCATTCTCCCCCAAAGTCCCTTCTGATCGAGGCTGCCACATAACATTGAGCAGAGTTCCATATGCTATAGAGTAGGTCCTTGTTGGTTATCCATTCTAAATATAGCAGTGTGTCCATGTCCATCCCAAACTCCCTAACTATCCGTTCCCGCTGGCAACTATCAGTTTGTTTTCTAAGTCTGTGAGTCTCTTTCTGTTTTGTAAATTCATGTCATTTCATTTTTAGATTCCACTTATAAAGGATGTCATACAATATTTCTCCTTCTCTGACTGATTTTTAAGGAGGAAACAGAACAGACTCCATCTTGAAAGCAGGACTCCATCTTGGGCTGGACTATGGACTTTGATCTCTACGCCCAGTATCTATGGAAACAACATACCAACTGGAAAACCAGACACCCCCCCCCCCCCCGCCGGATGGAAGAGCCCAGGGTTCATACCTAGTCTCTCTGTCACCTAAAAGAATACCCTAATTATCTGTGTAACCAAATCATAAATTCTATTATGCTTATTGGGGTTTGACCACAGGTCTATTGATAATTGTCTACTGTTAACTACCTAGGCCTAAGGCATATGAATCATGGGTTACCTTTGACTGTATCTTTCTTTTCCTTTGTTCAGACTAGTTTCAGGGAATCTGGGGAGGTGGGTTTGGGCACGTACACTTAGGGTATATAAGGTTTTCACAAAAACTGGTCAGGGGTCCTTGGCAAAGAGGAGACTCTGCCTTGGGCCCGCCCGTGTAACAAACTGCACTTCACTACCTGCATCGTCCCTCTGAGTGAGTTTGTTTCCCGGAATGCGTGGCTACAACAGTTTCACTCAGTGTGACACTCGGTTCATCCATGTTGCTGCAAATGGCATTATTTCATTCTTTTTCATGGCTGAGTAATATTCCATTGCATATATGTACCAAATTTTATCCATTCCTCTGTCAATGGACATTAAGGTTGCTTCCACGTCTTGGCTGTTGTAAACAGTGCTGCAGTGAATATTGGTGACCCCTTTATTATATCATCTGTCATCTCTCTGTTTGTTTGTTCAGTCACCCAGTCCTGTCTGACTCTTTGTGACCCCACGGACTGCAGCACGCCAGGCCTCCTTGTGCCTCACCGTCTCCTGGAGTTTGCCCGATTCTTGTCCATTGCATAAGTGATGCCATCCAGCCATTTCTCTCTTTATTCCTGATCATTTTGTTGTTGTGAAGTGTGTTTTGTCTGAAATTAAGATAATTTAAGATAGCTGAGCTTTCTTTTGACTGGTGTTTTCATGGTAGATCTTTCTCCACCCCTTTATCTTTAGACTCTTTGAGTCTATATTTAAAGTGGATTTCTTATAGACAATTATATGATTGTTTAAAATGTATTTTGAATCTCTGCCTTTTAATTAGTGTCTTTAGATCTTTCACATTTAACCTATTATATATATATATATTTGAATTGATATATACCAAGTTCTACTTTTTATATTTGTACAGTATTTTCTATTTGTTTAGTCAGTAGCTTCTCATTTCTTTTGATGAGTACCCTTTTTTATTTTGAACTAATACAAGTTCTAAATATTTTTAATCTGGTAACCCAACACATTTTTCCTGTGTCAGGAGGAAATAGCAAGGGTTGTTGTTGTTGTTGTTGTTGTTGTTGTTGTTTTATCTCTTTAGATATCCCAATCCATATTATTTCCAGCAAAAACTTCAACCATGATATGACACTTGCCTTTATTTCCCAACTAGAGCTGTGTCCAATTCCTCCATCTTGAATTTGAGTCTTAGATGCATTAGTTCTTAGATGCAGGAAGGTACATTCAGATATAAACCCAGGGTGCTTCCTAAAAGGACACGAATCATTTAGGTCATTGTCAGAGTAATCTAATCTAGAGACATCCTGATTTTAACAGTCTGCTGTAGTCATCCTTTCTCTGGAAACCCTTAACGTGACCATCTATTTTTTGAATCAAAACCATTCAACCATGAACTCTGAAGACCATCATGGATTGTGTAGGTACCTGCTTGTTTGTGGAACCTGAAAAAACCTTGTGGGGCAGAAGTAGAGGAAAATAACAGGTTCTAAGGAAATGCTTTCTCTTTGGGAAGTAAACTAAGCACTTCTTTCTGTTTAAATTTGTATTGCTGCTGCTGCTGCTGCTAAGTCACTTCAGTTGTGTCCGACTCTGTGTGACCCCACAGACGGCAGCCCACCAGGCTCCCCCGTCCCTGGGATTCTCCAGGCAAGAATTTGTATTAGGTACTTGATAAAGTCATGGTAGTTGAAAGGGTCAATAAATGAATGGCTCCATTGTTTTATGAAGTATGGGAGTAATTTTCTAGGGCGGGAGAAAAACTCAAAGAGAAAATAGGGTGTATCCTTAGGGGCATGAACTGGGGACTCAAATGTGTTCAAATCCCATCTCTGAAAGCTTATAGGCACTGTATGCCTTGACCAATTTTTTTCTGAGCCTGTTTCCTCCCTTATAAAATAGAGATGATTTTACTTATGTTGTGGTGTAATGTGGGGCCATGATGCAGCATGCATTCAAGTTAAGTGCTCATTAACAAACACTGTCATTCTAGAGAGGAAAATGAGAGAGATGAAGGCCCTGTGGAGCCAAGAAAGAAGTCTCAGCCAAGGAAAAGACCAGGCCCAGCCAGAGAGAGACTGAGACACCGAGAAAAACGTCCACACTCGGCCTTTATTTGAACTTCCGAGTGAGTATTATCACTCAGTAATCTGAACCTACCTGCTTAGTCACTCAGTTGTGTCTGACTCTGAGACCCCCATGGACTATAGCCTGCCAGGCTCTTCTGTCCATGGGGATTCTCCAGGCAAGAATACTAGAGTGGGTTGCCATTCTCTTCTCTAGGGAATCATCCCAACCCAGGGATCAAACCTGGGTCTCCTGTACTGGCAGTCAGATTCTTTACTGCTGAGCCACCAGGGAGGCCCTTATATCTTAGTGTTTTCGATAAAATACTTGCCCCAGAATTTTAAATGTATGATGTGCATTCACAATGGTTGTTAGAAGAATTGGTTGATTCTGAAACAGTGTGACCTAATCTTTTGAAGGAGGAAACAGAACGGGCTGTATCTTGAAAGCAGGACTCCATCTTGGGCCAGACTGTGGACTTTGAGCTATATGCCCAGTATTTATGGAAAGGACATACCAACTGGAAAACCAGGCCCCCAGGAGGAAGAGCCCCAGGGCTCTTCCTTTGCTAAAAGAATACCCTAATTATCTGTGTAACCAAATAGAATCATACATTCTATTATGCTTATTAGGGTATGACCACAGGCCTATTAATAATTGTTCACTGTTAACTACCTAGGCTTAAGGCATATAAATCACGGGTTAACTTTGATTGTCAGGGAATTTGGGGAGGTGGGTTTGTGCACGTACACTTAGGGTATATAAGGTTTTCACAAAAACTGGTCGGGGTCCTTGGCTAAGAGGAGACTCTGCCTTGGGCCCGCCGGTATAATAAACCGCACTCCACCATCTGCATTGTCCTTCTGAGTGAATTTGTTTCCCGGAACATGTGGCTACAACACTTTGGGGATGAGCCAGGGCAGCACTGAAGAAAAACATGGATGGCTACCATGATTTGTTGGCACTTAAGAGTCTGCTTTCTTCACAGTCCAACTCTCACATCCATACATGACCACGGGAAAAACCATAGCCTTGACTAGACGGATCTTTGTTGGTAAAAAAATGTCTCTGCTTTTTAATATACTATCAAGGTTGGTCATAACTTTCCTTCCAAGGAGTAAGCGTCTTTTAATTTCCTGGCTGCAATCAGCATCTGCAGTGATTTTGGAGCCCCCAAAAATAAAGTCTGACACCGTTTCCACTGTTTTTCCATCTATTTCCCATGAAGTGATGGGACCAGATGCCATGATCTTTGTTTTCTGAATGTTGAGCTTCAAGCCAACCTTTTCACTCTCCTCTTTCACGTTCATCAAGAGGCTTTTGAGTTCCTCTTCACTTTCTGCCATAAGGGTGGTGTCATCTGCATATCTGAGGTTATTGAGATTTCTCGCAGCAATCTTGATTCCAGCTTGTGCTTCTTCCAGCCCAGCATTCCTCATGATGTACTCTGCATATAAGTTAAATAAGCAAGGTGACAATATACAGCCTTGACGTACTCCTTTTCCTATTTGGAACCAGTCTGTTGTTCCATGTACAGTTCTGACTGTTGCTTCCTGACCTGCATACAGGTTTCTCAAGAGGCAGGTCAGGTGATCTGGTATTCCCATCTCTTTCAGAATGTTCCACAGTTTATTGTGATCCAAGCTGATCGCCGAAGAATTGATGCTTTTGAACTGTGGTGTTGGAGAAGACTCTTGAGAGTCCCTTATACTGCAAGGAGATCCAACCAGTACGTTCTAAAGGAGATCAATCCTGGGTGTTCATTGGAAGGACTGATGCTAAAGCTGAAACTCCAATACTTTGGCCACCTCATGCGATGAGTTGACTCACTGGAAAAGACTCTGATGCTGGGAAAGATTGGGGGCGGGAGGAGAAGGGGACAACAGAGAATGAGATGGCTGGATGGCATCACTAACTCTGTGGACATGAGTTTGAGGGAACTCCGGGAGTTGGTGATGGACAGGGAGGCCTGGCGTGCTGTGATTCATGGGGTCGCGGAGAGTCGGACACGACTGAGCGACTGAACTGAACTGAACTGAACTGAAGAGTCTGCTTACTAGGCCAGCTCTGTGCTGTCACATGGAAGAACTGGTATTTGTCTGAATTGTTTTCTGCTAATACTATTTATCAGCCTGAGAGAGGAGAGGAAAAGATTGTTTCAGCCAAAGCAGTCTGTCTTTTATGCATTTTCTTTGTAATGAAGAGCCTGTGACCGTGGAAAGGCAAGTATTGGGATATGTAACGAAAACTTCCTGATACTTTAGGATGGTGGTTCAAGTGGGGAAAAAGTCACTTTGGAAAATGCATGACCTGACTTAAAATGTTTAAATGTTTGTTTTGAAGTCGTCTCTGAAATCATTGGCCTGTAAGGATTTTGTCTTTTTCGTTTTTTTTTTTTTTTCCTTTTTGGCTTTGAGTTTTAAGAGGCCACAGTCAAATCACTGCCACACTTGATAATGTATTCATTACACACCTTATTGGCCGAGAGACTTTTGACCTCTGGCTGGTGTTTGGCTGTGACTGAGGCCCCTACCAGGGATAAGTGAGAAGACAAGAGTGTTTGCAGCATAAACTTCCTCTTTCAGCAGGCAACATTTCAAACTGTTTCAATGACCCTTGCAGGCTCCCTACCAGAGGCGGGCTGATGAATCTGCAGGCGGTTGCTAGCTCCGTTTCTCCATAGGCTCCAGGGATGAACATGTAAAAGCAAATGGCTTGAAAGGAATTGTGTCCAATTAGTGCTCCTGGCACATGTGTGTTTTGGAAGCATTGCTGGTCCTGGATTCTGGAGCGCATTCCTGAGCTCGTGAGCTGACACTGGATGATTGTGCAGAGCTCATGTTCCTGTTCACTCAGCTTGCAGTGGACACTTAGCCCTGGGGCCAAGGGGCTGCCTAATGAGATTTCCCCCGGGGCTCCTGTTTCCTGAGCCCTGAGGGAAGCTGCTGCAGGAGGCAAAGGAATTGAAGCCAGGAATAGAGCCAGAAGGTCTTGTTCTGGTACAATCCTCTGCACCAGTTGCACCCAACACACAGCAAAAGTTGTTGTTGGGGGTGTGGGGTGGTGATATGGTTCTTCAGGAGAGAAAATGTCAATGCATTCAGCACATATAACCTCCACGTGCTATTAACATTCACACAAGTCTGAATTCAAACAAAGTCACCAAAATTAGATGGGAAGGTAGCAGAAATGTCACTTTAACACATGGCGAGTATGAAGAACTGTGACAATTTGGCTTCCTGTAGATCTGGGCTATCAAAACTGGCTGAATTTCTCAAGATGTTCAGAGCTTAATCACCAATTAAAATCAGTAATGACAATTAATTTGCTTGGACCCTAGGAAATCCATTTTCTTCTTGAGAATGAAAGGAGTCTGAATCCAGGTCTTTTTCATTTGACAAAAATGATGAGGAATGGATGGCAATCTTCCTGTTGCTGAAAGGAGGTCAGAGCGGGAAAGGCAGCCAAGCTCACTAGAAAGACCTGCTGGTTTCTGTTCTGATTTAGAGCAGGTTGTATCATGTGCCCAGGACTGAAGGCAAATGAGCTGGTGGAATTGGGGCTGAGGCCTCGGGGACAAGAGGCATTGGATGGTGGTCCCTGGAGGGCAAGGGGCCATTGGGGACCAGAGAGCGCAGCATTCTCTGTTTCCCAGTTCTCCCTTCCTTTGTAGTTTGGTTTCAATGTTGCAGAAAATCTAAGTTAGAAAATACACACGGGCACACACACACATGTATGTAAATTCGGCATTCATGTTAGTGTATTTAAGACTCTAATAAATCTTCCCTTTAAGGAAATCTACTTAAATTTCGTTAACTAATATTTTCCAAATTTATCGGGCATTGAAATCCTTTTCATTATAAACTCATTCCTTGCTAATGTTTTATTATGAAAAAATGTAAGTGTGCAGTAAATTGAGAAGAATTTCACATTGAGAACCCCTAGAGGCACCACCCAGTTTCTACCATAATTTTTTTTAACTTGCTCTTACACATACCGATCCATTTGTCTTTTTATCTGTCAGTTACTTTTTACAAATTCATTTGAAAGTCAATTGCTGACGTCAGTTTCCTGCTGCCTAAATACTTTGGCATTCACTAATAAAAATTCAAAATTTGTTCAGTTTTTTCAAGGTAAAATTTATAACTGAAGAAATACACAAATCATAAGTGCATATTTACCATGTTGACAAATGCATGGATCTATGTAACTCAAACACCTGTTGTGACCTTGAGCATTGGTATCTTCCCAGAGAGCTCTATGCCTTCCCAGTCAATCCTGGCCAGTCTTTCTCCCTCTCACTCCAGAGGTATGTATCCTTTTTTTCCGCCATTGATTTTTTTTCCCTACCATGTACTATGTAAGCACTCTGTCTCGCTTGTTTCACTTGGCATAATATTTTTAGATTTATTCATGTTGTCATGTGTACTGATAATTTATTTTTATTAGTATTTCATTGAATAAATATACCACAGTTTGTTTATCCACTCTTCTATAGATTGATATCTAGACTGTTTCCAAATTTTGGATGTTAGAAATCAAGCAGGTCAGAACAGTCTGATATACGTTTTCTATGTGTATGCATGTGTATACATACGTGCCTGCATATACAGACGTACCTCATTTTATTGCCCTTTGCTTTATTGTGCTTCAGAGATACTACATTTTACAAATTGAAGGTTTGTGGCAACCCTGCATTGATCAAGTTTTAGTGCCATTTTTCCAACAGCTTTTGCTCACTTCATGCCTTTGTCTCACATTTTGGTAATTTTTGCAATATTTCAAACCCTCCACCAGAAAGGCTCAGATGACGGTTGGTATTTTTTATCAAGAGAGTGTTTTTAAAACATGGCATATGCATTTTTTAGACATAATACTATTATTGCACCCTTAATATAGGATAGTGTGAGCATAACTTTTATAAGCATTGGGAAATTCATGTGACTTGTGTTATTGCAGTGATTTGGAATTAAATATATCTATTAAAGATATTAATTAATATCTCTGAGGTATGCCCATGTGTATATATGTTTTCTTATAGGTAAATAGCCAGGTGTGGGATTGTTGGGTCAGGGTGTGTTTGATTCTGTAAAAAATTACCAGACCTATTATACTTTCAGGAAATTTTTCTTGATCTTAAAAAGGGACCCAACATTGAAAATACCCGCTTCACTTTGGCAAGGTTGAGTCTAGATATAATGCCTAGAAGTTCTGAGGCCATAACTGACTTAGTATCACTGAGGAACTGGGCCCTTAATGATTTTATTAGATGCTGAAGTAACCAACTCTGGGGCTGCCTTCCTTGGATTTATAATGTGGGTTAACAGTGTTCCTTATTAAGTCAATTTGAACCAGAGATACTTAAAAAAATTGAACAGGGTGCAACTATTTTTAGAAAATCTACCAAAGTATTCCAGACACACAGAAAAGTATACACAGATTAATTTTCACAAACTGAGCATACCTAAGTAGCTGGCCGCCAGATGGAACAGCAGCATTACCTGTATCATGGGCCTTGAGGAAATAGGGCTGTATCACACACCATCAGAATTAGATGTGAAAAAATTAAATTGGAGGCCCCATGGAGTTTGCTGCTGAATTCTACCAAACATTTCATAAAGAGGAAATTATACCAGTGCTCCACAAAGATGAAATTGACAGCCCCATTAGAAACCCCTCACTCCTCCTCCAGCTCTCTCCCAGCTTCTCTCTCCCCCAAACCTCCTCTTGCAGCCCCCCTACTGGCACAGGTATCTCTTCTGTATTCTCTCTCCATATTCCTCTCCATTTGTATGCTTCATTCAGCAAGGCAAAAGCCTTATCCTTAGCTAAAATAGTAATCCCTGAAAATTTCCCCCAAGGGTGAGGGGAGTTGGGGAGGAGGCAAAACTATGAGAAAGGGACCCAGCAAAATGCTTGTTGTCTCCACTGAACAGTGAAAAAGTAGGGGGCAGAAAATGAGTTGTGTCACTCACCAGCCATGTAATTTTGGTCGTGCCAGTACTTGAGCCTTGGGTGTTACTTGTGAGTTGGGTAGATTAATAGTAGCTACTTCACAGAGGCCGCTTTGAGGATTGAGGGTGAAGAACTTACGTGTATTTAGGGGGTGCAGCAGTAGGGTCATCTTCTGGGATTCGTGGGATAACTTCTTTCCAGTTCCTACCATAAGCAGGAAGGAATTCTTCTCAGGAAATGCTGTTGGCTAAAGCACTTTTGAAAGTCCCTTGGACTGCAAGGTGATCCAACCAGTCCATCCTAAAGGAGATCAGTCCTTAGTGTTCATTGGAAGGATGATGTTGAAGCTGAAACTCCAATCCTTTGGCCACCTGATGTGAAGAACTGACTCATTGGAAAAGACCCTGATGCTGGGAAAGATTGAAGGCAGGAAGAGAAAGGGATGACAGAGGATGAGATGGTTGGATGGCATCACTGACTCAATGGACATGAGTTTGGGTAAACTCTGGGAGTTGGTGGACAGGGAGGCCTGGCGTGCTGCAGTCCATGGGGTCACAAAGAGTCAGACACGACTGGGTGACTGAACTGAACGGAAAGCACTGAAGATCATGGTGTCACAGGAGCTGCCTACAGACTCAGGTGAGGCCATTTGCTGGGATTTGAGGATGGGGGTTAAGGCAGGACTTATGAAGCAAAGCATCTTCTTTTCCAGAAATGAGCTACAAGAAGAGCAATTAGAGTGTACTTTGAATAATTACATATAATCTCTGAATGAGATGGAGAAGGAAATGGCAACCCACTCCAGTATTCTTGCCTGGAAAATCCCATGGACAGAGGATCTTGGTAGGCTACGGTTCATGGGTTGCAAAGAGTCAGACACGACTGAGCAACTTCACTTCACTTCCGACTGAGAATTATCTACAAATGCTATATTTGGCCTTTGATATAGAACACACCCCTCCTGCACTAATCTTATGTGAAAAAAAAATTATGTTTGGGGGAAATTACCGAAGGCAATTAGTCAACTGTAAATGAGTAAGAATTTGGATGGAACAGAACAGATTCAATGGTTAAGGCTTCTCAGAGACTGACCTTTAAATATACTTAAATTAATTGGACAGTAAATTATATACCAGTTTGTCCCAAAATTCATCCATTGGTGAATAGTTGATATGATTTTCCCCCATAACTATTTATCACTTGTACTATTAATGCCTTTCTTGCAATCAGTTCAGTTCAGTTCAGTTCTTGCAATAAATTCCTTTAAAAATTGCTTTAGCCTGACTCTCTAATTTATATTTCTAATTCACATCAAAACCAATTCATAGCTATCAAAAATGTCCACCTTGTATCACATAGAATCCTATTACCTCTGGGACAGAGTTTTGCTCTCATTATCTTTGCAGATATTAGATCACTTCTGACCAACCTCTGCTGGTCATTTTTATAAGGTCTTGAGCTAAAGAATCCCTCCAGAATTATTTTTTACAGATACTTAGTGCTTGATTCTCTTCAACCAACCTACTTCTCTCATATTCTTCCTCATCTCAGCAGAGGTAAACTCCATTCTACCAGTTCTAGAAATCTTTGGAATCATTCTTGACTCCTATTTTCTCTCTTGTTTATGAATCCCAATAGGAGACCCTGCTGACTCTGCCTTCATAACACATCCATGTGATAACCACTTAACATTATCTCCTCTTCTAGAGTTCTAGTCTGAGGCTCTTGCTTGCATATTGCAAAAGCCTCCACATTAAAACCTGTGCGTTGTGTGTGCTTTCACATTCAGGTGATGGATACTAGAGTAAGCTTTCTAAAAGCCGGATTATGCAACTGCACTGCTCCAAAGTCTGGGATGACTTTCTAATCTGGAGCAAAATCTCCATGCTGCCTGATTCATGAATCACTAAATGAAACCCAGTAAGATCTTTACACTGTACTCGGTTGAATTTTGTTAATATTTCCAAGAGCTAGTGTTCTAGGAAACATGGATGCTGCATGACTTTTTACAACCTGGCCTCAGAAGTCACGTGGCTTCTTTTCTACAGTCTCTACTGTCAGACATAAGCAGTCACTGGCCCTCCAGACTCAAGGGAAGATGACATAGATCCCCACTTTTCTATGGATGGCATGTCAAAGGATTTGCAACCCTGTTTTAAACTGCTTCAGCAAGGTGTGATTCAGTTAAGTGGGGAGTAGTTGGGAAAGTGTTCTGGGTGAGGGTAAAAGTTTGAGCAGGGGTAGGATACGACAGGTACGTTTAGGAACCGTAAAGGAAATCCATGTGTCCAGAGTGGGAGACTGATCAGGAGAAATATCAAAAATAAAGGAAAGGACTTGGGTGAGGTCGAATACCTGGTTAATGGGCCTAGTCTGTGTTCTATAGACAAGTGGTCTTTAAACTGTTTTGCTTACATATCTCTAAATGAATTTAGAAACATGCATTTTTAGGTTGGCATCCAATTTTTTCCCTCATATTTAAAACACCAGCATACCTCAGAGACATTGTGGGTTCAGTTTTAGACCTCTTCAATAAAGCAAATACTGCAACAACATGCAGAGACATGTGAAATCTTTGGTTTCCTAGTGCACATAAAATTTATGTTTATATAATACTGTCGTCTATTAAGTGTGCAACATTATGTCTAAAATAACAATATATATACCTTGATTAAAAGTAATTTATTGCTAAAAATTGCTAACCATCATCTGAACCTATAGAAAGTTGTGATTTTTTTGTAATAGTAACTTCAAAGATAACTCACTGATCACAAATCACCATGACAACTGATCATAACAAAAAAGTTTGAAATATCGTGAGAATGACCAAAATGTGACACTGAGACAGTATGAGCAAATACTTTTGGAAAAAATGGCTCCTTTAGACTTGCTCCTTTCACGGTGGTCACAAATCTTCCATTTATGAAAACTGCAACAGCTGCAAAGCACAATACAGTGAAGCAATAAAATGAAGTATGCCTGTCATTGCGAAGGTTAGCAACTCTCTCTATGTGGTCATTCAGGCTGATGGAGGCTTTTCACTTTCTTCTTTCCATAACCTCCAAGGTCACTAGCAGTATCTCCCTCCAAATCTTTGCCTGGAGCCTGGAAGATCACACACAGGAAGATTTTATAGGTAAAAAAATGGAATTGGTACATACCACTTCTGCTCACTTTCCATCGGTCAGTCTTCCAGTTGCATGGTTATTCCTGATGGCAGGGGAGGTGAAGAAGAAGAGAGGAACACGGGTTCTGTGACAAGAACTACTGAGTTCTTGCTCCAGAACATAGGTAAAGCATCGGCTCATTGGCTGGCAGACAGTAAGCATTTAACATAGTAGCTGCTCCTATTGCTACAATAGCACCATTATTACACATTCAGTTTACAGGCTGTGCGCTGTGCACAGATGGATTTGCACTACCTTTGCTGGAACTTACAGGCCCCCAAGGTAGATGCAAAGGAGGCCCTAGAGCTTTGGAGCCCAATTAGCAGCTGATAAACCCAAGCTGGCAACTCTGAAGCTACAGTCAAAGGAGAAGAAGAGGGAACTCTTGCGCTAAGTCCCCACACAATTGGATGTCTATTTCCTGCCTGCCTGCAATAATTCATTTCCAAACAAATGCCCCTCCCTGTACACTCCTCTCTCCTCAACTTCCTCTCCATATGAATCCTAGGCTAGACTCAGCTAGAGCCTGAAGAAAAAGAAGGACTTGACCTAGGCTGGGAGAAGTTTTTGCCCTGGCAGCTGCTAATTCAAGGGGCCCACCAATAACTGGAAAAGCAGTACGGGTTTTCTTTAGGAATTCTAACCTTCTGTGCCTTCTGTGTGTGACCTGGGTGGAATGAAATGGACTTCAAAGACTTAATCAAACCTTAGAAATCTTTGCTTTGCTTTCTTTTCCCTGCCTTCGATACCTGCTGATCTGGGCCCCAAGGGGTTAGAAGAATGAACAACATTTTCGCTAGGGATCCTAGTAACCATGTGATAAAAACAAAGACACTTGTGGGAAACTGATGTTTGGTTTAGCCTGGGAAAGACATCAGGGAAAATGTAAACACTGCCCTAGTAGATGCTTCTCCAAACTACCAAGCTGACTATGTATAAGCAAGTTTCTCTGTCTGGTTACAAGCTTTCTAGAAAAGAGGGGGCATCTCCTTGCCCAAAGTGTTGGTTACTCAGTCATGTCTGACTCTTTGCAACCCCATGGACTCTAGCCCACCAGGCTTTTCTGTTCATAGGATTTTCCAGACAAGAATAGTGCAGTGGGTTGCCATTCCCTTCTCCAGGGGATCTTCCTGACCCAGGGATTGAACCCTAGGTCTCCAGCATTGCAGGCGGATGCGTTACCACCTGAACCACCAGGGAAGCCAAGCTGAAATCATTCATCTAACAAGGTCCTAACTGACATCTCTGTGCTGATTTGTCCTGCAAAGTCTCCTCTAAGTGTTGTGTTGTGGGTGTGGTGGGGGGAAAATTTAGTATTTTCCAAATCAAATGGAAGGAGCAGTTCAGTGTCAGATAATGAATGATCCTTCCCCGACTATGCAGGATGCAAAAAGATGAGATGAGCTCCAGGTGTGACCTTTCAAGGATGGTGCAGGACTTCAGCCCGTAGGCAGGCACGGCTGGGGTGTGTCCTGCCCCGTGTGTGAGTCAGCACGTAAGTAGTTAAGGTTGGCAAGCCTTGGCTTGCTGGGGTAGAGCATTCAGCCTCCAAGCGTTAGCCTGCAGCCTGACTCAGAAGAGCAGGGGCCGAGGATTCAGAAGCGTCCTAGCACTCAGGCTTGAGGGAGCAGTGACACGCGGTTCTGAACAGGCAGCTGCCGCAGTGGGTCTAGGTACGTACGTAGCTTTGCTTTGATTGATAGTGTTTTGTTTTCTCCCGTGAGAACAAAGCAGTTGTTGTTCATGTTTGCAAACAAGAACCCTTGCACACTGAAAAGGAACAGCTGTTTATGAGCTGCTATTTATAATGAAATAATAGAGGGGCAGGGAAACAGATTCTTAGTACTCATTTATGTTTCTGATTGCAGTGGCCGAGTTTCTTTGATTTTTATCTGAATTCTGGTGCTGTGTGGTCAGGTCATTTGAATGTCATGGTTATAGTAGGATTCAAAAGGTATCATTTTGGCTATTCTTTCTGTGAATGATCATATCTACATTCGGAGATATGGATTGAGTTTGCAGAATTATTTGCTGAATGGATGAAGCCAAGTGGCAGAAATCCACTTTCCTACCTCATTTTGGGAAGCGAGGTTCATCTTCTTAAGCTTAAAGAACAAACTTCTTCAGATTTACCTGAGTGAGAGCAGTCGCATTTGAATGTGGTCTTTATCTTTCTTACAGCTTGACTTTCATCTCAGGTGTGTGCAGCATGACCTGAAATAACCTTTAGAATCTCAGTTCTTTTTTTAAATGAATCCCCTCATCTGGATCTCCTAGGTTTTCCCAACACTTTTAGTGACTTTCTCTATTCTATTGATTTTAGAACAACTCAGATTTAGAGTGGACTAGAACTACTCCAAAAACTTGGATTGGATGGGATTTCCAAGGATACAGGGACTTAAGTTTATCTGCATCTCATTGCATCTCCATTCTGGCTGCGGCAACACCTGTCAGCTGACAGTGATGATCTTTTCACCAGTTAGTACCTGCAAGATTTTAAATGGTGGCAGCGCGGGGGTGGGGGTGGGGTTGCTACTTGTCGAGTTTATTGTTTAGTCGCTAAGTCATGTTTGACTGTTTTGAAAGCCGTGGACTGTAGCCCACTGTAGCCCATGGACAGACTTCTCTGTCCATGGGATTTCCCAGGCAAGAATACTGGAGTGGTTTGCTATTTCCTTCTCCAGGGGATCTTCCCGACCCAGAGATTAAACCCGTGTCTCCTGCATTGGCAGGAGGATTCTTTACCACTAAGCCACCAGGGAAGCCCTTGTCAGGCTCAAACCCTACTTAACAAGTTACTGCTTCTCAGCACAGTGATCAAAACTGGTCGTTAATCATCCTGGAATTACCTAGAATATTTCCTCCTCAGTGTCCACTGGAGTGGGTAGCCTTTCCCTTCTCCAGGGGATCTTCCCAACCCAGGGATCGAACCCAGGTCTCCCACATTGCAGGTGGATTCTTTACCAACTGAGATATGAGGGAGGCCCCCAGTGCCCCAGCTTTGCATATATTCACCTGAATTTCCAGCCCATGGGAGACTCCTTTTGGTAAACGAGTTTTTCTTTGAAAAATGCAAACAATACTTTAAGATTTAGATAGGCTGTCTCAGTCCTTAATACCTTCATACAAATCAGTTTAGTGCCTCTTTAAAATCTCTCTTCCTGAAGTAAAGGCGTTTTTCCAGAATGAAGGAAAGGTGGTGAGAATCAGGAATTTGAAGCCTAGGTTCTGAAGACAGAGGGTTAGAGAGAAAAATCTAGATGGGCACTGCAGTAGTGGCCAGGGGGCCGGTTTGAGAATCCTGAGTCATAAAAGAAGGAAATTTGGGAGGTGAGAGCAGGGTCTAGAAGGCATCGTTCACAGCGGTGCAGGTGAAGGTACCTAAAGATTTCAGGGGCTGCTGGGCATAGTTAGCATTGAAGGGGATTAACTTCCAGATTCTCAACTTCCATTTGAACTGCTTTCCAAGAACTTTTTTTGCTGGAGGATCCATGTGAGTTCTGTTTCAAAAAGTAAAGGCAAACTTCTCATCTGGAGCCTCACTCTGTGCATATAGTCTCACTCTGGTTTCAAGACATATAGAAATCTCCTGGGCATCACTCCAGAGATGATTTCAGAGCACATTGTTCCAGAGAGGAGGCTGATAAGCCCAAAGCAAGCAGAAACAGACTGCATCTTGTTTCTCTAGGTTTCAAACTCATGCCAAGTACTGTGTCTTGTCTCTCTCAGAGTTTCAATGAAGGAGTGAGAAGGTTATCACATAGATAAAAGGTATGTATGAATATGTGTATTGAAACTGAAACTGAAGTCTGATAGTTTCTAATAGTAATTCTGGTTTGGCAGCCCGATTTGATAAAAATGGGTTTGACTAAGGTCTGTGGATATTCTTTTGTAAATCTAGCATACAGATTCTTCTGCTTAAGGTTTTGGCCAAAATAAACTTGAAATATGTGTACAGTATGCAGAAATTTAGAAAATACAATTTTTCCAAGTATTTCAGCATGTAAGAGCTTTAGATGTCTCCTCTTTTGAAACACACGAGAGTGCTGGCTTTGACAGCACATATACTAAAATTGGATTAATACAGAGGTTAACATGGCCCCTGCACAAGGATGATACGAAAATTTGTGAAGCGTTCCACATTTTTATTTATTTTCAGGGAAGCAATGGAGAAACAGACATAGAGGACAGACTTATGGTCATGGGGAGAGGGGAGGAGAGGGTGAGATGTATGGAGAGAGTACCATGGAAACTTACATTGCCATATGTAAAATAGATAGCCAATGGGAATTTGCTGTATGGCTCAGGGAACTCAACAGGGGGACTCTGTATCAACCTAGAGGGGTGGGATGGGGAGGGAGGTTAAAGAGGGAGGAGATGTGTATACCTGTAGCTGATTCATGTTGAGGTTTGACAGAAAACAACAAAATTCTGTAAAGCAATTATCCTTCAATTAAAATATAAATTAATAAAAAAAAAACACACACAAGGAAGTAGAAAATTATTTTAGGGGTTTCAGGAGCCAAAGCTTTTGAAGACCACTGGTCTGTATCGTCCTTGAGGTGTGATATGCCTGCCTGACAGCAAGCGCCTCTGCCCTCAGAGAGTCCCAGAGTCTACTCCTTGTTTTGTGCCTTCTGCATCTTTATTTCCACCCCCCTACCCCAGCTTCAGGATCCTGCCATTTCTATCACTCAGCCCTCATATCACTTCCTCTATGAACTAGCTGATTGATTTATTTTGTATTTAGCAGTTGCCTGGTGATTTGAAGATAGGATGTGAGTGGTAGAGGAAACTTTTCATCAGGCAAGGTTGAAGAAGAGGAGGGTTTATCGGGCATGTTATTGATCACCTCTCCTATATCAGGGAGATGTGACGGCTGCAACTGGAATCTGAAGATGTGAATTCACATGCTGTATCTGCAACCTGCTAGCTCTTTGAACTTCCTGGAGCCTCAGTTGCATCATTTGTAAACTTAGGGTTCTGTGTGTGAAACTCTAGGATGGTACAAGTGATTCAGGGAGGAGCAGAATGGGACTCAAACAACAAATTGACATATGCTCATTAAATAGTAATCCAGAATAGAAGAGTGTATAAAGTTTAAGAGGATGAAATAAATTAAGCCCTTGACTCCATCTGAGGGATCACTGTTAGGATAATTAATGGCTTTTCAGCACTCTGCAGCTTTCCCAGCAATATCATACATTTCCTCTGGGCACGGCTTCCACACACTGTGAAGTAGGTTCTCGGCAGGAAGATGAGGAAACGCGTGCCCCCCACCCAGTCATCTTTGCCAAGAGGAAGCAGTTGATCTATGAAGGGATACCAGGAGACTGAGCCTCATTGGTTAAAGCAGAGATGTCAAGAGCCAGCTCCAAGTTCAGTTCAGTCGCTCAGTCGCGTCTGACTCTTTGCGACCCCATGAACTGCAGCATGCCAGGCCTCCCTATCCATCACCAACTCCTGGAGTTCACTCAAACTCATGTCCATTGAGTCGGTGATGCCATCCAACCATCTCATCCTCCGTTGTCTCCTCCTCCTCCTGCCCTCAATCTTCCCCAGCATCAGGGTCTTTTCAAATGAGTCAGCTCTTCGCATCAGGTGGCCAAAGTGTTGGAGTTTCAGCCTCAGCATCAGTCCCTCCAATGAACACCTAAGACTGATCTCCTTTAGGATGGACTGGTTGGATCTCCTTGCAGTCCAAGGGCCTCTCGAGAGTCTTCTGCAATGCCACAGTTCAAAAGCATCGGTTCTTCAGCGCTCAGCTTTCTTTACAGTCCAACTCTCACATCCATACATAACTACTGGAAAAACCATAGCCTTGACTAGACGGACTTTTGTTGGCAAAGTAATGTCTCTGCTTTTTAATATACTATCTAGGTTGGTCATAACTTTCCTTCCAAGGAGTAAGTGTCTTTTAATTTCATGGCTGCAATCAGCATCTGCAGTGATTTTGGAGCCCAAAAAAATAAATTCAGCCACTGGCCAAGTCAACAATGGGTGAGAAAAATGGAGAACATGTCAAATATCGAGTGCAAATACCCTGTTGAGAGGAATGGGAGGAACTAAGCTTTGTGTTCATTGGAAGGACTGATGCTAAAGCTGAAACTCCAATACTTTGGCCACCTCATGCGACGAGTTGACTCACTGGAAAAGACTCTGATGCTGGGAAGGATTGGGGGTGGGAGGAGAAGGGGACGACAGAGAATGAGATGGCTGGATGGCTTCACCGACTCGATGGACATGATTTTGAGTGAACTCCGGGAATTGGTGATGGACAGGGAGGCCTGGCGTGCTGTGATTCATGGGGTCGCAAGTAGTCAGACACGACTGAGTGACTGAACTGAACTGAAGCTTACGTGGACCATCTCTCAGGGCAGGCATCAAGGTGGAATGGGTATCCCTGAAAAAATTGGAACAAGAATTTTGATATGGCCAGTTTTTCATTCCCAGAATCAAGACTCCAAATCAGGAGGACAACTATGCCATGTCACTGGACATGAATGTGTGCTGCTGCTAAGTCACTTCAGTCGTGTCCGACTCTGTGTGACCCCATAGACGGAAGCCCACCAGGCTCCCCCATCCCTGGGATTCTCCAGGCAAGAACACTGGAGTGGGTTGCTATTTCCTTCTCCAATGTGTGAAAGTGAAAAGTGAAACTGAAGTCGCTCAGTCGTGTCCGACCCTTAGCGACCCCACGGACTGCAGCCTACCAGGCTCCTCCATCCATGGGATTTTCTAGGCAAGAGTACTGGAGTGGCTTGCCATTGCCTTCTCCGATGAATGTGTGAGGTCACCCTAAAGAAATGGACCTGTGACACCCAGGCTCCCTGCAGTGCAGGATGCTTCTGGCTGTGACTCAGCTAATTTCCCATTCAGATGAAGGAATTTTCCCCAAACTTTTCCAAAAGGTGTCCCCCAGGACAGCAGTGTCATCTGAGACTATACATGAGAAATGCCTCATTGGTGGCTTAAGAGGCGGTTTGTGTAGTGACAATGATATATTGAAGAAAAAGTTTATTTTGGCTCACTGGAGCAAATTGTGCACAGATCTTCCAACTTAACATTCCTTTGGTTGTTTGAAATCAGCCATGGTAGGAGTAGTTTTTGTGTTGTGTGCTTTTTATATTATTTCTTTTTGTGTGTGTTGTGTGCTTTTTTAAAAAATTGAAGTACAGTTGATTTACAGTGTGTTAGTTTCAGGTACGGAGAAGGCAATGGCAAGCCACTCCAGTACTATTGCCTAGAAAATCCCATGGATGGAGGAGCCTGGTAGGCTGCAGTCCGTGGGGTCGCTAGGGGTCGGACACGACTGAGCGACTTCACTTTCACTTTTCACTTTTACATGGAGAGGGAAATGGCAACCCACTCCAGTGTTCTTGCCTGGAGAATCCCAGGGACGGGGGGAGCCTGGTGGACTTCCGTCTATGGGGTCACACAGAGTCGGACACGACTGAAGTGACTTAGCAGCAGCAGCAGCAGTTTCAGGTATACAGCAGTGATTCAGTTACACACATACACATATTCTTCAGACTTTTTTTTCCTCGTAGGTTATCAGTTTCCTGTGTTATGCAATAAGTCCTTATTGGTTATCTATATTATATAGTAGAGTGTATATGTTAATCCCAAACTCCTAATTTATCCCCCACCCTTTCTGCTTTGATAACCATAAATTTGTTTTCTGTGTCTGAGTCTCTTTCTGTTTCGAAAATGTTTATTTGTGTTTTAGATTTCACATACAAGCCACATCATGTGATATTTATCTTTCTCTTGTCTGGCTTACTTCACTTAGCATGATAATATTTAGGTCCATCCATGTTGCTACAAATGGCATTATTTCATTCTGTTTTCAGTTCAGTTCAGTCGCTCAGTTCATGTACGACTCTTTGCGACCCCATGAATCACAGCACGCCAGGCCTCCCTGTCCATCACCAACTCCCGGAGTTCACTCAAACTCATGTCCATTTTGTTTTATGGATGAGTAATTGTCTGCCTAACTTCCTATACAGGAAAGACACCTCACAGGAGGTTAACTCTCTGACTAGTGTTTCCTTATGTCTTCACAGAGTGGGGAGGCCTCTGAGAATTCCCTTTACAGAAGGCATTAATTCATTCATAGGTCTTAAAGTTCCTCCTCTACTCAAGGGAAATTTTTGTTGTAGAAAATAGGAGATCTCCTCATGGGTTAGACTAAAGTATGAGAGGAATTATTCATTAGTGCTTGGTAAAAGTATTTATACCAAAAAGAGTAATTGTGAAGCAATCCTATTTAATAACTTTTAGGTGCATTTACCCTGTGTTTCTGAAGTAATCCTCACAACAACCTTTAGAGGTTATGATTATTTCTGTTTTACAGATGAGGGACTAGAAGCATAGGGAAGTTAAGTGACTTCCTCTCGTTAGGGCAGTAGTGGGATTTGAACTTAAGAAATCTTAAGCCAAACCCGTATTCTAAACCACAGTTATTTATCCTCTCCATGCAAATTTGATGTGCGTGCATATTCAATCATGTCCAACTCTTTGTGACCCCAAGGAAAGGGCTAAAACTCCAGCCCCTTTCCTCTGTATGTGAGACCCCACTTTTGTTGCGTGAAACCTATCTCAACCAGCAGCAGAACAGTAGATTTCATAATTTAATGGAGTCTCTAATGTATCTCATTAAGTGCGAACTTCAGACACAGAGCAGAGGTTGGAAGATGGAACATGAAACATCAGGTTTCAGCTTGCTCAGCCGTGGCATATTAGGCAAAATAGGAGTCATTCCTCCCAGTGTTTCTTATGCAAAAGTAAAACAACACTCTTGGGCAACCATATTTTCACCTTTCTTCCTTTTCTGGATTCTGCCAGAAATCTTGAACAAGGTTGTAATACTTTTAGGGGAAATTAAGCCTATTTCTCTTCCATATGCATTTTTCCCCCCAATTTGCTAGAATCTTGGAAGAATTGCTATATTCATGAGATTTTTGTTTTGTGTTGCAGTCACAAACATTAACCTCAGGTTTCACTCCATGCTTTTAGACCTGCCTGAATAGCCGGTACTCAAATTGAATCTGATTTAACAATTTGCTTTCCCACATCTCCTTTGGTTAGTGGCATCAAATTCTCTCAGTCTTAAAAAAATTAAAGTGATGTCTGGTTTCCCCGTGTCCTTCACCTCCCACATTGAGCAATGGTCAAATCCTGGTGACAAGCTTCACGAATACTTCTCAAATGTATACCCTCTTTCCATTCCCACTGCCACCTCCATGTACCACCTTGGTTCTGCTTCCCTCCCAAATGGGATTTCACCTTTCTTTTTAAATGGTTGTCCATCTCTAACCCCAGGTTCCAAAATATTTTTTAGCTTCCAAAATATTTTTCAGCGTCCTTTTTTTTTTCTTATTACCAATTTTTTAAAATTGAAGTATAATTCATTTCCAATGTTGTATTAATTTCTACTATACAACAAAGTGATTTAGATATATATACATTCTTTTTTAAAATATTTTTTCCATTATAGTTTATCATAGAATATTGAATATAGTTCTCTGTGCTATACAGTAGGACCTTGTTCATCCATTCTATACATAAAAGCTTACATCTCCTAACCCCAACCTCTCTCTACATCCCTTCCTTATCTGACTAGATTTTTTTGTTTTTCATTTTAATTTTTATTATTTTCTATGTCTGTGAGTGTATTTCAGAAAATAATTTTGAATAAAAGAAGCAATGGATTAAATTGGCGGTTGCAACTTGTGGTTGACATGTGTTAAGTTTGTCACACATAGTGTTGACCTAAATAATGATAAAATATTTATTCATAATTGTTTGCCTGCATTTGAAATCAAGAAATTAAGATAAACACTTATATCACTGGCTTTTTGGACATAAAGGTTATCATACTAAGTGAAGTCAGAGAAAGACAAATATCACATGATACCTCATATGTGGAATCTAAAAAAATGATACAAATGAACATATTAACAAAACAGAAACAAACTCACAGACATAGAAGACAAGCCTGAGGGGAAGGGAGGGGAGAGATAAATTAGGAGTTTGGGATTAACACACTCACTACTATATATAAAATAGATAAACAACAAGGACCTGTTAGAGCATAGGGTGCTATATCCAATATCTTGTAATAAGCTGTGATTAAAAAGAATCTGAGAAATATGTATATGTATGTATTTGCATGTGTATATGTATAATGGAATCACTTTGCTGTACATCTGAAAGTAACACAACATTATAGATCAATTATACTTTACCTACTGACTTTTCAATAAAAAATGAGATCTGTCAACACTGGCTTACGTCCCCTTCAGATGGGCACACACTTTCTGACTGTAACAGTCCTCACTGATCCCATTTTCTCCTCAACACCCAGTGTTTCTATGATTCATCTATCTTGCTGATGTCTTTGAGTTTCAGTCGGCTAAAGCACACCTCAATCCTTGAGAGAGTTGCCGATAAACATGTCCTCTTATTTACTTCCACCTTCAATGTGTGTATGATGTAGGCGGTCTCCTTCCTGGGCAAGATTTTAAGCATTGCTTAGCATCTCATTTTCTCTTCTACAAATTGGGTTTGTTTTTTCTCCCTGCAAAGACTTTTCAAGGATAATTTGGCTTATGACCTGCTTAAACTAGAGCAAGATGTTTTCTTTTGTTTCATAATTCAGTTTGATTATGGCAGGAATTGTGGTTTGGCTAGCAATGTCCTCTCCCAGCAGTGCTGGCAGGCCTGTCAGGAACATCATGCCAATTTTCTCATGTGTTTTTCTCCCTTTAATGGTGCTGTTAAGGGCCTACATAAAACCTGCTATTGGTGGCCTGTCTCTTTCAAGATATTTTGAGGTCGTTTTTCAGCAGTGTGGGGTGAGATTGGAAGCCCTTTTTTTGTGTGTGTGGTTGACTCTCATTCTATTTAAAAGGCTTATAGCTCAATGGTTTGGTTTTTGAAAGAAATTGTTCCTCAGTCAATTCATAATTCCAGGTTTTAAAAAGAAGCTCACTAAGGCTGATTGATATTCAGCAAGAATGCATTGATGTAAACAAACCAGTTGTTTACCCTGGCATCTCTTAAATTTGTCAGTGATCAGGCTGAATCTCAGTAATTAAATCTTTTGAGTATACCAACCTCGGAATTGACATACTGGAATGGAAAAAATATGAATCTTCCATCCTGTCTTTATCTGTGGACTCATTTATTAGGCAATAGCTTGTACAGCATGGTCACAGCCCTATGTCACATTGTGGTACCTATCCTTTTAGGAAAACACCAATATCCTTATCAAATTCAGGATTACCTTGATCTTTTAGGATGCATCCAAGGTTTAGCTCACCTGGTCATGAAGAGGCAGCTCAGCCTGTTTACTGATTAGAGAAACTAATAAGCAGGTAGAACCTGCTCTGTTCCATTAGACCTGACTACACTAGTTGATGCCTCGGTTTTTCTAAAAGTACCACATGATCCGATCATTGGTGGACTGGTTGGTTAGGAGTTCAACCAAGATGGAGTCAGGTGAGCACTGTCTGCCTCATGTTTCCAAGAAAAAAACAAAACAAAACTATTTTCAGTGGTGTTTTTCATTTGATGATGCCAAAGATTGGCTGATTGCAGTCATGAAATTAAAAGACGCATACTCCTTGGAAGGAAAGTTATGACCAACCTAGATAGCATATTAAAAAGCAGAGACAGTACTTTGCCAACAAAGGTCCATCTAGTCAAGGCTATGGTTTTTCCCGTAGTCATGTATGGATGTGAGAGTTGGACTGTGAAGAAAGCTGAGCGCTGAAGAATTGATGCTTTTAACTGTGGTATTGGAGAAGACTCTGGAGAGTCCCTTGGACTGCAAGGAAATCCAACCAATCCATCCTAGAGGAGATCAATCCTGGGTGTTCATTGGAAGGACTGATGTTGAAACTGAAACTCCAATACTTTGGTCACCTCATTCGAATCGTTGACTCATTGGAATAGACCCTGATGCTGGGAGGGATTGGGGACAGAAGGAGAAGGGGACGACAGAGGATGAGATGGCTGGATAGCATCACTGACTCGATGGACATGAGTTTGGGTAAACTCTGGGAGTTGGTGATGGACAGGGAGGCCTGGCATGCTGTGATTCATGGGGTCGCAAAGAGTCAGACATGACTGAGCGACTGAACTTAACTAAAGATTGGCTCAGTGGATAATGAATCTGCCTGCAATACAGGAGACACAGGAGAGGCTGGTTTGATCCCTGACTCAAGAAGATCCCTTGGAGGAGGAAATGCAACCCATACAAGTATTCTTGCCTGGAGAATCCCATGGACAGAGAAGCCTGACAGGCTGGAGTCCGTGGGGCCACAAAGAGTTGGACACAACTAAGCATGCAAGCATGTCCTTGTCCAAGAGTAGATTAGCAGGGTTGACACCATTTTTTTAACCTAGTTGAATTAGTTACTCAGTGTGACTTTTTCATACCCTGCATTCATCCTTTAAAAAAATTATCTTTGTATCACAAAAATAATACATGATCATAGCACAAAAATTAAATGTTTAAGTAAAATGCAGAAAATAAAAATCCTCCAAATCCCAGCTTAATAAAACCTTGTAGCGTTTGGAAACAGATTTGTTCGTTTTTGTCTCCATCTTCATTTTTAATTTTTTAAATAGCTTTAAAACATGGAGTTCTTTCTTTTAAACCCCAAACTTGAAAAAAAAATCTTGGAGGAAAATGTTTTCAAATATGGTACATTCTTCTGCTGACTTACAGACTATTAAACCAAAAGACTCAAGCTGTTTCTGTGATCACTGACTGTTGTCATAGACTGAGTCATTTTTCATTTGAGCCCTCTTTCAGCTGTCACTTCTGCTCTCTGTATGCCTGCTTCTAGAAACAATTGGATTGGAAGACAAAGAATGGTTGGTTAGAACGTTATGTAAATTAAAAATCACCAAACCCTGCATGAGCTGAAGAGACTCTCCTATGGTATAAAATGCATGGATTTCCTTTCATAAGTTTCTGTGCCCTGGGAGCCTTTTATATTTCCTCACCATTTTAACCATGTCTTAGAGTTGAGAGTACATGAAATGTGACCTCTAAATTAGAGAAATTTTAATATATTTCAAAATGTAATGTTGAGCATCCTTTGATATACCGTTTCATCATTTGGATCTCTTTGAGAAAAAAAAAAATCTATGTATTTCCTCTGCTTTTTTCAGTTGAAATGTTTGTTTTTTGGTTGTTGAGTTGTATGAGTTCTTTATATTTTGGATATTAGCTTCTTATCTAACATATGGATTGCAAATATTTTCTCCTGTTCTGTAGGCTGTCTTCTCATTTTGCTGATTGTCTCATCTGTTGTTTGGAAGCTTTTCCATTTGCTGTAGTCCCACTTGTTGATTTTTGTTTTTGTTGCTTGTGCTTTTTTGGGTCATATTCAAAAAAATTATTGCCAAGATCAATGATCTTCCCTATATTTCTTCTAGGAGTTTTATAGTTTCAGGTGTTTAATCTATTCAGGTGTTTTAATCTATTTTGAGTTAATTTGTGTGAGTATTATGAGATAGGATTTCAACTTCAATTTCAATTTTCTATATGTGAAAGTAAAACCATTTGATTCATGGCATTTATTGGACTGAAGGAAATTTTACAAGAAGATTTATAATTTGGGTAAGGAGTCAGTGTCATTAGCTGACATTAATCAGGTGGCTGTGTTAATCAAGATGGATGGGGGTCTTTGCCATAGTAAAATCTTTGCTTAACACATAGGCATTTACTTCTTCATGCAAAGCACACTCCTGTCTGAGGACTCTGAGGTAGATTTCTTCCAAATGGTGCCTCAGCGATCTTGTAACCTGGGGGAGATGCAGTTACTGGGGTCACCACAGCAGAGAGATCATGGAGAACTCACGCTTGCTCTCAAATGCCTACATATTAATACTTCAATCCAGAGATGACACCAGTCAATGCCATCTCCAGTCCATTGACCAATGAAATGACTGCCAGAGGGCTGGAAAGTGTGAACTTCCTGTGTGTCTGCAGAGGAATGGAGAATCATGTGGATGAGTATGAAGTCTCAATGACAGTGACTTTGGGCAAGTAGCTTATCTATATGACATGGGGATTGGACTAGATGATTTTAGAATCCTTACCTCTTCTCACAATTCCTGAGTCTAAATATTTGACCTCCTATTAGCCTTAGTTTTAAAAAATATATTTATTTATATATTTATTTGACTGTGTCAGGTGTTAATTGAGGCACTTGGGACCTTTTGTTTGGCCTACGGACTCTCTAGCTGTAGTGTATGGGCTTAGTTGCTCTGTGGCATGTGGGATCTTAGCTCCCAACCAGGGATTGAACCATGTCCCCTGACTTGAAAAGCAGATTCTCAATCACTGGACCACAAGAGAAGACCCAGCTCTGTGCTTTTGACTACTTTGTAGGACTTATTTGATTGTTACCCTAAGGAGGTCGGTCTTCCCTTGTCACTCAATCAGTAAAGAATCTGCCTGCAGTGCAGGAGACCTGAGTTTGATCCCTGGATTGGGAAGATCCCCTGGAGAAGGGAATGGCAACCCACTCCAATATCCTTGCCTAGAAAATCCCATGGACAGAGGAGCCTGGTGGGCTGCAGTCCATGGGGTTGCAAAGAGTTGGGCATGACTGAGTGACTAACACTTTCACTAAGGAGGTCGGTTATGTTAATACTATTAATAGTAAAAGACTTTTATTGCTTGGTGTAGCTGATGGTCAAGCTGGAGGGCTCTGAAGACAGATGATCTGGTTTTGAATCCAGGTTCATCTCCTACTGGCAGTAGGACTCTTGGCTATTTAACTTTTCCATGATTGCTTTTCTTTTCACTCAAATGGAAAATAGGGATAGGAATAATACCATCCTCAAAGTATGAGTATTAAATGAGGCAGGTTGTGTAATGTTTTTAGAAGAGGTCAGGAGCATACAGAGTTCAACAAGTTAATTTCATTTTATTTTTATTATTATTTTAAAAAGATAAAAAGTCTTTGTCCTGTTTTAATAAATTTCTACGTGGCAGCAGCTCAGTAAGTTGTCACCCTTTGTGTTGGTGTGATTAGCAAGCCCAACCCATGCAAATCTCCTTAATCTACTGATGTGCAAAATACAGTCACAAATACTACCTCTAGGTGATCTGGGTCTTTACACAAGACCTCTAGCCCTTTGGGATTTGTGTCTCATCTGCTTTAGCTTAGATTTCATTCCTCCCTGGCCCTGTCTTGACTCCATATCTGATGGATCCTTCCTTTGATTCCTGCAAGCTTGAGATTCCTGCCTGGTTCTGACTTCATAGGCCAACTTCCTTGATTCTTGGGGAATCCTCTTACCTCCAGTGGGACCTCCCTACCCTAATCTCAGCCTCTCAGGATCAAAATCCTTCCTCAGCTTCTGGTTCACACTGAGGCTTGGTCCTGGCCTCACACAGTAGAGGGAGTATCAGACAGATACTCCTCTCAATTCATTGGCCATACCATTTGAGTCTGGCTATCTCAGAGGCCACCTAAGCTTATAACCATCCCAAATCGATGACAAACCCACAATGTTAAGTTCCCCTGCAGACATTTTATCACTCCAGGTAGAACACATGAGTAAGAACTTTTTCTTCTTTCCCCTGAATCTTAAGTGGGTTATCCTTGGGAAAAAGTCAGACAAATTGCAGCAAGAAAGAGCATGAGAATTGGTATGCATTTGCTCTATAGCATGGGGATGGCCTGCTTTCCTTCCCCTTTGCTTTTTGGCTGACCCAAGGCAGGAGTGGGTGGTGGGAGGGAGGATGGAATCCTCTGTGAATGGTTCAAGTACATTTGCTCCAGGCAGGGGAGACAGTAGTTCTCACCAGGCAAGCTTCCTCCTCAGGCTGGTTCTGCTCAATACAGGAAAGACAGTGTACTTTTTTTTTTTTAAATTTGATTATCTCTCTTTTTAAAAAATTTTACTTTAGTTTTGGTTCTGCTGGGTCTTCATTTTGGCTCGTGGGCTCTTTGTTGCCGTTTAGGTTTTCTCTAGTGGCAGGTTTTCTCTAGAGCAGTGGAGGGCTGCTCTCTAGTTGCAGAGCACGGGCTCTAGAGTGCACAGGCTCAGTAGTTGTGGCACTTTAGTTTCTGATCAGGGATCGAACCTATGTTCTCTGCACTGGCAGGGGATTCTTAATCACTGGGACACCAGGGAGGTTCTGACAATGTGCTTTAGTGTCAAGCTCCCATTGGCCCTAGAGAACGTTGAGTCCCATTGGACTTTGATAAGCAAGTTGCTTTCTGTTTCTCTTGGTCCTTTTTTTTTTTTCCAAGTTCTATCAGAGGATTGTGTTGGGATTTTTCTGGTGGCCAGTAGTTAGGACTCTGCACTCCCAATGCAGGGGGCACAAGTTTGATCCCTAATTGGGGAACTTAAGATCCCAGATGTGGTGAGGTGCAGCCAAAACCTCAACAGCAACGAAAAGGACAGTGAGGTGCTTTTCCCCACAAGTGCACAGTACAGGTGGGAGATTTATGTGGAAGGAAAAATTACATCAAAGATATTGTCCTTTGTCCCTGAAATCATCATGATAAATGCAGCTGTAGCCCACTTTCCTCCAATCGGCCTTCATAATCTTGTATGGCAAACAGGTCAAATTTGTCACTGCCAAATGCAGTAGATTCTTATGTGTGGTTTTGGAAAGAGACAAATCATCAGAAAAATTTCCAAATGCTCTGCCAAGTTATATAGCTCCACACTGTTTATCTAACGGTAGAGAAATAGGGAATTTTGGCAATTCCAATTTTATCTAAATTTTAAAATCCTCTGGAAGTTTTGAAAAATAGCAAAAACCTCCTTCTCCCCAAGGTTGAGTAGGTCAAACTCTAATAGGGAGATCTATAGAACCAAGCTTGAGGAATACACTAAGAAAACGACTGTGTTATGAGGTTTAAAGGTACGGAACCTGCCACACTTGGGCATCCACATTCAATTTAATATCTCATTTGCATGCATCACGCTGTAGAGTTAGCAAAGAACTTTAAAAAAATACCTCTATGAATCAGATGATTTTTGTGTTAGTCTTTATTTTTCACACAAGGAAAATGAAACTTAGAGGGATAAAGATCACTGAGAAAAAAGCCTCAATCTTCAGATTCCGAATTACAATCTTTTCCATACGCCCAGTGTTTCTGTTTATCTTTTGCCCTTTGTGTTGAAAGTAGGACAGGGGTAAATTTGTGAAGAGGAGCTCTGTAGACTTGGAATAGTTTGTCTACCCTTTTGTCTGAGAAAAGCAGGACTGTCAGTATTGCTGGGAACATGTTTGAATACTAAGTTGCTTCTGACTAAGCTAAGTCATGTCTGACTCTTTTATGACCCCATGGACTGTAGCCTGCCAGGCTCCTCTGTGCAGGGGATTTTCCAGGCAAGAGTACCTAAGTGGGTTGCCATTTCCTTCTCTGGGGAATCTTCCCAACCCAGGGATCGAACCCACGTCTCTTAAGTCTCCTACACTGGCAGCCAGGTTCTTTACCACTGGTGCCACCTGGGAAGCCTGGGAACATGCCTGGGAATATGGGTTTGGAAATTCCTAGGGGAAGGAGAGTCATGGTGAGATCCTCCATCACATGCAGTCTTCCTCCCACTATGGTCAGAACCGGGACCTCCTTTATAGCGGGAACTTGGGCTCCCAACTGAAGGGAATAACATTCCTTGGTTGTATTTTCAGGTTTAACATAGGACAGGTAAATAAAGAAATCAATAAACATTCTCTCCAGTTGGGAACAGAAAGAACTCTGTTCTCTCTTCTATTCCTTGTGGTTTGAGGTTGAGATTCAGCTGCGACAAGTGAAAACATCAGTCAACTGATGATGGGACTGCTTTTGGGTTCAAAGGGATTTTTCAGCCCTTTGTAAAACCCATAAGGTGGTAAGGTATCACTATGTCAGCCCTGGGTACTTAAAATTAATTTCTTTGCCACCATAATTAAAAGTTCATTGTGCCAAACTGCTCATCAATTTTAACTTTAAAAGTGTTCCCAGAGGTGGCTTGGTGTACCCAAGTGTCCAATGCACATATTCTCCATAGAGGCCCAATACTCATTCTTGTGAGATTTAGCTTGGATGAGTTCTTTACTGGAGATAACAGAGTCCCCCTCCTGTTAGCTAAAGAAGAAAGGGCTTTATGAAGGGAGAGAGGTCACTTGCAGAATCTTTGTGAAGGTTGAAGACAGAGAATTGAGACTGAGCTTCTAGGAACATCTCCCCTCCCCACACGTGCCTCCCCAACCCCTGCCCCCACCAATTTAAACTGCAGAACTGATCTGGTTAGGGATGGGCTGTTTTGGTCATAGTCGTGGAATAAGGAAGCAGCTCAGAGTCATGCTGCCATGCCATAAACTAGTAAGATGGATGTCCCAGGCCCACTCTCCCCAAGTAGCTCAGTTCTGAATCAAGGTCTCACATGAATGCCTCTGAAAGGCAAAATCTAAACTACATCTGGCATTCAAGGCAAATGAGGATCCAGCCTCTTCACACAGGTGGGCCTGGAAAGGGTGTGGAGTGAAGTTTGCCACAGTATCTGCTGCAGGGCTTTAAACTGCCTCTCTGCTGTCCACCGGCATATTAAAGAGCACAGCTGACTTCCCGTCCACTGGTCCTTCCATCTGTCCTCTCTGTCTATCATGCATCCATTGATCTGAGTTTTGCACTTTTGGTATTGTTTCCTTTTGCAAAACAAGCAAACAAACAAAAAAACAACCTGATACTGAATGTATTTGAAAGATAAAGATTTCAAAAAATATGTAATCACAGCAGCATTATCTCACTAACATTCTAATTAATAGTCCCTTAATATCACCAAATAGCTAGTTAGTGTTCACATTTTCCCAATTGTCTCATAATTTTGAAAAACAGTTTGAATCAGGTTCCATGGAGACCACAATCTTGGTGTTACAGGAAATACTTCAGTTCAGTTCAGTTGCTCAGTTGTGTCTGACTCTTTGCAACCTCATGAACTGCAGCACGCCAGGCCTCCCTGTCCATCACCAACTCCCGGAGCCTACCCAAACTCATGTCTATTGAGTCGGTGATGCCATCCAACCATCTCATCCTCTGTCGTCCCCTCCTCCTCCTGCCCTCAATCTTTCCCAGCATCAGGGTCTTTTCCAATGAGCCAGCTCTTCACATCAGGTGGCTAAAGTATTGGAGTTTCGGCTTCAACATCAGTCCTTCCAATGAACACCCAGGACTGATCTCCTTTAGGATGGACTGGTTGGATCTCCTTGCAGTCCAAGGGACTCTCAAGAATCTTCTCCAACACCACAGTTCAAAAGCTTCAGTTCTTCGGCACTCAGCTTTCTTTATAGTCCAACTCTCACATCCATACATGACCACTGGAAAAACCATAGCCTTGACTAGACAGATCTTTTTTGGCAAAGTAATGTCTCTGCTTTTTTAGGTGGGTCATAACTTTGCTTTTTAAAAGTAAGTTATTCTTCAATTAGTCCAAGAATTAAAGAATGAAAAAGGATGTGACCATTAGCATGGAGCACATGAAATTAGCATGAAACCTTTTAAGGCCCCTACCCCGCAGCCATAAGTAAAATATTAAGAGAATTCAGTGTTAATGACTATCGGTTAATGGTTTAGGAGTTGGGCACTTGGGAAAGTCTCCCTCAGTGTCAGGATGTTAAGAGAGTGAGGGTATGGTCAGCTTCATCATCTGCTAATGAGGAGTGAACACATGACTTATCCATCCCCAGAGGCTGCAAT
Source organism: Moschus berezovskii (assembly GCF_049115385.1). Taxonomy (NCBI): domain Eukaryota; kingdom Metazoa; phylum Chordata; class Mammalia; order Artiodactyla; family Moschidae; genus Moschus; species Moschus berezovskii. The sequence goes on along the minus strand of NC_142471.1, from coordinate 54,460,973 downwards.
GCCAGGGCCAGGGTGGGAGTGCAGTAGACAGTAAGAGTTTGATGAAAGGCAAGAGGTCTTGTCTGGGAATCTGGAAATCTGGGTTCACATCCTAGAATAATTATTATTTAATCATGCTCACTTTTAAACATCCTTTCCTGTTCTAAAAGCCCTTTAATCTTTGTGTGTTTCCTCATCTGTAAAATGGGTAAAACATGAGTGTCTTGGGGTGATGAATTAAAAAGGATAACCATCCTAGCAAACAGGATTTGTCTGGCCATTCACAAGGCAGACTACTAACTACTGTATGATCACGGCTATGTGGCCATTCAGATAGAAATAAAATACATGTACAAAATATTCACAGTGATTACATTTTCCCCTCACCCAGAGATAGTCTTACTGCCGACTGTTGGAGCCCAGTGTCTTGCTGGACCCCACAAATTCCCTTGGCCCAACATTTTTCCTTCACTGACTCTGTCACAGTGCTTGGAATCTCCTTGATTCTCACATCCTTAGTGTTCTGGTATGGGCGTTCAACTGTTGTCTGGGAGAAATTATATATTATGCCATGATTATCTTCTAACACCCTGGTTAAAGTGACCTTATCTGACTCCATTGTGGATCATCTTGCTAGACTCAATGGGAATGATCATGGTGTGACTCCATATTGCAGAGAGAAAGATGGCTGGAGAGGTCCCAAAGAGACCACATTTTAGATCAAAGGGCCAGTGTAGAGGGCCTCCCCCATAAGAGAGAAGGATGGGAGAAGGGAGTCTAATGCCAAGTCACTAGTGGATATATTGTTTCTGTTGTACCTTGATTGTATTTTGGAGAACTAACCTTCCCTCTTTGGGTATGGTCTTGTTAAATATCCCCTCAATGGAATATGGGGATGGGGAGGTATATGGACAGGTATATGATCTTAGCTAAGTCAGGCAGATGTTGTCTTTTAGGTACTGAATCCAGAGTGGAGCACTCGAAAGACCTAACATAGTTGGCATGCATCCATCTTGATGGCAATGCCCTGAAGAGATGATTCAATAGCTCCTGCCACATAGATCCTTAGAGCTTCCCTCTGGCCTTCCTGAGCCTTCATTTTCAACTTCTTTTGATGCCTTCTGGTAAATTTTTTTCTCTTTCCACAGCTATCTCTAAGTTAGCTAGATTTGGTCTCAGAATTCTTGGTGTCAAGCAACAAACATAAATATGCATGAAAAGGGAAAACAAAATCTTATCTAATACCATAGTTTAGCCTTTTCCCCTCTGTTGTAGCAAAGAGGTAGCTAAGATACATTACTAAATGCCCTATCTGAAAGCACTTAAATCTAATGTTTCCATCAGAACTTTGGAGTTGGTCTCTCTTAAAACTCTGTGTAAAACTTAGCAGCCTATGTGGTCTTCAAATTGCTTCCTGAACAACATGGATTTACCAGGAAAAAAGAACTTTGGTCTATTTCTTGTCTCTGTCTTTTGTGGGCCATTGATTACCTTCATGCTATTATATAGGATACATTCTCTGAGATAAGGTAAGACAGTTTATTTACAAAAAAAGCTACATGGCTTATTATAGAAAATGCCAAGAACCAAAAGATGAAAGCAAAACTCACCCATGATCTTCTCACCAGATAATTGCTTCTTAATATTCTTTTGCTGTACTTTTTTTTACAGTTTTTATGATCACACATAAGTATTATACATTATATATATATTGTATACTTTGCAAAATATTGTATATTTTACAAAAATGAGATCATAATGTTTTGAAAATTTAATGATGTGAAAAAAATTAAATGTCTTGAAATTGTTGTAAATGTTACCTAGTGGGGCCCATAGCCCACACGAAGGTCCAGCATACATTATCATTCCCTCTTGATAAACTGGTTGAGTGACAAGGGGTAAATAAATAAAGCAGGTACTTTTTTTGTGTGTGTGATCCAGGTTAGGGCTATTGCACCGACCTTGATGGGGGAAGAGTTGTGTTGAAATCTGAAATGACCTTCAGCCTGGCAGGCCTTCCCCTGCTCAGTTCCTCAGTATCAGGCTGTGCCAGGGGAGAATTTGCTAATAAGCCATTTGTTATCAATACACTAATCTCTTCCAAGTACCCAACCCACAAAACTGTGCTAATGAGAATGCTTAACTTGCCTGGACATGACTGTGAAGATCTTTCCTTGGTAGGTTTCAGAAAGTGCTGAGAAATCTCAACTGAGCAGCGTTCCAGGGAACGGGGGACAAGATTCTGTGCCACCATTTGCTTTACCAGGACACACAAGTTCATCTGAGTGGTTGAGTCGGTAAGAATGCCTGCATTTTCTTGGAGGGAGGGATCTTGAATCATCTTGTCTCAGGGATCTTAGTTAAACCCGGTTTTCTTAGCTTTGGAAACCTGTTTTGCCAAAACACTACTTTTTACTGTTGCAGTCCTGAAAAATAGGGAACCTCAGGGTGATATTGCAAGTGACATGCTACTGTATCATTCGTGCCTCACCATTGACCTTGCAGGAATATGCTAGAGTAAGTGCAAGTAGTTGAAAATGTACAGTTCTTTATTTTTAAAAATTTATTTATTTATTTACTTTTTGTGATGAGTGGGCTTTCTCAAGTTGCAGTGAGCAGGGGCTACTCTCTAGTTGCAGTGCATGGGCTTCTCACTGCAGTGGCTTCTCTTGTTGCAGAGCATGGGCTGTAGGAGTATTTGGGCTCAGTGGTTGTGGCTCATGGACTCTAGAGCGCATGTGGCACATGCTCTTAGTTGCTCCACAGCATGTATGATCTTCCTGGACCAGGGATCAAACTCATGTCCCCTGGCATTGGCAGGCAGATTTTTTACCACAGGACCACCACGGAAGTATAACAGTCCTTTAAAATATAATCACTGGTTCAACTCTCCAAGGCACATTTACCTTTTGAAGAGAGGTAGGAGGCGTTTGCTTTCATGTTTAAATTCAGATTTTAATCATTTTTGAAGGATAGTGAGTTGAAAAAAAATGGTAATTGTTGGGGTCCTTTAATGGACCGAGACCTGGTGGTCCGGAGACGATGATAAGAAAGTGAAAGAAAGAGGCTGATATTCCCTAGTTTATGCCGAAAACCAATAAAGTCCTTGGCACAGGACTTGTGTCTCCCATGAAGGCACTGGACACCCTCTCGAAGAGGAGTGAAAGCACAGGGTGCCTTCTCGAGAGAGTCTTAGAAGCCTGGGCAGGAGAGTGGGCAAGATGGGTCACTATGTTCTAAGGAATCAGCTGAGGAGAGACAAAGAAAGACAGACAGACACGGGGACCCAAGCTCTGATGGAGCAAAGGTGCTTTAATGATTTCTCTGTGAGTATATAAAGGCTGTGGTGCAAGAAATTTCTTTCAACAATGATAAAGATCAGAAAACCAAACGTACAGTAACCATTACCAAGGGAACAAGGGATTAATAATAGTCACAAGGTCAGAAGACAATCCATATCTCAAGAAAGGGGATCGAGACTAAGAAGCTTTGTCGTAAAGAGAATGTTTACTAAAGGAGATTCAAGCCTGTCTCACACAATGACCCTAGTTCCTGGGAGCAGCCTGCTGTTCCGCTTAAAAAGAAACAAAGGACTTGTGAGAAACAGCATGTAGGAATCCTCCTGTTAAACATTCCCTGACAGGTAATATTGGGTTGGCCAAAAAATTCATTCAGGTTTTTCTACATGAACTTTTTGGCCAACCCAATATGTTGGTGGTAATTTTGGCAACTAAATAAAGAGGTGAAATACATGAGCTATATCACTGTAATCTATGTAAGAAGTAAACTCTAGTGTTAAATCAAGTGCCATTGTTAACTTGTGTAAAAGGTCAGTGGTGACAATTAGTTCAGCAGAGCAAAAGTAGCACACCCAAAAAACCCTGTATACACACATGCATATACATATTTTATATCATGTCTGTTACATAGGCTCTTATCATGTAGCCACATTTACACATGTGATCTGCATATACATGCTTTAGGGTTGAGGGGTCTAGCTGCCAGTCTGGACCGTTTTTAATGGCCTTCTTTGTGCTATCTCAGCTAGCAGGAAGGCTCATAGGAACCAAAGTTTTAATCAAGAACTAGGTTGACAAGGTCTGAAGTCTGCTACTGAAACAACAGCAATGGACTAGCCAACTTCTTTGAGTTATCAGACTTGACTGCGCGTCTTAGATGCCCTTTCTGACTCAGGGCTGACAGTGAAAGTTGTTTTGCCCTAAATGTGCAGATGTCCCTGCCAGTGGTGGTGAGACTGATTGTGTGGTGATAAATGGTTGAGGAATGCCTATTAACAAAGAGCCAGGAAGTACAAGAAGATGTTTCAAGCTCTTTGTCCGCTCCCAGTTCAGCACTACCTCTGAAGTGTTTGCTGTCAGACTGATTACTAACATTTAGTCCGCGGGTTGCAAAATAAAATGATGGCAAAGACCATATAGATAAGGCTTACCGGGTACACGCAGTGGCAGGTTGCAGAAGGGCTGCCCCATCGAAAGGGAACAGCAGCTAATAAGTTTTACAAAACTCTTGGCACACAGGAATGCTGGCTCAGTGTTGCCATATATTATGGAATATTTTGAAAGGAAGCCTGAAATTTCATATTTGTAATATAGATTCTATTTTTACAGATAAATTGTCACCTCTATCTTTCATCTTGTTGACTAAGTCAAATTGAAATGAAAAGCTGGGCCATAATAAACACAGCTGATTGTTGCCAATTTACAGCTCTTGAGGGTAGCAACATCTTACCCAAGGCTTGGGACTCCAGTCCCACCTTACTACGCAAGCTTCCTTAAGGTTAAGAAAATAGATTCTGAAGTTCCCACCTTGGATTCATGATTCTTGAATACTAGTCTCATATAAACTCTTAGGCCAGTGAGGAGCACAGAGCCTTTACTATTTTAGAACTAATTAATAAATACTAACATTCTGAACACTTACTACATTCCGTGCAACAAAGTATTACTGCATCATCTCATTTTTATAAAAACTATATAATATGTCAAAATTATCATTGTCACATCCCTATTTACAGATGGGGAAATGAGGCTCAGTGTCAGGCATAATTTCCCGGGGTCATCTAGTAAGTGAAAGACGTGAGATTTGAACTCTGGCACCAGACCTCACAACCCAATTTGTAACCATATTATACTTTCTCCTGCTGCATTATGTGAATCTGCATAATTCACATATTTATGAAGCTTCTCTAGTCCCTCTGAGTTGTGATGAATTCCAGGCCTAAAATGTCTTCATGAATCAGTAAGGACATTTTCTGCTTTTGTAGCACACAATGGCATTCTCTTTACCCTCATCCTTTGACTTGGGGTTTACAAAATGTGTGGGATCCTTCCAGTCACTGAAGAGAGAAATTTTACAAATGCCTGGCTTTAGATCAGAGATGCCAATCTCTTTTTCCATGTTGTTTTTTATTCGGGTAGAAATCAAAAGTTAGGACAGGAGGTTTAAAGGCCAGAGTTATGTGTTTCACCTCCTTGTGGACAAGTTATTTAACCATGGCCACAAAGTACGGCCCTAACTGCAGCCAGCTTTCTCACAAGTACAAGCCATGCGGGTACATCAGTTATCCTTGTTGGCAGAAATGCTTTAGCCTAGACCAATGTACAGAGAGCACCACTGCCATGAATGAAAGCAGTATGATGTATCCTGGGAGTACATATAGGTTTTAGCTTTGTTGTCAATGCCAGATGATGGGTGGTGGCTTCCAGGATGAGCACTGTGCTGAAAAACATTTGGAAACCCCATGTGAATTCATTAAAGAGTGCTGTAATTGATTGGTCACGGACCAATGGGACCATGGGACCATGGGACATGGACCTAGTGGTATTCCTGGTACAATCTGTTCTATGAAAGAGCTAAGATATCTCACCTTTGCAGCTTGAAACCTGTGTATTTTGTTATTCTTTTACCTGTCTCTTTCACGTTTCTCCTTCTGACTCTTGCTTTTCCTCAGAAAAAATGGCCAAACGCACCTTTTCCAGCTTCGAAATATTCCTGATTTTCCTCCTTGTGATGATGACAGGGATCACGGTGGCTCTTCTCAGTCTGTTGTTTATCACCAGTGGGACCATTGAAAATCACACAGGCAAGTATCGTGAGTACTCTTGGATGCTATTCCTAGCCTGTAGGAAATTTCTTCATTATGGGGAACACCAAGGCAAGAAACAGTGTCTGCTGATACTGCTGATAATAGGGCAGTTCACTGTGTACTTAAGCACCAAGGGATGGTCATCTAACTTTCCCATTAATTGCTCTTTATGCATTGATAGCAATTTTTATCAAGTTTACCTTTGCCCCCAAATAGCCAGTGTGGTGTTCTGACATGCACTTATTTGTCTCACTTTTTCATTGATCTAAGTACAGCTTCTGGTGGCTCAGCGGTTAAAGCATCTGCCGCCACTGCGGGGGACCTGGGTTCGATCCCTGGGTCAAGAAGATCCTCTGGAGAAGGAAACGGTAACCCACTCCAGTATTCTTGCCTGGAGAATCCCATGGACGGAGAAGCCTGGTAGGCTACAGTCCACAGGGTTGCATAGAGTCGGACACGATTGAGCGACAGAACGGAACGGAAGTACAGCTTAGGATTCTTCAAGGCCCAGTGACTCCTGAGCCTCTTCTTTTTCTCTTTGCCTTCTTTCTGGTATCATCTTCTCCTGAGGGGCGAAAGGAGAAGGAAAGACCTGCTGGATGTCAGTTAGTCTGTGAAACTTTAGAGAAGGGATCTTAAACTCAAATCCTATGAAGGTCAATCAAGTTCCATAAATGAAGGGAGGTGGCCCACGGTGGGGGCAGGTGTATTTCTGGTGAAGAGGGTCCACAGGCCCTCCTGAGTGCCAACAGTTTGTTATCATGTTGTCACATGGACTCAACTCTCCTGAGTTTTCAATGAAAGCTAGAAATTGGGGGAAGCAGCTTAGACAATGTAAGGTCGGACCCTGGTGGCCATCTTGGCTTCCCCTTCCCGGTGGCCATCTTGGCTCCTTCTTCCCCTCCTCATCTCCCGCCGGCGGGAAAAAGTCCCGCCAAACTGCTGGAAAAATTCTGACGTAATTGCCTTTTGCCAAGATTAACCCTCCTTCCGGACCTCCAGAGCAATCAATCCAATCTCGCCACCTCGACTAGCTGCCCACTCAGGATCTCGCGTTCCTGTACTTTGCCTTATTTAGATCTATCCGGGCTATATGATGTCACTTCCTGCCCCAAAGACACATAAACCGCACCCTGCCTTTGTTCGGGGCAGAACTCCCCGTGGCCATTCTTGCGGTCAGTGGGTTCTGCCTGAGAGCGCACTGCTATTAAAGCCTGTTACTTTTCTTCAGTGTCTGGGCTATGTTTTCTTACAGTCTGCAGCGCCCGTTCTTTAGACCTTACAGACATCTTCCAATTTTTTTAACGTTGGAAACTAATTTAGATTTTGAAAACTATCTAGGCTACATTTCCAGGCAATATCAGGTCCATAGGTCTTTGATGGTTCCTCTTCTTTGATAGGTTATATACCTAATAAACCTGCTGAGGTTTTCCTGCTGAGACAATTGCTTCTCAGTAGGAAAGCTATGACAAACAGACAGTGTGTTGAAAAGTAGAGACATTACTCTGCTAACAAAGGTCCATATAGTCAAGGCTCTGGTCTTCCCAATGGTCGTATGGTTGTGAAAGCTGGACTGTAAAGAAGGCAGAGTGCCAAAGAATTAATGACTTTGAACTGTGGTGCTGGAGAAGACTCCTGAGGGTTCCTTGGGCAACAAGATCAAACCAGTCAATCTTAAGGGAAATTAACCCTAAATACTCATTGGAATAACTGATGTTGAAGCTCCACTATTTTGATCAGACTGTGAAGAAAGCTGATCACCGAAGAACTGATGCTTTTGAACTGTGGTGTTGGAGAAGGCTCTTGAGAGTCCGTGGACTGCAAGGAGATCCAACCAGTCCATTCTAAAGGAGATCAATCCTGGGGTGTTCATTGGAAGGACTGATGCTAAAGCTGAAACTCCAATACTTTGGCCACCTCATGTGACGAGTTGACTCACTGGAAAAGAGTCTGATGCTGGGAGGGATTGGGGGCAGGAGGAGAAGGGGACGACAGAGAATGAGATGGCTGGATGGCATCACCGACTCAATGGACATGAGTTTGAGCGAACTCCGGGAGTTGGTGATGGACAGGGAGGCCTGGCGTGCTGTGATTCACGGGGTCACAAAGAGTCGTACATGACTGAGCAACTGAACTGAACTGAAGTGCACAGACAACTTGTTGGAAAAGTTCCAGATGCTGGGAAAGATTGAAGGCAGAAGGAGAAGAGGGCATCAGAGTATCAGATGGCTGGATGGCATCACTGATGCAATGGACATGAACTTGGGCAAACTTCGGGAGATGGTGAGGGACAGGGAGACCTCGTATGCTGCTGTCCATGGGGTTGCAAAGAGTCAGACATGACTTGGTGACTGAACAACAATAACTAGTAAGCAGTAGAAAAGACAGGTGGGGATTGAATGCTTTGGCCAAAGTAAAGGGTGGGCTTTACACACAAGTTCGTCTCTAGCATTTTTCTAGATGCCAGAGATTGGAATTGACATATAAACACTGCTGTGTATAAAGTAGATAACTAATGAGAACCTTCTGTATAGCACAGGAAGCTCTACTCTGCTCTGTGGTGACCTAAATAGTCAGGAAATCCAAAAAAGAGGGGATATATGTATACATACAGCTGAGTCACTTTGCTGTACAGTAGGAACTAACACAACGTTATAAAGCAAATGCATTCCAAAAAATGTGGCGGAGGGAGTAGAGAGGGCTGTCCTCAGTCCCAGTGAAGACAGAGGCAGTGTTGTTCAGCTCAGTTTTCTCTTTTGCAGCCTCTTCTCTTTTCCAGTGTGTTCTCTACCTGTCTTCATATTTTGGATTCCCTGAAAACCCAGAGAAACAGAGATCCTCTTTTCTGGCAGTGGACAGAATGAGTTTTATTGCTAGAAATGAATGAATGCATAGGACTTAACCTAGTTTTCTGTTTTAAAATTAGAGAATCTAGAGTCTGAAGCTCAGAGAGGTAATAGTGAAAATACTAGCCAATATTTTCATTTTGCATACAGGTGTGTTTAGTTGCTCAGTCGTGTCCAACTCTTTGCAGTCCCATGGACTTGAGTCCACCAGGCTCCTATGTCGAAGGGTTTCTCTAAGCAAGAATACTGGAGTGAGTTGTCATTTCCTTCTCCCAGGGATCTCCCAACCCAGGGATCGAACCCAAATCTCCTGCACTGCAGGCAGATAAAATGAGAAATTTACATAGAATGCTTACCATAGTGGTTGATGCAAAGCAATCCTTCAATAAACAATAACTTCTATGATGTAAATAGTAAGCATTCTATGTAAATTTCTCATTTAATTCCTACAAAACTCCCATAAAGGTAGGTGCTAGCCTTAGTACCATTGCAGACATCTGAAACTCCGAGATGGAAAATAAGCCCCTTGGCTATGTGACTAGATTTGGCGTTGGCCTGCACATTTCTATGTTGGTATCAGTGAGGCAGTAGCGAAGGTGCCCGTTTCCTTCCTTTTGATACTTGATGTTTTGTAGAATACTTGGGCTTAGGGGTGGGAAGGCATGGATTCTAACCGCGCTTAGAATGTGGATGAAAGAGCAGCTGATTCTGAGTTGGAGGGTCTGATTGGGCACCTGATTCATCATATGCTTTCTATGGAAATTTGGTTAAAGCATTTCTCTGGGTTTCAGTTTCCTTATAAGTAAAATGGAGGTGATTGGATGATGTGATCTCTAAACTTTCTTGAGTTCCAGAATTCTGGAACCCAGAAGAAGTCTGCTGTTAATCTCTTGCCTAAGTACTTTCTGACCACTGATGCATGTAACACTGACATGTGTTGCTTTGGCCCAACGCTGGCTGTTGTCTGGCGTGGAAACAGACAAAATGAAATATATAAGATGTCTAAATATGTAAATAAAACTGAAGCTATATGTCAGCCATTGTTCTAAATTTTGACTATGTATTAAGATATTAATTGTCAATAAACCCTAGTAAGTATTATGAGAAAGTTATGTTACTTTTCTTCATAGATGAAAACAGTTGGGGTAAAATAGGTTAAGTCATTTATTCAGCTAGTAAGGTAGAGTTAATTTCCAAACCCCAGTTGTTTCTGACATCTGCCCTTTTAGTCTCTATCCCATTTTGCCTCCCTTATATTGGGGTGTGTGTGATGTTAATATAAAGTATATATATTAATGTGCATACCTATATGGTGACATGAGAACAGTTAACATAAGGTGGGACTGTGTTAACAAGTATACAATAATCTAAGTTGCATTAAGAGTAAAAGATCTAGAAGATCTTTTAAGAATAAAAGATCTAGGTTGCATTAAGAATAAAACATCTAGAGCAGAGTAGAGACAGTTGGGGTTACATTCTGGAGGTAAGGAGTTGAGCTGGATTTGGGTAGGATGAAAATGAACCACTCTAAAATGTAGTGGAGATTGACTGGTAAAACAGAGAAGAGTAAGGTCTCTGGATGGACAGAATATTAGAACCCAGAAGCCGGGTTTAGTAGACTGTGTGCCATGAACCTGGTGCCTGATTTGTTTGGCTGGAGTAGAAGTGCCAGGTGAGTGAATGAAGGGCTACAGGTTTAACAGGAACAGCCTGAGGGAGAAGCTGAAGGACATTTGTCAGAAACCTTATTGTTAGGCTGAAACATTTCTGATCCATGAAAAAGACCCTTCTTGGGATTATGATATAAACCAAGTTCCTGAGATGTTTCTCACAGTGTATCTTGAATGTATGAGAATATACAGAGAGAGATTCTTCCTTAGGAAGCTGAATCTGTGTGTCCTAACTGAGGCCAAATGCATGGATTAAAATGTTGTTTCTTAAATATTTTATTTTGGTTTTTGATTCAGGTTTTCCATCCACCCAGGGCCCTCCAGCTACCCAGGGCCCTCCAGCTACCCAGGGCTCTGCAGCCCCTCAAAATTCAACAGCCCCCCAGGGCCCCACAACTACCCAGGCATCTCCAATACCCAGCACCCCAGAGCCTACCCTGTTTCAGAACTTCAGTGGCTACCATATTGGTGTTGGGCGAGCTGACTGCACAGGACAAGTATCAGATATCAATTTGGTAGGTAAATCATGGGATCCTTGAAGAAACTGTGAAACAAATGATTTTATTATTTAGTACCCTGCATTTATTCCTAATTGTTATGTCTTAATCTTCTCCATTTGTATTGACTTCACTGCTGTCTAACATTTTTAATATTGTATTATAAGGAAGAGGGACCTTTTACTTAACCACAAGTCCCTTGTAAACTCAACTGGCCCTTTTTTGAATGAAAGTGGCAGAGTGGGCAAACTCTGATGCTACAGAGGTTGGGCAGGTACTCTAAATGACTGAAGCAAGCCAATGTAAGATAAATGTCTAGTAAATACTAAGTGTGTGTGGGGGGCAGCAGAAAGTGGTGGGGACTGTGGTACAACTAGAAAGTTTGAGTGGTTTTAGCTGATCATTACCATGTAACAGTGCGAAACTAGGGCTGCCTCACCTTACAGTTTTTTTTAAAGAGAATCCAAGGCTTCCCTAGAGGCTCAGACAGATTAAGAATCTGCCTGCAATGTGGGAGACTCGGGTTCGGTCACTGGGTTGGGAAGATACCCTGGAGAAAGAAATGGCTACCCACTCTAGTATTCTTGCCAGGAGAATTCCATGGACAGAGGAGCCTAGCAGGCTACACAGTCCATGGGGTCACAAAGAGTCGGACATGATTGACAGAGAGAGAGAGAATGAAAAAGTTTCTGGATTGAAAATCTGAGGATTTAAATCTCTCTGTTGGAAAATGTTAGCAACTCTAGTTAAAACTGGAAATCTGGTGTGGGCCAGCACTGTGTTAGCCAAGTAAAACCCTTTTCGGGGCCAGGGGTGGCCTGTGGGCTGCTGGCATGCAACCTCCTGCACACACTTCTAGCTACCCTTTTCTAGGGCATCAGAACATGAGATTTCCTGATAGGGTTTTTTTCCCCCTCCAACCAAATAATCTTTCGATTCTAGAAATTATTGCTTGTTGTCCGTTCTGAAAAGTGACTCTGGAATGTAAACTTTAAATGCACACTTGCATGAGGGATAAGGCAAGCAGTAGAGGGACCATGCTGAAGACATGGGTGCAGCTCTTATGGGTACGCTTTGTGACATGGTGAGAGAAGAGGTTTAAGATGGATGTATTTGGTGGGCTACACCATTGGGAGGGAAAACACTGTAAAGGCCAGGGTGAGGTATCCTCAGTAAAGATAACCGTGTCCTAAAGAAACCATTTTCTTTAGGGGGGAAAAAAACCAACAACAAACCATACACCAGACAGCCAAAGTGAAGAGGCCTTCAGTCTTCAAGGTATTCCTGGAAATGTAGGATGATAATATTTCCTTCTGTAGTACCTTACATAGGCTGGAGAAAAGATCCTGTTTCAAAGAACAGAAAAACCCTGAAAGGTCTCCAGCATTATAACACAATTCCCAAGTCACACCAGCTCCTTCCTTGCCCACAGGCCAGCGAATAGCTTCTTCCAACCCGGCCATTACTTTGCTTCTCTCTACACAGAACAGTGAAGACTGTGTGTGTGTGTGTGATGTTGGCTTTACTGTTGAAAACACATATCCTGTCTCACTCAGAGCCACAGTGTCATGTGGATTGCTTTCCTTTGGCTTTCCTAAGTAGTCTCTGTGTGGTTGTGTTGGCTTCTGGTAGCAGGGGAATGAGAAGAAGTGAGGAGTGGTCTGATGCTCTCTTTCTCTTTAGATGGGCTACAGCAAAACTGGCCAGTATGCACGGGGCATCCTCACGCGGTTGTACAGTCGTGCATTCATCATGGCGGAGCCGGATGGGTCCAATCGCATAGTGTTTGTCAGCATCGACATAGGCATGGTATCCCAGCGACTCAGGCTGGAGGTAAGTGATTGGGGTGAGAAAGAGTTGCCGTAGTTTAAAGGCAAAGCCTGCAGGTGAATTTAACTAAGTAACTAAGCTCTCCTGGGTTTCTCACCCAGTGAATTTCCACTCCCCTCAGGTAAGCTCTTGACAATCCAGCTGATAATCAAGTGAGGAGCTCTTTATTCCATTGTAAGTCAGCTTGGTCAGAACTTGCTTTCCATACTGCTGATGGCTTGTCATCATTATTAATGCCAATATATTTCACAAGCTTATTATGTCCCAGGTTACTTTTCTGTACACTGTCATTTAATCTTCCTTGTTAGAAGTCTGAGAGTGCCAATTAATTACTAACCCTTCCCTCAAGTTTTTAGACAGTTGAAAATAGTTGCAAGGAATGAAAGAGAATTCAAATGCAACTCTGAGATGAAATTGGCCATAAATTGCTAAAGGTGGGTGAAAGGCACATTGTACTATTCTGATGTGTACATGTTTGAAAATGTCCATAATAAAATTTAGAAGAATACAACATTATCCCTCTTAATCTCTAAACTGTATTGTAGAATATCGCAGGGCCTGTGATTTTCCCCCAGTTTAGATCATGTTACCCCACTGTGGGAAAGATGAGCTCAGCAGCAGGGGTACCTGGAAGTCCTGGGCAGGCAGCTTGTAAGATGCAAGGGGTAAAGGAGGGAGAGAGAAATAGTGATAGACAGATGGACTTCCAAGTCTGTCTCTCAGCCAATTTCTAGACCCTGATCCAATTATATTTTCTCCAGGGATCAGGACACAGAAAGAAAGTATACTCTCAGAGTCTTCTCACATATTCACAAATGTGAGAAAGGAGAGTCTAGAACATCCAGAATGATGACCATCAAATATCCACTATTCAGTGTCATGTTCTATCAACCTCATCAAATAAACACTTACTCCTCTTGTGTGAAAGGGCTGTGTTGAATGAGCCAGGAAGAGGGATGATGAGAGAGCTTAAAAACTTGTCTCCAGTGTCACCCACTTATGGGGAGTAGGATGGGAGCCTCTCACATCTGTGGAAACACACTGAGCAGAGGATGCAGTGCTTTTCCAAGCCCTGCACTTAACACAGCTATGAGGTGGATCTGTTGTTATCTCCAATTTATAGATAAAGTGACCGAGTCTTAGAGAAGGTTGAGTAACTGTCTGAAGTTCACGCAGTTAGCAAATGGTAGAGCTGAATTCTGAACACATGTATATGCCCGGTACCAGAGCCTACATTCTTAAGAGGAGGTCATTCTGTTATCTTGGAGAGCATTGACTTTTTGCAAGGCACTTTGTTAGTCACTTAAGGGGGCACACAGCTAAATGAAGCATAAGCCATGTTGATGAACTCACTACCTAGTCAAGGGATTAGAGGAAGGACTGTACCAGAAATACATAAATAACTTTAATTTATTGGAATAAAGGACAATGGTTTATTATAGTTAACTATTCATGAGTAATGAATAGCTCCTCCCAAATAGGGACTTAATGGACATCTGTTTTATCTCATCATTCTATTGATGAGGAATTCAGAACTGGCTTAGCTAGGTGGTTCTGAATTAGGGTAGTTGGCAGTCAAGGTGTTGGCAAAGGCTGCAGTCACCTGAAGGTTCAAGTAGGCTAAAAGATCCACTTTCAGGATGATCCACTCTTATGGCTACTGATAGTTTCCTCACTGTCCATATCCTCATGAAAGAGCAACTGGTCTCTCTTATAGTGAGTAACTCAAAAGAGCAGTGGAAATGACACTTGAATGGGTAGAGTTTTATTTATTTAACATTTGTTGTTATTTATTTATTTGGCTGAACCAGGTCTTACTTGCAGCATGTGAGATCTAGTTTCCTGATCAGGAATTGAATCCAGGCCCCCTGCATTGGGAGCATGGAGTCTTAGGCCCTGGACTACCTGGGAAGTCCCTGAAAGAGTAGAATTGGTTGACTTGGGGGAGAGAGCTATCAAATCAAGGGGACAGCTTGATTTGTACATGTACAAATCATATACACAGAAACACAGGGAGAAATGCAAATGGATATATGCCTGGAAGATATGTTGGTCATATCTTGGCAGTTCTTTTTTTTCCACAACCTTCTTGCCTTGGTTATAGAATTGTAAAGATATCAACTTCTATTTTTAACAAAATTTTTATTTTATGTTGTGGTATAGCCAGTTAACAATGTTGTGATAACTTCAGGAGCATAGCAGAGCGACTCAGCCATACATATATACTTATCCATTCTCTACTAAACTCTCCTCCCATCCAGGCTGCCACATGACATTGAACAGAGCTCCCTGTGCTTTCTGGTAGGTCTTTGTTGGTTATCCATTTTAAGTATAGCAGTGTAGAACTTCAGCTTTTTATTTTGCTTAAGCTTTCATGTTGTCCGTTCATTGATTGTTTCCCCTTCTCCCTACAGACATTTCTTCATGAAGCAGTAATAGTTACTATGTAAAAGAATATGTAAGAGTGATGAAGAGTTGGGCTGGAATTAGAATCAAACAGAAAGAATATGGAACCTTATTGGGATGGAGAATGTGGGCTTGTAATATTGGTCTTTATTGTTGCTGTTCAGTCACTACATTGTGTCCTACTTTTTGCGACCCCGTGGACTGTCCATAGGGTTCTCCTGGCAAGAATACTGGAATGGTTTGCCATTTCCATCTCCAGGATATCTTTCCAGATCAGGGGTTAAAGCTGTGTCTCCTGCATTGGCACGCAGTGCAGATTCTTTATCACTCATTCTTTATCACCAGTATAGTCCAGTGTTGGTCTAATTACTTTCTATTTCCTTTCCACATTTTCCTGGTATTGTATCGTTGCTTACGTGGATGTGGTAAACCTAGCAATCAGTATTTGGGACACGGAGAGGTTAAGGAGACCAGATGGTTTGTGATATCTCTTCCTGATTCAATGACTACATGACTAGAATGAGGGTGGTGGAGCTCTTTACCTAAAATGCTGCTGCTGCTGCTGCTAAGTTGCTTCAGTCGTGTCCGACTCTGTGCGACCCCATAGATGGCAGCCCACCAGGCGCCGCCGTCCCTGGGATTCTCCAGGCAAGAACACTGGAGTGGGTTGCCATTTCCTTCTCCCTTTACCTAAAATAGAAGAAGTTAAATGGATGTGTTTATGTAGGTTCAGTAGGTAACATACCAGTTGCTGCTGCTTCCTTATGTACCTGTGGTGTACTGGAACTGGCTTGTATGACCTCATGAGGGTTGATTATTAAATATTTAGAAACTATGTGAACTGGTGGTTAAACTTTTGGTAGCTTGAAATTCACTATTGTGAGAGTGTTTACACCATGGAAACTGGCAGATGATACAAATAAGGGTTTTCTTTTATCTTTCAGAGAAACTGTTTATCAGCATACTACTCCCTATACCATACTCAAAGCAGACAGCACTGCTAATCAAAAAAGGCACTCTTTTGGGTCTTCCCTGGTGGTCCAGTGGTTAAGATTCTGTGCTTCCATTGCAGGGGGCTTGGGTTTGATCCCCGGTCAGTGAACTAAGATCCTACATGCCCCATGACATGCCACCCCCACCCCAAAAGTACTGTTTTTGCTAAACCCAGATTTGGATTCAGAATCCTTCTCAGCACACTACTTCTGATAGTAGCCACCCACGAACAGGACTAAGTGCATGAGATAAGCGATATTTGCCAGCTCTGACATAAATGAGTTTTCACTATTGTCCCTGGTATTAGGTTATAGTATCTTACATCAAGGAAAGTTGCTTTGGGATTGACACTTTTGCTGGAACATTTTAATAATTTTTGACACAAAAAAGTCAAAACATCTTTCACAAACCACAGTGATACCAAACTTTATATTGCAGATGATTAAAGCAAAATTAGAAATAGGTATTCAGCACTAATGCAGTATTTCAAAGTCAATTATACCTCAATAAAGAGAGACATTTTAGCCAAAAAAAAAGAGAGAGAGCAAGAAATAGGTACTCATCAACATCACTAATTTTCTGTTGTTTTCTTGATGTGTGTCTATCCTTCAAAGACATTTGTTATTTATTATTTCTTTGGGTAGAAATAATTAGTTCATTGACTAATTCAATGAACACTTACTGACTCTTTGAATTAGGTATCTACTGCTGTGCAGCAAGTCATCAGAAAACTCAGTGGCTTAAAGTAACAATAATCATGTATTATTGCTCAGGATTTTGGTGAATGGCTGTGTTGGGTGAGTCTGACTTGTGTTAGAGCCACAGTCACATATCATTACTTTTGTATCATGAGGTTTGACTCAAGATATTGGCTGCGACCGCAGGTGTTTGAAGCTTGACTGAGGCTGAAGGATCACCTTCTATGGTTGCTCACCAAATGGCTAGCAAGTTAGTGATGCCATGATGATTCCTTTCCCCGTGGGCTGACCCACAGGGTCGCTGGGGTGTTCTCAGGTCACAGCAGGTGGTCTTCCCCAGACCAGTAAGTGTAAGTGTCTGTGTCTGGGAATACTGAGTTCTTCATTTTGGGAAATGAGCCAGTAAAGAGGCTATTTTCCTGTCTGTTCACTGATCCCAGAGTGCTTGCCCCTCCCAACTCCGGTATTACATGACCATCTTGCACTCTTTGGTTAAGCCTCTGATGAAAGTTGACATCTGTGGAAAGATCTTTCCTTACTAATGCCTATCACGTTCTTTTTCCTTACCTAGCAATATTTTTTCTTAGCATTTATCACTCTGTAATGTAATATTACATATATACCTTTCCCTCACTAGAATAAAAATTTTTTCAGTGTAGGAAGCTCATATATCCCTAGTGCTTAAACCAGTGTCTGGGCAATGAACTGGTGAGAGTACTAGGTCTATAGGTAAACTTGGATCTAGACTCTGACTCTGCTATTTATTGTATCACTGGGCAACTTATTTTACTTCTGGACACATCAATATTCTTAGCTAAAAGATAAGATTAAAAATACCTACCTCCTGGTGGTGTTATGAAGATTTTTAAATGGCATAATGTAATACCTAGCATTGTGCTTGCACATGGCAAGAATCTATAAAATGTTAGCAATTGCAATTATTATTGATGTCATTGTTACTGAGATGATAAACTCAAGCATACAGTGAAAGGTCACTTGGCAGGGATGTCTTGCCACAGTGATTAGCCTCATCAGAGCTTTTTCTCAGGCTAAGCACCTGTGTTATTCCTCCTCTTAGTTCTGATTGTTCTTTTTTCTTCAAGGTCCTGAGCAGGCTGCAGAATAAATACGGCTCCCTGTACAGAAGAGACAACGTTATTCTGAGTGGCACACATACACACTCGGGTCCAGCAGGATATTTCCAGTACACAACATTTGTAATTGCCAGTGAAGGATTTAGCAATCGAACTTTTGAGTACATGGTCACTGGCATTGTGAAGGTAGGCAAGGGGACTTAGAGGTAACTGTTGTTTAGCATTGCTTGCAACACCTTAGGAGAGGTCTCTTATGATACAGAGAGTTCCTATAGGATCTTGGATACCAGCTCAGAATGACACCAGCCCTGTGGCTCTCCAGCTTTCATCCCCTAGCAGGTATAAGTTGGAGATGAAAGAAATTGTCCACAGGGCTCTTCTATTTATATCAAATAAGTTCTTATGCCCACTAGAATTTCTAACTTTACAACTTATTTTTTTAACCCATAGAGCATTGAGATAGCACACACAAATATGAAACCAGGCAAGATCTTTATCAATAAAGGGACTGTGGATGGTGCACAGATCAACCGAAGTCCTACTTCTTACCTTTGGAATCCACAGTCAGAGAGAGCAAGGTGAGGGGGCCAGTTATCGGAATGAAATGCATGTGCTTTCCTTTGGGAACTATCGACAAAATCTAAGAACAGGGTTGTTAGTTGATGGATATGGTGAGAGCCTGAAAGAGTATTAAAGCTGAAATAACTTAAAAGCATGTCTATAATCTAAGACAACCCGAAATGAGACTGTAGAAGCACAGAAAAACCTGTGTACACATCTTCCCACTTTGCTGGCTATGGGAATTGGATGTGAATGTTTGAAGGACTCTAGGCTTTCAAATCAGGTGCAACTGTGGTCTTGTCTTAACTTTGTCACTTTGTAGTTGTATGACCTTTATTGATTTACTTAAATCTTAATTTATTGGCTCCCAGCTTCTCATCTGTAAAATATAAAAATATGCATATTTGTTCAATTAATGAATAGCTCTTTTTGTTACATTATTCAGAAGAAATCAGTTTAGTCCAGGGGAATGTAGCAAGATAGATAAGGTAAAAGAATAAAGAAACTGGCGTGAAGAGCAAGCCATAAAACTGGCATAATTGAATGGGACAACTTAAGAAAGGCCATTATTTAAAAAATTTTTAATGTGATAAACTGGGTTTGTGACAGAAGAAAAGTGCTTGGTTACTATGACAGAATAAAATAATATCTCAGCCCAACCTGATATTTTACATTTGTCTACATATTTTTTGATAGATTTCAAAGGAGTTGATTTTTAGAAAATATACTCTGATTTCCCTTGAAAGGACATAAAAGAACACTTTAAGTTGTAGGTCAGGCATGCTTTTGATTTTGCACATTCCCTGCTGTTTTTAAGAGATTTCACTAAAATTTGATATGAGTAGAAATTTCAAAAGCTAATCCTTTCCATAAGAAATAATATATGTCATATAATATTTCAAAAATTTATATTTCATCTCCAGTTAGCTGACCTATGCCCCTAACTTTGATCACATTTGCAAACATTTCTTTAGCTAAGAAATAAGACCCCAGATACAGTTTGTAGAATTACAGGTGTCAGGGTACCTTGCTTACTGACAGTCATTTTGTTTTTGTGTCAGCTACTGCTTTGTCATATACAAGGGCCAGGTTCTAATCTAAGACTCACTAAGTTTGTTTATTCTGCTGACTAGGTATTCTTCAAATACAGACAAGGAAATGGTGCTCTTGAAAATGTTAGATTTGAATGGAGAAGAGCTGGGTCTTATCAGGTACTGTTTACTTTTTTTTTTTCTAATTCTGTTTGGATAAATTTCGTTATATTACAGAGAGGGAAAAAAGAGACCAGCATATTGGCAGCAGAAGCTAAGAATAAGCTGAGTGGTTGAGCTGGAACTGGGATCCAGCCATGGGCCCTTGGGTATGGTTCTCTGCATCCCAGGTCTAATAAAAGGATTATGTGAATGATGGATCTGAGTGAAGGAGTTAAGCACAGTGTCTGTCATATGATTGATAGACTCAGTAAATGTTAGTGATTATTACTATATCAAGATCTCAGGTGGAGGTGATTATTACTGTATCAAGATATCATGTATTAGATAGAGGACAATGACCTCTTGGAAATAAGAAAACAATCTGACCAACCAGGCAAGTGACTATGAGTTTGAGATTATTGACCTGTGTTTTTCTAAAAGGAATGTGTGTGTGTGTGTGTGTTAGTTGCTTAGTCGCGTCCGACTCTTTGCAACCCCATAGATGGCAGCCCACCAGGCCTCTCCGTCCATGGGATTCGCCAGGCAAGAACACTGGAGTGGGTTCACATTTCCTTCTCCAAAAGGAACTATAGAAAGAAAGAAAGTGAAGTCGCTCAGTCATGTCCGATTCTTTGCGACCCCATGGACTGCAGCCCACCAGGCTCTTCCATCCATGGAATTTTCCAGGCAAAAGTACTGAGTGGGTTGCCATTTCCTTCTCCATCTAAAAGGAATAAGTTAAGTCTAATGCAGTACAATGCCAATTAGTGATGAATGCAGAAACGAGACCACCTAATGGAAGCAGATGAGGTAAACTTACAGCTTGGCAGAGATTTTAGGCTCTATTTTATATGTAAGAAAACACATGAATTTTGTTTTCTTTGAAAATAAGTTATTTTTATTCCTAAGTGATTTTGGTTGCTGTAATTGAACTGGCTACCAAAATCAGATTGATTATATTCTTTGCAGCCAAAGATGGAAAACAAGACAAGAAGCTGACTGTGGCTCAGTATATGAACACCTTATTGCCAAATTCAGACTGAAATTGAAGAAAGTAGGGAAAACCACTAGACCATTCAGATATGACCTAAATCAAATCCCTTATGATTATACAGTGGAAGTAAGAAATAGATTTAAGGGTCTAGATCTGATAGATAGAGTGCCTGATGAACTATGGAAGGAGGTTCATGATATTGTACAGGAGACAGGGACCAAGACCATCCCCATGGAAAAGAAATGCAAAAAAGCAAAATGGCTGTCTGAGGAGGCCTTACAAATAGCTGTGAAAAGAAGAGTAGCGAAAAGCAAAGGAGAAAAGGAAAGATATAAGCATCTGAATGTAGAGTTCCAAAGAATAGCAAGGAGAGATAAGAAAGCCTTCCTCAGTGATCAATGCAAAGAAATAGAGGAAAACAACAGAATAGGAAAACCAAGAGATCTCTTCAAGAAAATTAGAGATATCAAGGGAACATTTCATGCAGAGATGGGCTCGATAAAGGA
Source organism: Moschus berezovskii (assembly GCF_049115385.1). Classification (NCBI taxonomy): domain Eukaryota; kingdom Metazoa; phylum Chordata; class Mammalia; order Artiodactyla; family Moschidae; genus Moschus; species Moschus berezovskii. The sequence goes on along the minus strand of NC_142471.1, from coordinate 54,439,600 downwards.
CAGAAATGGTATGGACCTAACAGAAGTAGAAGATGTTAAGAAGAGGTGGCAAGTATACACAGAAGAACTGTACAAAAAAGATCTTCATGACCAAGATAATCACCTTGGCGTGATCACTGACCTAGAGCCAGACATCTTGGAATGTGAAGTCAAGTGGGCCTTAGAGAGAGCATCACTACGAACAAAGCTAGTGGAGGTAATGGAATTCCAATTGAGCTATTTCAAATCCTGAAAGATGATGCTGTGAAAGTGCTGCACTCAATATGCCAGCAAATTTAGCAGTGGCCACAGGACTGGAAAAGGTCAGTCTTCATCCCAATCCCAAAGAAAGGCAATGCCAAAGAATGCTCAAACTACTGCACAATTGCACTCATCTCACACGCTAGTAAAGTCATGCTCAAAATTCTCCAAGCCAGGCTTCAGCAATATGTGAACCATGAACTTCCAGATGTTTAAGCTGGTTTTAGAAAAGGCAGAGGCACCAGAGATCAAATTGCCAACATCCGCTGGATCATGGAGAAAGCAAGAGAGTTCCAGAAAAACATCTATTTCTGCTTCGTTGACTATGCCAAAGCCTTTGTGTGGATCACAATAAACTGTGGAACATTCTGAAGGAGATGGGAATCCCAGACCAGCTGACCTGCCTCTTGAGAAACCTGTATGCAGGTCAGGAAGGAACAGTCAGAACTGTACATGGAACAATGGAGTGGTTCCAAATAGGAAAAGGAGTGCGTCAAGGTGTCACCCTGCTTATTTAACTTCTATGCAGAGTACATCATGAGGAACGCTGGGCTAGAAGAAGCACAAGCTGGAATCAAGATTGCTGGAAGAAATATCAGTAACCTCAGATATGCAGATGACACCACGCTTATGGCAGAAAGTGAAGAGGAACTCAAAAGCCTCTTGATGAAAGTGAAAGAGGAGAGTGAAAAGGTTGGCTTGAAGCTCAACATTCAGAAAACAATGATCATGGCATTTGTTCCCATCACTTCATGAGAAATAGATGGGGAAACAGTGTCAGACTTTATTTTTTTGGGCTCCAAAATCACTGCAGATGCTAATAGCAGCCATGAAATTAAAAGACGCTTACTCCTTGGAAGGAAAGTTATGACCAACCTAGATAGAATATTAAAAAGCAGATACATTACTTTGCCAACCAAGGTCCGTCTAGTCAAGACTATGATTTTTCCTGTGGTCATGTATGGATGTGAGAGTTGGACTGTGAAGAAAGCTGATCGCCGAAGAATTGATGCTTTTGAACTGTGGTGCTGGAGAAGACTCTTGAGAGTCCCTTGGACTGCAAGGAGATTGAACCAGTCCATTCTAAAGGAGATCAGTCCTGGGTGTTCATTGGAAGGACTGATGCTAAAGCTGAAACTGCAATACTTTGGCCACCTCATGCGAAGAGTTGACTCACTGGAAATAACTCTGATGCTGGGAGGGATTGGGGGTGGGAGGAGATGGGGATGACAGAGGATGATGCTGGATGGCATCACCGACTCGATGGACATGAGTTTGAGTGAACTCTGGGAGTTGGTGATGGACAGGGAGGCTTGGCATGCTGTGATTCATGGGATCGTGAAGAGTCGGACACGACTGAGATACTGAACTGAAATGAAGGAATTGCCTGGGTGGGTAACAGTCCCAGTAACTTTGTCCAGTGGACTTCCAGATTGATGCACGAATGCCCTAAGGAAGTAGATGATAGCACATGGGTGCCAGAGTCAAATGGCTTGGGTTCACTCTGGGCTCTCATTCTTAGTAGCGTGTGACTTTGGTCAAGGTTCTTAACTTCTCTGTGTCTGTTTTCTTACTCTAAAATTGAGGGATAAAATGAGTCCTTAAATACTGATAATAACTTTATAAAGGAAGTAGAGATCTATCAGGGAGGATTATAAAATACCTAGGTGAAAGTTTCTTTGTAAGTAAAATTAAGTAACTTGACAGTAATAAGAGGTGAAGAAAAACATTAAAGATTATGATTATTCAGTTCAGATACTAGGGTTGGTCCTAACTGCATGGAGAACACTTGGTGGCAAGGAGTTAACATTTCAGTCTTAGGTACAGGTTTTCAGATTTGGATTCAAGCCCCAGCCCTGTCACTTACTAACCCTGTGTCTTGAGGAAAGTAATTTATCTACTTATATGTCAACGATCCTGTTTGAAAATGAGACTGGTAGTAACTCTTAGGATTATTTGAAGATTAAATGAGGTAATGAATGCAAAACTAGTTCTGTGCCTGACATAGACATAATTTAATAATTTTAACTGAAAGGTAAGAAGTAAATAATACAGTACCTCTTCTGAAAATTCCATTATTGGCATATTGGTGTGCTTGAACTTCTTAGCATTGGAGTTAGTTCTTTGGGGTTAAAGTGAGGTCACTAAAAATTCCCTGATAAAATAAACATTATTATGTGGGTTGATGTAATAGAATTCATTATTTGAGTACAGTTAATTCATCTATTGATTAGTTGCCACCGAGCATTTAATGCAGTAGTCTTTGCAAATGTCAGACATGCAGTTATGTTCTTGAGGTATATTGTTATGAATCAAACATAGACCCTATCTTCAAGAGTCTTACAGGCTAGTGGGATGGTTAGGGCTGGAGAAAGAGACAGAGACAGACAAGTAATCATAATGTAAATCAGATGGTTGTCAGTGCTATCACCTGGGAATTTAGAGGCACTGAACTCTACCTGGGAGCATAGTGGAAGGCTTCAAAGAGGAAATGACATTTGAACTGGACTTGAAGGAGCCATGGGATTTCTCATGCGGTCATGAGAAAACTGCATTATGAGGCCAGAGTTTGGGCTTAGGTCAGGGAGTGGGTGAGAGATGACTCTGGAAAGGTAAACTATCTCTTGATTTTTGAGCACCTTCGTGGGGAATTTGGTTAGGAGACAGTCAGGATAAGAATACGTATGTATGAGTAGTTAAATGGAAAATCCCCAAATTTGTTAGAAAAAGAAGATGCCTTTTCCCTTATCAGTTCAGTTGCTCAGTCGTGTCTGACTCTTTGTGACCCCATGAATCGCAGCATGCCAGGCCTCCCTGTCCATCACCAACTCCCAGAGTTAACCCAAACTCATGTCTATCGAATCGGTGATGCCATCCAGCATCATCTTCTGTTGTCCCCTTCTCCTCCTGCCCCCAATCCCTCCAAGCATCAGGGTCTTTTCCAATGAGTCAACTCTTCGCATGAGGTGGCCAAAGTATTGGAGTTTCAGCTTCAGCATCAGTCCTTCCAATGAATACCCAGGACTGATCTCCTTTAGGATGGACTGGTTTTGATTTCCTTGCAGTCCAAGGGACTCTCAAGAGTCTTCTCCAACACCCCGGTTCAAAAGCATAAGTTCTTCAGCACTCAGCTTTCCCTTATAGTTGCTACCTAATTCTTGGCTGAATGACTGAGAACACTCAATGATATTTTGGGGGCCAGATGTTCTTTGCTTCCTTGCATATAACTGTGTAATATATCTGGAAGTCCCAGGGTTAACTGTCAAGGTTATAATGATGCTTTTCCATCTGCTGTGCTTAACAGCCTGCAATAACTTTCTATTGTTTCTATGGCTCCCATATGTTATCCTTGATGTAATTGCCCCTGCAATTGCCTCTTGTTGCACAGGGACAATTGCTCTCTGAATACATTAAAAATGATCCAAAACATAAAGTCAAATCTTGGCTGCGAAATAACTCAGCCACCATATGTAGGTACCTGCTGTGAGATAGAATCCCAAGGTATGCGGAGTTTGGAAGCACAGCATCTCAGATTTACAGAGTATAAAGTCACCAAGTTTAAATTTCAGCTGAGGCCTACAAAAGTGAGGCAACCTGCCCAGTGTCATGGCCAAGACTATTCTCTTCACTATGAAAACCATGTTGAAGTTCATCATGTATTCTTTGCTACTTTCATTTTTATTTTCATTTCTTCACTTAACAAGTCTGCACCAGTCAACTACTATATGCCAGGCAGTGCTTTGCAGTCCTTGAAACGATTCATTTCTAGTAAAAGTCCTAAAGTCAGAAGTCAAATACCTTTGTCTGTGCTTCTTGAGCAAATCCTTTAAAATCTGAGACTCCACTTTCACATTTCTCAAATGTAGATGTATAATATGATAACATCCCTCCACATACAGATATGTGTTCATTTATTTATTAAATATTATAGAATACATGTGTCATGAACTGAACTAGTACTATAGAATACACTAATGAGAAAAAAATTGATGTCCTAGGTATTGCTCCTTATAGAACTTATAGTCTATTGGTGGAGACAAAGGTGATCAAATAGTCATACAAACCAATGTATAATTATAATTGCATTAAGTGCTAAAAAAGGAAGGTATGCAGAGCTGTAAAGGGACTTGACCTGATCAGGGAAGTCGGGAAAGGCGTCCCTGATGGCTCAGTGGGTGAAGAATCCAGCTGCAATGCAGGAGATACAGAAGACACAGGTTCTATGCCTGGTTCAGGAAGATCCCCTAGAAGAGAAAATGGCAACCCACTCCAGTGTTCTTACCTGAAAAATCCCAATGGACAGAGGAGCCTGGCAGGTTATAGTCCAAAGGGTTGCAAAGAGTCAGACATGACTGAGTACACATGCAGATGTCAATTGTCCCCAAGGATAAGACAGTGGAACTGAAAACCAAGGCAGGTTGAGAATTAACTGGCAAAATGTGGGGTGGAGAAGAGCATTTAACACAGAAAAATATGTGCAAAAGTCATGTAGCCTGTTGGAGGAGTTGATAGAATGTCTGTGTGACTGAAGTACAGAGGCCAGTGAGGTAAGGTATTGCGAATTAAAAGTTAGAGGTTAGACACCATGATAAAGATTTGGGTTCTTATACAAAAAAAAATAGAAAATCACTGAAGTGTTTAAAGCTGGGGTGGGAATTGGGGGCTCTTGAAGGGTTAGGAAGAATAGTGACTTGAAGAATGAAAGAACCATGTGCATGAAATTATTTCATAAACCATTAAGTCCTCTACAATTGTAAGGCCAACACTTGCCTCGGTTGATCAATCTATAAGGAAAATATTTCTTTTTGCCTAATACTACTGTTTGGTGCTGCAGTGGTAAAGAATCCACCTGCAATGCAAGAAACCAAGGTTCGATCCCTGGGTAGGGATCCCTTGGTGAAGGGAATGGCAACCCACTCCAGTATTCTTTTCTGGAGAATTCCATGGACAGAGGAGGCTGTTGGGCTACAGTCCATGAGGTCTCTGAGTAGGACATGACTGAGTGACTTACTAACACTTCTGCTAATGTATACAAACGCAGTAAATGATTTTTCCCCAAACGTGGAGAACATGTTTGGGATGTTTTGAATTAAAATATAAGCTGTGTGGAAGTCAGAAATTCACTTTGAGAGATTCTGGAAGGCATCTCAAAGGTGTCAACCAGTGGAGATAATGGTGAGTCCTGGGAGACCCTGAACGATGAAGGAAGAAAGCAAGACAGGTTTCAACAGACTTACAGACTTAGAGAACAAACTTATGGTTACCAGTGGGGAAGGATAAGGAGAAGGGATAATTAGGGAGTTTGGGATGGACGTGTACACACTGCTATACTTAAAATGGATAACCAATAAGGACCTACCATACAGCACATGGAACTCTGCTCAATATTATGTGGCAGGCTGGATGGGAGGGGAGTGTGGGGGAGAATGGACACATGACACATGTACATGTATGGCTGAGTCCCTTTGCTGTCCACCTGAAACTATCATGACGTTGTTAATCAGCTGTACTCCAATATAAAATAAAAAGTTAAAAAAAAAGTTTCAAATGTCTGCACCAAACAGCAAGTCATAGGGCCGGGCATTTCATCTGAATGGCTGCTCAGGGTGGTGGGCAGTCCCTTCCTATGCAGTTGATAAAGTGCAGGGGGCTCTGGGAGTGGCAGCTGGGAGCACTGACTCTTTTCCTCAAGGGTAGTACAGCAGGACAGCCTCTGTCTCACTTCTTTTCCCTTCTCCTAGCTCATTGCATTTGCCAAGTTTCCTTCCTCAATTATGCGGGAGTGGCATGGACCCTCCTTTTTTTCTCATCCCGTTAGCCCTCTAGGAGTCAGTATGGTATGGCTTCTATTTGTCAGAGCTGTAAGAAAGGTCTGAGCAGGGTTTTGAATGATTTCTCTATTGCCTTCTATTTTATGCATTGCAAATCCTTTTATTATTACAAAAGGGGGTTAGCCTTTCAAGGAACATTTTAAAAAGATAGCAAGGGACAGTAATTTGCTCAACCTATTTGAAGAATTTTTGCACACTTAGAAAAGCCCAATTTATGAAATTAATTCATTTGAATGATACTGACTTATAGAGCTCACTTTGGGGTGTATGTAAATCTCTATGGTCTCTGCCTATGACTTTCTGGATTTCTTGAGAATTATTTATTCTCTGTGGCTTGCTATCCTTCCTGATGCATTCTCCTTTCAGGGTGCTTAACCTCACACCAAGAGCAAATGTGGAAATCTCAGTGACAGCCCTTCATCAGCCTTTCTTGACCTCTTATCTTTTCTCCATCTCATTGCATCATGTCTTTATAAATACATTCTCCATTAGCCTTCACTCTGGTTTGTGAAGCCTCACTCTCTGTTTCTGCATCCTGAATTTCTCTTTCCTCTTCTATGTTGTTGTGAGGCCTGATGCTCTCTAAGATGCTCCAACTTTCCTATCAGCTTATTTGTGCTGTTTCTTTCCAGTGAAGTCAGTGTAGGCCTTGATTGTGTGGTGAGTCTTCTGTGTTTAGTCCATCCCCATGTAAAGTGAAGGTGCTTAATAAGGGCTTTCTGATGACAAGGGTGATGATAGTTGACTGATAACAGATTAATCATGCTTGTTAATGTAAAGGTCCCAAGTTTAGAAACCAGAGCTATAAAAGCCAGTTGTCATAACTGGCAGAAGACATTGGACTTACTTCCCAAAGTCAACCATGATTAATATTCAGGTACTTTCCTTATGTAGAATGTATGATAAGAAATATGCACAATTAAAAGGTCATTCTGTAAAGATAGATGCTTTCTTAGTCTCGTATACTAAGAAACTTTAAAATACTGTGAAAAATGTTAACAATGCTATTTCCATGTATCTCAGTGTCTTTTGTTTTTTGTAGTGATTCTCTTTATATCTAATAATTTTTTGTCTCAGTTCAGTCACTCAGTCGTGTCTGACTCTTTGTGACCCCAGGGACTGCAGCATGCCAGGCCTCCACATCCATTACCAACTCCTGGAGTTTATGCAAACTCATGTCCATTGAGTTGGTGATGCCATCCAACCATCTCATCCTCTGTCGTCCCCTTCTCTTCCTGCCTTCAATCTTTCCCAGCATCAGGGTGTTTTCCAATGAGTCAGTTCTTTGCATCAGGTGGCCAAACTATTGGAGTTTCAGCTTCAGCATCAGTCCTTCCAATGAATATTCAGGACTGCTCTCCTTTAGGATGGACTGGTTGGATCTCCTTGCAGTCCAAGGGACTCTCAAGAGTCTTCTGCAACACCACAGTTCAAAGGCATCAATTCTTCAGCACTCAGCTTTCTTTATAGTTCAACTCTCACATTCATACACGACTACTGGAAAAACCATAGCCTTGACTAGATGAACCTTTGTTGGCAAAGTGATGTCTTTGCTTTTTAATATGCTGTCTAGTTTGGTCATAGCTTTTCTCCCAGGAGTATGCGTCTTTTAATTTCATGGCTGCAATCACCATCTGCAGTGATTTTGGAGCCCCCAAAATAAAGTCTGTCACTGTTTCCCCTTCTATTTGCCATGAAGTGATTGAAGTGATGGGACCAGATGCTATGATCTTAGTTTTCTGAATGTTGAGTTTTAAGCCAAATTTTCACTCTCCTCTTTCACGTTCATCAAAAGGCTCTTTAGTTCTTCGCTTCCTGCCGTAAGGGTTGTGTCATCTGCCTATCTAAGGTTATTGATATTTCTCCTGACAGTCTTGATTCCAGCTTGTGCTTCATCCAGCCCAGCATTTCACATGATAAACTCTGCGTATAGGGCTTCCCTTGTAGCTTAGCCGGTAAAGAATCCATCTGCAATGCTGGAGACCTGGGTCTGATGCCAGAGTTGAGAGAGTCCTGTGGAGAAGGGAAAGGCTACCCACTCCAGTATTCTGGTCTGGAGAATTCCAGTCGGACACGACTGAGCAACTTTCACTTCATTTCACTTCACTCTGCATATAAGTTAAATAAGCAGCGTGACAATATACAGCCTTGACTTACTCCTTTGCCAATTTTGAACCAGTCCATTGTTCCATGTCCAGTTCTAACTGTTGCTGCTTGACCTGTATACAGAGTTCTCAGGAGGCAGGTCAGGTGGTCTAGTATTCCCATCTCTTGAAGAATTTTCCACAGTTTGTTGTGATCCACACAGTCAAAGGCTTTGGCATAGTCAATAAAGCAGAAGTAGAAGATTTTCTGGAACTCTCTTGGTCTTTTGATGATCCAACAAATGTTAGCAATTTGATCTCTTGTTCCTCTGCCTTTTCTAAATCCAGCTTGAACGTCAGGAAGTTCACAGTTCATGTACTGCTGAAGCCTGGCTTAGAGAATTTTGAACATTACTTTGCTAGCATTTGAGATGAGGGCAATTGTGAGGTAGTTTGAGCATTCTTTGGCATTGCCTTTCTTTGGGATTGGAAAGAAAACTGACCTTTTCCAGTCCTGTGGCCACTGCTGAGTTTTCCAAATTTGCTGACATATTCAGTGCAGCACTTTCACAGCTGTTGGTCCTTTAATGGACCGGAACCTGGTGGTCCGGAGTCGACCAATGAGAAAGTAAAGGAGAGAGAAAGAGGCTGATATTCCTTGGTTTGCGCAGAAAGCCAGTAAAGCCCCTGGCACGGGGCTTGCTCTGCTCACAAAGGCCTCAGGCGCCCTCTCGATTGGGGTGAAGGCACAGGGCACCTTCTCTAGAGGATCTTAGAACCCCGGGCAGGAAAGTGAACACAGAGAGCCTCCACGCTCCAGGAATTAGCCTGAAAAGGAGAGAAAGGGAGAGGCAGAGAGAGAGAGAGAAAGCAAGACACGGGGACCAAAGCTCTGGTGGAGCAAAGGCGTTTTATTCAACATTGTGTAGGTATTTATACTGTCTTACAGGAGAGCTACTTTCATGGGAAATAGATGGAAAAACAGTGGAAACAGTGTCAGACTTTATTTTTTTGGGCTCCAAAATCACTGCAGATGCTGATTGCAGCCATGAAATTAAAAGACGCTTACTCCTTGGAAAGAAAGTTATGACCAACCTACATAGCATATTGAAAAGCAGAGGCATTACTTTACCAACAAAGGTCTGTCTAGTCAAGGCTATGGTTTTTCCCGTGGTCATGTATGGATGTGAGAGTTGGACTGTGAAGAAAGCTGATCGCTGAAGAATTGATGCTTTTGAACTGTGGTGTTGGAGAAGACTCCTGAGAGTCCCTTGTACTGCAAGGAGATCCAACCAGGATCTAAGGGAGATTGATCCTGGGTGTTCATTGGAAGGACTGATGCTAAAGCTGAAACTGCAATACTTTGGCCACCTCATGCGACGAGTTGACTCACTGGAAAAGACTCTGATGCTGGGAAAGGTTGGGGGTGGGAGGAGACGGGGACGACAGAGAATGAGATGGCTGGATGGCATCACCGACTCTGTGGACATGAGTTTGAGTGAACTCTGGGAGTTGGTGATGGACAGGGAGGCCTGGCGTGCTGTGATTCATGGGGTCGCAGAGAGTCGGACACGACTGAGCGACTGAACTGAACTGAACTTTCAGCAGAGATAAAATCAAAACTTACAAGTTATCAAGGAAACATGAGGTCATCCATATGAAAGAGAGTTGTAAATAGTCACTTTTACCATATAGTTTGTAAAAAGGAAGAGGGTATTTATCACCATATAGAAAAACTAATGAAGGAAATGCCTGGATTCCTCAGCCCCAGGAGAGGCTTCCCTCTCCTTTTAATTCCTGAATATTCAGGAATTAATAAGGAACAGAGAATTCCTGACAGATCCAAAACAGCACACAGGAAGCCTCCTGTTAGGTGTTTTCTGACATACAGCATCATCTTTTAGGATTTGAAATAGCTCAACTGGAATTCCATCACCTCCACCAGCTTTGTTCATAGTGATGCTTCCTAAGGCCCACTTGACTTCGCATTCCAGGATGTCTGGTCCTAGGTTGGTGATTACACCGTCATGATTATCTGGGTCGTGAAGATCTTTTTTGTATAGTTCTTCTGTGTATTCTTGCCACCTTTTCTTAATATCTTCTGCTGCTGTTCTATCCATACCATTTCTGTCCTTTATTGTGCCATCTTTGCACGAAATGTTCCCATGGTATCTTTAATTTTCTGAAGAGATCTCTAGACTTTCCCATTCTATTGTTTTCCTCTATTTCTTTGCACTGATCACAATCAGCGATCAATTATTTGTCTAAAAATCTGTGTATTTTCATGTTTGTATAACTAACTCAGCTCTCTGCAGGTTAGAATTTGCCATATATATTTCTCTGTCATTTTCTTTCATTTTTTTGTTTGTACATTTAAAGGTGTCTGTTATGAATATCATACAGCTTTATATGGTTTTTAACAATCTTCATCTTTTAATGAGTGAGTATATTTTTATGAGTTGTGATTATTGTGCTCTTCACTTTGTGCTATTTATCTCACTTTTCAATGCTTTTTATTTTCCTTTTAGGATTGATAGAGATTTTTAAAAAATATTTAAGTGGAATATTATAGTTTCCAAAGGTGGTGGAACAACAGCTCTTGTCTTACATATTCTATGTAAAATGACCTTGCCAGTTCCCATCAAAAACGGGTTTTTCCAGCCCTTGAAACTTGGCAAGCCCTGGGACCACTTAGGTCAGTAAAAGATGGGAGAAGTGACACTGTGCCAGGGCTGTGATAGTTTTTTTTTTTCTGTAGACTTTATTTTTTAGAGCAGTTTTAGGTTCACAGCAAAACTGAACAGAAAGTACAGAGATTTCCCATGTACACCTGCCCAGAAACACATGCATAGCCTCCCTCATTACTAACTCCCATCACCAGACTGGTACATTTGTTATCATCAGTGAACTTATACCGACACATTGTTGTCACCCAGAGTCATAATTTACATTAGCATTCAAGCTTGGTGCTGTATTTTTTTAAATCTTCCTCTTCTTCATATATTTCTTAAAATTTTCAATAGTGAATCAAAATAAAACAAAATTTAAAATCATCTGGTAATCCTAGGACTCAGTGGTGGTGACTGACTCACTGTCATGTCCAACTCTTGGACATGATTTGTATTGTAACCCACCAGGCTCCTCAGTCCATGGGATTTTCCAGGCCAGAATACTGGGGTGGGTTGCCATTTCCTTCTCCATGGGATCTTCCCAACCCAGGAATCGAACCTGAGTCTCCTGCATTGCAGGCAGATTCTTTTCCACCTGAGCTATGAGGGAAGTTCTAGGACTCAATAATTTCTAATATCTTGTTATATATTCTTTCCTAGTTTTTTTGTAATCATGTTTATACCTTTTTAAAGAGAGAATTTAGTTTTAAAGAGATTATTGTATATATGATTTGGTAACTTTTTCATTTAGAAATTCTTCATGAATTTATTTCAGTGCTACTTAGTATTTTTTAAAACACCATTTGAAAATTGTTGTATAGTATTTCATTATAATACAGGAGACGTGGGTTCAATCCCTAGGTCGGGAAGATTCCTTGGAGAAGGAAATGACAACTCACTCCAGTATTCTTGACTCGGAAAGCCCATGGACAGAGGAGCCTGGCAGGCTATTTATTGTCCATGGCGTTCTACCATATGTATGGTAATATATCCAATGAGTCACCAACCATTTGACGTTTTAGTTTATAGTTTTTCTGGCATACACTGTTATAAACATTTGTGAAGAGACCACTCCAGTATTCTTGCCTGGGAAATCCCATGGAGTTGCGAAGCGCCGGCCATAACTTAGCGACTAAAACAAAACAACGATCTTATATATATTTGCTAATGATTTCCTAGAAGTGGGGTTGCCGAGTCAAAAAGGAACATTTATCATTAAGGATAGTCTCATGAATTTCCACATGATCCTCTGGCAAACTTTTGCTGGTTTACAGTGCTTCTACCCAAGAGTGCATGGAGTGTTGTTTCCAGTGCTCTTGCCCATCTTAGTATTTTCAGGCTTTACACATGTTAAGTGATAGACCCAAAAAAGCTGAATCATTTTTGCCTTTCTTTCAATTTCTTCGATTCCTGGGTAGTTAGGCTGAATTAAAGTAAATACTCTTATCGGCCACTTCTTGCTTTATTACTGTTGCTTGTTTAATCATGCTATTTAGGTTGCAAGAATTTTGATTGCAGTAACTTAATTAACTTAATGGAATCCACCCAAACCAAATATCTCTCCATTAACATTATTGAGAGTTTTTTTTTTTTTTTTCCATCCAGGACTTTTAATGAAAACAAAATGATTAGGTGAGAATGGACATCTCTTCTTTGGAGTAGAGATGGTCGATTCTCCAGTATACTGGCCACCGAGTTTACCTATAACTTCAGAAGCTGTTCTCTGGCTATGGCTCATTGTCCTTCTTTAATTTGAGCAATCTGGTCTGTAGTCATTGCATCTGCTTGTTTCAGATTCAAGTTGTCCTTTGCATAAAATTCTGGTCCTAATAGCCCTTCCAATATAGCACAATGAAACATTCTTTGCTTTCCTTTTTCCAACTGTCTGTAATGGAGTGGGCCAAGGAGGAACATAAGAGAGATGAAAAAGAGGTGTGTTGATTAGATGTGTGTTAAGAGATGCATTAACTAATTCCAGGTGATGTTAATAGACCTTGAAATTACACATGCTTAACACATGACAGATTTTAATGTACACTTTTGCCATTCATGCAAAATGTCATAAAATTTGGGTGGTCCTTCTGCACATGTTACTAGCCAGATTCACATGCTCCACCCTGCCAGTGGAATTGGGAAATAGAGGGCAAACTGGTATTTTGTAAGCCCTCAAGTCCCTGTCATAAGAGGGAAGGGTTTCTTCATTTAATTATTTAAAGCTTATATTATATGGGGTGATATACATGTGTTGAATACACACATGCATCATATATTTTAATATTGTATTTATCTTATTAACTATACATATACGTACACATAGCTTTGTATAGTTTTTTTCCTTTCAATTATCATTACTGCAGCAGCAGCAGTATCAAAGTCAGCATAGCATCATCACAGTGATGCTTTATTCCATTCTTAGCATAAACCAGTCTATGTGCTAAACACTTCAGATATATTTGTTCTCTTAATTGTCAAATGCCATGAGGTGGATACTACCTATCATGTTACAGATATGAACATTGAGTTTCAAATAGGTTAGGTATAATAATTTATGTCCAACGCCAGAGCTCTAAGCCACTAAAATGTAGGTCTCTGTATTAGTTTCTTAGGGTTTCCATAACAAGTCACTAGAGACCTGCTGGTTTAAAACAGCAGAAATTTGTTCTGTCACAGATCAAGAAGTGCCAGAAATCTGAAGTCAGGGTCTTGGCAGTGTCAGGTTAGGTTATTTCTCTCCCTCAGTTCTTGTCTTATTGCTACAAAGATTTGGAAGGATGGACTAAAGAGTTTAAAACAACAAACAAATTACAGCTCAGGCAGACAGATCTTTTATTCAACAGATACTCCCAAGACATGTGAATTGTTAACGATCCCTCTTGACTTCCCCTTTTTATAGTTCCATCTCTTCCTCCTTTAGGTGGTGCCCTGTGCAAAATAGGGCTTGTATCCACCACCAATAAGGAAAGGAAATGCAAATGGGCGTATACTCAAGGCTGATTGACAGTTTCAACTTATGTAACAACAGGCTTTGTTGCACATGTCTTCCCATAATTCAGTCTGTGATAATCAGATATATACATATGTAGAATATTTATGAATCCTTAATAGGCTCCTAGATGTCTAAGGTTACTTGAGGAAGCCCCTGAGGTTAGGTTGTATCCACTGTGTGCAGAGGGCACCTGTGCAGAAGTTGGAAAAGTCTCTGTGGTTATTTTTGTAGTATGTCTGTGAGCCCTCTCGGATGTGTCTGAGATGGGGTTTAGAGATCAACCTGTATCCTTTTTGTCTAGGACACTCCTGGTTGCTCATGCCTAACTTCCTACCTAACAGTAAGATTGGTTCTTTCTGGAGGCTCTGAGGGAGAATCAGTTCCATGCCTTTCTCTTAGCTTCTGGTGACTGCCAGCAATCCTATCCTTGGCTTGTAGATACATCACTCCAGTGTGTGCCTCCATCTTCACATTTCCTACATCCCCATATCTGGGTGTCTCTCTGTCGCTTTCCTCTTGTTATGAGGGCACCAGTCATTGGACTTAAGGCTCAATCAAAGATAGTATGATTTTACCTTGTTTACATCTCTAAAAATTCTGTTTCTGAATAAGATCTCATTCTGAGGTTCTGCTGGGCATGAATTTTGGGGTGACACTTTTGAGTCCAGATAACACCACCCTCATGGCAGAAAGTGAAGAAGAACTAAAGATCCTCTTGATGAAAGTGAAAGAGGAGAGTGAAAAAGTTGGCTTAAAGCTCAACATTCAGAAAACTAAGATCATGGCATCCGGTCCCATCAGTTCATGGCAAATAGATGGGGAAACAGTGGCAACAGTGGCTAACTTTATTTTTTTGGGCTCCAAAATCACTGCAGATGGTGACTGCAGTCATGAAATTAAAAGACGCTTACTCCTTGGAAGGAAAGTTATGACCAACCTAGAGAGCATATTAAAAAGCAAAGACATTACTTTGTCAACAAATGTCCGTCTAGTCAAGGCCATGGTTTTTCTGGTAGTCATGTATGGATGTGAGAGTTGGACTGTAAAGAAAGCTGAGTGCTGAAAAATTGATGCTTTTGAACTGTGGTGTTGGAGAAGACTCTTGAGAGTCCCTTGTACTGCAAGGAGATCAGTCCTGGGTGTTCATTGGAAGGACTGATGTTGAAGCTGAAACTCCAATACTTTGGCCACCTGATGTGAAGAGCTGACTCATTGGAAAAGACCCTGATGCTGGGAAATATTGAGGGCAGGAGGAAAAGGGGATGACAAAGGATGAGATAGTTGGATGGCATCACCAACTCAATGGACATGGGTTTGAGTGGACTCCGGCAGTTGGTGATGGGCAGGAAAGCCTGGCATGCCACACTGGGGTTGCGAAGAGTTGGACACGACTGAGCGACTGAACAGTGTCCTATATTGTATTTGTCCAAAGATCTCCCATGTTGTTACACATTTTCATGAACACTGCCTTTGAATGGAGGTACAACATTCTCGTCTCCTCTTTGGTGGACATTTAGCTTGGAGATGGCCATACCTGGCACATAGGACTTGCTGCATAGCACATAAAGATGCTCCCTTCTTTGGGCTGATGGAGGTGTGCTTCATTTGGGGAGTTGAATGGGAGCCAGGTTTCAGCCTTCACTTACCCCTTTGCCAGTCACTTTTGTTCAGACCTTGGCTTTCATGTGAAGAGGACAGCTCAGGTCTGAGAGAACAGAACCTGGGGTGGGTTATTACTGTTTCAGAATGTTTAAATAGCTCAGTTCTGCATTTGGCTTTTCTGTTTCACAACAGGAAATACACAATGTCTGAACTGAAAGAGACACTAGAAATACCTCAGTTACACAGGAGGAGAGAATAATTATTCTGTATTAATCTGCAGTTTATTGATTCACTGTGTATATGTGTGTGTGCTCAGTTGTGTCTGATTCTCTGCGACACTGTGGACTGTAGTCTGCCAGGCTTTTCAGTTCATGGGATTTTCCAGGCAAGAATACTGGAGTGGGTTGCCAGTTCCTTCTCCAGGGTATCTTCCTGACACAAGGATCAAACCCCTGTCTCCAGAGTCTCCTGCAATGGCAGGCAGATTTTTTACCATTGAGCATGATTGAAATTGATTTTTCAGAAGTTTTTTAGGAATTTGAACTAACTTTGCTACTTGCAATGATTAGATCTCAAATATCTTGACTTTCCTCAGTATCGGGATTGCATCATGATGAATCAAGTAGAGTCTTGTCCTAGCTGTGACAGTATTTTAAAGTCATTGTTTCAAAATGTTTATTATCAAGGACATCAACATCTTTTTATGGCTGTATTCTCACTTCTTTTGAAACTACCTAAACCTTTCTTCCTCTCTTTTGAACTTTACTTAGATGAATATTTTTTGACCAGATAAAATAAATGGTAAGTGTTTTTAAAATTAAAATGACCACTTTCCTGCATATCTTTATAAATATTCATCTCTTACCAAAGTACTTTGTTTGCTTTAACAAGCCTGATATTTTTATAGTATATATTTTAAAGGTCAGAGGAGGAAAGATACAGCATCTTCCTATTCTGAAATGCAAATAACTTTTCTGATTACTATTTTTTTCAGTTTGTTAGAGAAAAGTTCAATCAATTTTCTAAGGCCCAAAAGTAAATGAAAATAAATAATTCAAGTTTATAGTCTAATTAGTAGACCAAAAATTTTTGCTTTTGCTTTCTCCCCAGATATTATTATGGTTCCCTGATGGCAGAGAACATAGCTGACTCTAGTGTTGAGGTTTAACATAATGCCAACCACACAGTACTAATGCATTCATCTTGATTGAATGAAAAGAGCACCTGCCCTCTCTCCTTCCCCTCATCCTTTCTACCCTGGTTACCCTGACTATCCAGTCTCTGAACAGGCTGCATCCGTTCCTTCCTATCTCCATGCCTTTGCTGCAGATGACTTTTCTCTAGTCATCCCCTGCCAAGTTCCTACTCATCTTTTAAGTCCCAGCTCAGATGTCACATTTTTCAAGGGTGAAGCATTTTTCAAGGGCGAGGTGATGCTTCATTCATCTCTATGTCCCCAGTGTCTGGCACACAGCCAGAGTTAACTACATGTATGTTGAATGAGCTATTGAATGTTCAGTTTTGTGCACCATATTACTTGGGTAAAAATATTTAAAAAGCTTTTTGTGAAGATAAATCAAAAGATTGTTTTAGAATCCTAAATTAGCTTGAAAATTTATGAATTGGAATCTCTTTTCCTGAGTATTCCTGATAGTCTGCTTTACAGCCTTCTATCTTGTAAACACCTTTTTCACCTGTGTGGAGGTTTGATCCTATGAAAGCCACTGGACAAGGTGTCACGAGGCCCAAACTTAAGCCTTGGTCCTCTGTGACAAGTGGGCCACCATATTGCTTCTTTGAGATACCTTGTACCGTGCAGGTAATAAAATCCTACCTCTCAGGGTTGCTGTGAAGTTAAAATGAGGTAACAGATGTGAAATTAACTTGTAAACTCTATAGCTTTACAATTAAACAAGGTATTACCATGCATAAGGGTATATTGAATTAGGCATAGCATCTTCTTTCATACCCCTGTGCATTTATTCTGCTGTTCTTTCTCCCTGGAATGCCTTTAAGAATTAATTGCTAGTCATCTGTGGTCCCCAAACGCTTTATGACTCCTTATTTATAGCATTTGTCACACTGTATCAAGGCCATTTGTTTACATCTTTGTCCTCTTCAAGATTCTAGAGTAAACTGTGATTGATTCAGTGCTTGGTACATTGCAGACTCTCGGTAAATGTCTATTGAATTGGATAGGATTGATTCAAATAATTATTATGTATGTACCTGCTTGAAGGACAAAGTCTATGTTGATACAGTTCTGTAGGTATATTGTCTGGTAACTAACCAGTACTGGCTCTTGTTAAAAGCTTACAATGAAGATGACAGTAATGGAATATTTGTAACAATAATTTTGTATTGTTAATTTAAGTGATCAGACTTCTTGAGTATATTATTTGTAATTTAAGTTCATTAACAATGAAAGAATGCCTGTTGTCAGAAGCACTTTTTTTCCGTGCTGGTGGAAACTTAAGCTCCCAGATATCATTTGTGACTCCATTTATTTGGTTCTCATCATTAACTTAGGTCTTCTTGTTCTTTTACAGCTGGTTTGCTATCCACCCAGTCAGCATGAAAAACACCAATCATCTTGTAAATAGTGACAACGTAGGCTATGCATCTTACCTTTTTGAACAAGAGAAGAACAAAGGTTATCTACCTGGAGAGGTGAAAATTTATGTCACTTAAAGCTTCATCTTAATCACTGAGTATCATCATTCATGCAGTGTTCCGAATAGCTGATTCAGATCTTCAGAGGAAAGTGTCATCATGGATATCACATACTGATGTGCTTGGATGGAAGAATTCTCCATCCTGTCTTATCAGGAAAGAAAAAATTTAAATGATTATTGACTTTGTGTCAGATGCTACTTATATTGATGACTTCATAAAGTTTCAATTAATTGGATTAGGAAGAACAAATTAAAGATTTTTGCAACATATAATAGTTTTTGATCAACTTGGAGATATGAGAAATTGTTGATGTTTACTTTTGTTTTCAAAGATATAAAAGTATTAAGCACCTTCTTAATGCTGTAGGAATCCAAATGAGGACAGGGAATGAGTTCTTTTCTCTGGTCTAGCCTTCCCTCTTAATTTCCTTTGAAAGACTTTGTTCTACTTTCCTGCAATATGGCCTAAGTCAGAGACAACCCTAATCCATTAGACTGGTATTTGAAATTCAATGAGTGATGGGATCAGAGTTGGTGGGTCCCAGAATCTAGTCCGTGTACTTCAGGAAGCTCGTCAGCTCTGTGTAGATTATGGACTGCTGATAGGTAAGTGGTGAGGAAGGACCCTGCTCTGCTTGACCACAGCATCCAAACCTGAAATGCAGGAGAATATATGACAAGATGAGAACCCCAGGCCCTAAACTAGACTAAGTGTTCTGTTATAACACTATTAGCCCCGTGAACATTTGGCCTGACTTTTTAGCTCCTTTATTGACAATCTTCTGTTTTTTTCATTTTAGCCTGTTTTTTAGGAAAAAGGAAGTAATTCCCCCCCCACCTTTTTTTAGTATAAGAACACAGTCTCCTATGCTTGATTATCTCTTTCCTTAAGTAAATTTAAGACACTTAAGGTGAAATGGTAGACCAGTTAAGTTGAGATTAAGGTCTTGCCCTACTGATAAAAGATTATGTGTAGTTATTTCTGGTTGAGGAGGTAGAGAAAAGGTATGTGGAGGGCAAGTCTGAATGGTGGATACTATATTTAGGTTCAGTTGTACAGCAGAAATATCCAGATTGACTCTACTTTTTAAGCCAATAGGCTATTTATTTTTAAAGGAAAAATGGGTCTCTGAGTTCCAGGTACAACACCAAACATGAGATTATGGGTCAGCATTTTATAACTTGTTGCACATTGTATTTCTTGTCAAAATGTTGCTGTTTGACACACAAATTTGAAACTCTCTTAAAATAGTTTCATTGATAATTGGAATATTATGAGTAATAATATGTATGTTGACTGCAATGTGAGTCTTTACAGAAACAAAAATCTTTCTCAGAATATTGTACCTGAGAAATATCCTCCTTTTATCCAATGCAAATGATTTTGAATAGTTCACCAGAGCAGGTTGAACATCTGCCTTTTTGGTGATGGACAGGGAGGCCTGGCGTGCTGTGATTCATGGGGTCGCAAAGAGTCGGACACCACTGAGCGACTGAACTGAACTGATTGCAGTAAATAAGAAAGCATACAAGGTGACTGGATGTTTCTTTTGGCAGGGACCATATGTAGCAGCTTTTGCTTCATCAAATCTGGGAGATGTTTCCCCCAATGTTCTTGGCCCGCATTGCACCAACACGGGAGAGTCTTGTGAAAACGCCAATAGCTCTTGTCCCATTGGTGGGGTAGGTAATAATGACATTAAATTTTTATTTTTGCATCTCATGGATATTTTATGTTTAAGTATTCACTGTTTATTTGCAATTATGTTCTCCTCAAGTATACGCTGGCCTACTTACTACTAGCATTTGCTCTTCTCAAAAGTACCCATTAAATTTTGATTGGGTAAAATTATAGTTTTCCATTTGATGCTTATATTTTTTGAATGGTAAGACAATTTAGTAAATGTCACAAATTAAATATCTTTTCCTAAACTTGGACAGCTTGATACATTTTGCCTTGGCATTTCTGAAGTCACAATTTAGTACAAAAACTGCCTGCCTGAGACATTTCTCTCCAATTATCATGTCTTTAGGGTTTTTCTAAAAATGTAACATCAAAATTCTTTTTTTCTTATAAATTACAAAACAAAAAAAAAAGTGTGTAAAAACTTGAGGCTTCCCTCGTAGCTCAGTTGGTAAACAATCTACCTGCAATGCAGGAGACCCAGTTTCAATTCCTGGATCAGGAAGATCTCCTGGAAAAGGAAATGGTAACCCACTCCAGTATTCTTGCCTAGAGAATCCCATGAACAGAGGAGCCTAGCCGGCTACATAGGTTGCAAGAGTCGGACATGACTTAGCAACTACCCACCCCCCCAGCTCCCCACCACAAAAACTCAAACTGCATGGACATCTTAAAGAGTAGTAAAAAGTGAAAGTCCCTGCTTACCTTCCTCCCCTCCACCTGCTCCTTTTCCCCAAATTACCACTATCGCACTTCTTCCTACATGTGTGCATCCATGAACAACATTTTATAACTTATTTATTGAGGTGTTGTTTTTTTTTTGCCAGGATTTGAGTTTTTGACCTAATTTGTCTTTAACAGAATCTGTTTATCACTCTAGATAGTTCTGTGTAGTAAGCTTTACACTCAACAAGTAAGGCTGTACCATTGTTTATTTAACTGCTTCCCCTCATCTGCATTTAGATTTTCCACCTTTGACATGAACAGTAGGTGGTAGTTTCTGGTTCTTATTCTTTGTGTTTATAGAATATTTCACCTGTGATATTGCTTTTATTAAACACTATGTTTGGGCTATTTATTTTATCCCAATCAAGTCCACCCAATGAAAAATATATTTTTAACAATTATACTTTTCTCTTATACTTTACTATTTTTATATAGAAAGTCTTCCTATTGTAAAGCAATGATACCCCAAGTTTTTAAAAAGTAAGAAAAAAGAAAGTCTTCCAGAAACTAATACATTTTTAATCACTTATAATTCAATGAAAAAAGTCTTTATTACCCTTCATTTGCAAAATTTTTACACGTTATTAATTCACATTAGAATGGATGATTATTTGTTAAATTCCAAAATTCATTCATGAAATGGTTAAATAAATTATGATACTTATTTGCAATAGAATATTATACATCAATTTTATGTCTTATGTTGAAATAGATGAATTTTAGCAATGTTCGTTGCTCTAATTCCAGAATGATTTTGTTTTTCATAATCTGTAAATTGGGAGAACATCTGGAAAGAGATGTGGCTATAAAAAAAATCTCTTTGCTGGGACTTCCCTAGTGGTCCGGTGGTTAAGACTCCACTTCCTGTGCAGGGAACTTGGGTTTAGTCCCTGGCTGGTTGGGGAACAAAGGTCTGACAGACCACACAGCCAAAAAGAAAGTCTGTTTGCTTAGATTCGCTTATCATTTTCCATCCCTTGAAAGAATCACTTATTTCACTAAGAACATATGTCACATCATTTTGTTGCAGCCTAGCATGTGTGTTGCTATGGGACCTGGGCAGGATATGTTCGAAAGTACACAAATCATAGGACGGATAATATATGACAAAGCAAAGGTAAGCTGTGGGCCCTGCTGCTTTTATCTTCATTCAAAACTATACTTTAAAATCCACTGACATTTTTCATTAGGAAGTTGGTCTTTGTAAGGAAAACAGCAAGAGCTCAAGCTGCACCAAGGAGTCTGAAGGTATGAATGCTATTTATTGTCAATCAGGAAGGTTGTTTCACATACTGCACAGGAAGGAACCTCTCTTTGACTGCTTGTGACTGACTTCCTACAGGAAATACGTTTAAAAGCAAGTAATCAGGAAAACATTCTTTCAGCCAGCGTGCTTGCTTCAGGCAGTTAGATGATAGATTGTAGTTTTCAGTTGATGTAGTATCAGATATGACCAGACTGACCTAAATTCTCAGAAGTTTCTGGGGCCTTTGCCTGCCAAGTCCCCTGACCATTTCCTATCTTTTCTTTGGGGACAAGGTAAAGCTGAGTGGCACAATTCCCAGTTCTTGCAGTTTGCATTCAAATTAGTCTCTGGTCTTTTTTGATATGGCAGAGATCATCCATCTTATGTTTTCTTTTGTTTTTTAAAAGATCTTTTGATGAAGAGAGAATGTGGTTTCCAGAGAGCTTACTACCAGTTACTCTACCCTCCTTCCCCTCCTAAATTTTACCTTCTAGTTTGCTCACATATTTTGTATTAGCTCTGATGAAGATGTTTCCAGTGGAAAAGACAAAGGGTAGCTTTGAGCTCAACCATCTCTAATAAAGTAGTTAAATCTCTGCCTTTTTATAGCTTACCCATACCTTTAATGAGCATGCCCATCAGTGTGTGTGTGTGTGTGTGTGTGTGTGTTTATGTAAATATTGTGTCTCAAGGGTTCTAAACTGTTTCAGGAGCAATTAAGAAAGAACAAAAGCACCTTTAAAAACAGAAGACTCCAGCCAACCTAATTGCTGCAGTTTCTTTTTAATTACTGTGGTATAATCAGCGGATTGTTCTAAATTAACAGATTCTATTTAGGGTGTACACCTGTGACACAATTTGGCATCAGAAATTTTGTTATCATTCTGAGCCTAGAGACATAGAGATCAGTCCCACATTCTGAGCAAGGCACAACTTTCCTCTTAATCAGGGAGACAGTCGTACAGGGCTTAAGAGACTCAACAACAGCAGCAACAACAAAATCAGGGGAGGTGGGCTGCAGCTGGTGTTTCTGACTTATCTCTTGAGTTCCCACATGGCAGCAGAAAGTGGGATGACAATAGAATGAAAATGAGTGAGAGGTCAGGCAAGGGCACTGGTGCTGAAGCAGGGTTTGCCTCCTCTACTGTAGGATAGAGATGAATAAAAACAAACAATGCCAGGGACCTCCTTGGTGTTTCAATGCTTAAGACTTCACTTTCCGGTGCGGATTGATCCCTGGTAGATGAGCTAAGATCCCACATGCCTCAGGCCAAAAAACCAAAACACAGAACAGAAGCAATATTGTAACAGATACAATAAAGATTTGAAAGAACATAAGCATTTCTAAATATATTTTTATTCATATTTCCCATAAGATTAAAAAAGGAATTCATATTTCTCATAAGATTAAAAAAGCATCAATTGATCCTATTGGAAAAAAAGAACATCAAAAGATGAACAGTGGGTGGGAGAACTGATGCAGAAGTGGGTCCTGAGTTCTTTCAAGTCCCTCTTTGGTATTAGCCCTGCCAGAGAATTCAAGGACCATGAGAGGGAAAACTCCATGAGAGTCCCTGAGGAAAAACTCTTGTTCTCTGCAAAGAAGATAATTTGGTCCACCTACTCCTAACCTTCCTTGGTGGCTCAGATGGTAAAAAATCTGCCTGTGATGCAGGTGACTGGGATTTGATCCCGGGATGGGGAAGATCCCCTGGATAAAGGAATGGCTACCCACTCCAGTATTCTTGCCTGGAGAATCCCATGGACAGAGGAGCCTTGCGGGCTACATTATAGTCCATGGGGTTGTGGAGTTGGACATGACTGAGCAACTAAAGCTTTCACTCCTAACCTTAAAATTTCTTGACTGTCTTTCCAGTGAGGTTGGTGCATCTTGTGCCATAGCCTGCATTGCTGGAATTTCGTATTTGTGGGCAATAAACCAGGTCAACAGTCTCAGGGCCTTCAGATTTCTGGGAAGTCACTGTGGGTTTGGTGGAGAGTTGAAAATGCTCTGGCTAATCAGACAGCACCACAAAACTTGACTGAAAAATGCTTTTCCAAATTGGCATTTGTTGGGTTAAAGTGTATAGTATTCATTTTAGCTCATTTGCTTTTCATGGTAAGGCTGTGTGGGTTTTCTAGGAACTATATGAGTCCGCCTCCCAGGAGGTAACTGGGCCACTGGCTTCAGCTCATCAGTGGGTGAATATGACGGATGTCACCGTCTGGCTCAATTCAACACACACAGTAAGTGTCACCAAGTCATACTGATTATGTGCCACAAGGGAAAAGCTCTGGGCTGATCTTATCATTGAAGTTCAACTTTTGTTTCTTTTGTTTTAATTTATTTTCCTTTAGGTAAAAACGTGTAAACCAGCCTTGGGCTACAGTTTTGCAGCTGGCACAATCGATGGATTTGGAACCCTCAATTTTACTCAGGGTGAGGTGCAGTCTGATCAGTTTTATGGTTCTAGATTCTGAACTTCAGGATTCTGTTCCCTAACATGGTTTCACATAGTCAATACATTTACTATTTTAATTTTTAAAATTTAGGTGTAGGTAGGCTTTCCAGGTTTGTACATGATTTCTCAAGGGTCAGTATCTTTCATAATTTAGCTTTCCACTGATTGAGATAAGAATCAGAGATTCTCTCTGCATTTCAACCTGTGGAGGGATAGTTTTAAATTGGACAGGAATGGAGTTGGAATGGTGCAGAGTAGGAGTGTCATTTTAACACCCACAATATGATTTGGCCCTTCCACCTGGTTATTAGTGTCTCTTTCCTGGAATTCTTTATTGGAGCCCAAATTCCTCAGAACAGAAGACTTTAGGAGCATAAAGCATGTGATCCTGGTTCTTCTTCCTGTATGTATTTCCATGAATTTATAACTGATTATTATAGGTTTTATACTTTATCCTGATTATCACTGTGATAACATGCATTGGAAAGTACACAAAGTTAAAAAAATTGAAAAGTAGCACCAACAGGCAATATTTTGTCTTATTTCATTCTTGTCTTTTATATATATATGTGTATTTTGGAACCATTAGTTGAAAAATAAATACAATTGTAACATGATACAGTTGGCATCATCTTTCCTGGCAATATTTCATCTAGCTTGGTCTAATGTTCTAAAATAAATAATTTTTGATAGCTTTATTGAGATATAATTCACAAAACATAAAATTCAATGGTTTTTAATGTATTCACAGATACATGCAACTATCACTGCTATCAATTTTAGAACATTGTCATCACCTCAAAGAGAAACCCTGTACATTTTAGCTATCACACCCCAGTCCCCATCTCTTCCAGACCTAAGAAACAACTAATCTCTATCTCTATATTTACCTCTTCTGGACATTTCATATAAATGGAATCATAAAAATATGTGGCTTTTTGTGTTGGCTTCTTTCACTTAGCATCATGTTTTCAAGGTTCATCCATGTTGTAACATGGATTCTAAAATAATTTCATTGCTTTTTTTCTTTTTAAAAATTGTTTTATTGAGGTAGAGTTGATTTCAGTGTAGTGTTAATTTCTGCTGTACAGCAAAGTGATTCAGTTATACACAAATGTGTACATATATAATGTATATATATATGTACACATTCTTTTTCATTTTCTTTTCCCTTGTGATTTATTACAGGATATTCAATATAGTTTCCCATGTTATACAGTAGAATCTTGTTTTTTATCCATTCTCTATATAATAGTTGCATCTGCTAATCCCAAGACCCCAATCCAGCCCTCCCCCTTAGCAGTCACGACTGTTCTCTATGTCTGTGAGTCTATTTTGTAGATAAGTTCATTTATGTCATATTGTGACTGAATAATATTTCACTGTATGGTTTCGTCAGATTTTATTTATGCATTCCTCAACTGATGGACATTTGGATTGTTCTGTTTTGGGCTGTTAGAAATAATGCTGTTATAAATATTCATGTACAGGCTTTTGTGTGAGCATATGAGTTCATTTCTTTGGTACATGCCTGGAAGTGGAATTGCTGGATCACTATGGTAGAATTCTATGTTTAATTATTTAAGGAACTACCAGAGTATTTTCAAATCATTGCCCAGTTTTGTGTTCTCATCAGTTTCTCTCTGAAGATTGTAATTTTTTCACGTCCTCACCAATACTTGTTTTTATCTTCCTTTTCTTTGGATTCTAGCTACACCTGGGGTGTGGAGTGGTATCTCATTATGGTTTTGATTTGCGTTTTCCTGGGATATCAAGCATCTTTTCTTAT
The DNA here is from genome assembly GCF_049115385.1 of Moschus berezovskii. Classification (NCBI taxonomy): domain Eukaryota; kingdom Metazoa; phylum Chordata; class Mammalia; order Artiodactyla; family Moschidae; genus Moschus; species Moschus berezovskii. The sequence goes on along the minus strand of NC_142471.1, from coordinate 54,413,606 downwards.
GTTTGTTGGCCATTATTGTGTCTTCCTTGGAGAAATATCTGTTCATATTTTTTTTATTTTTAAATTGGTCTGTTTGTTTTTTTATTATTGAGCTGGAGGAGTTCTTTGAGAGTCCCATGTGTGCTCTGTAAATAGGTCCAAATATGTTCATAGTAATTATATTTTCCTGATTATATATTCTATGTTCTTAGGTTTTGTAGTTAACATAGCTTTTTCCTAGATTATCAGTGTTAGGCTTCAGTTCAGTTCAGTTCAGTCGCTCAGTCATGTCCGACTCTCCGCGACCCCATGAATCACAGCACGCCAGGCCTCCCTGTCCATCACCAACCCCCGGAGTACACTCAAATTCATGTCCACAGAGTCGGTGATGCCATCCAGCCATCTCATTCTCTGTCGTCCCCTTCTCCTCCCGCCCCCAACCTTTCCCAGCATCACAGTCTTTTCCAGTGAGTCAACTCGTCGCATGAGGTGGCCAAAGTAGTGGTCTTTAATTGCTCGTATATGTGTATACACATAATTAAGTGGAGATCAAGAGAGGGTCTTTAGAGACCACAAGTTAAACAACTGGTACTTCAAACTGGAGATATCTTTTATAGGTTTCAAAATAGGAAAAGATAATTCAGCTCATTGACCTGCATTTAATTATATTTTAAAAACTGGCAACATGGTTGAGGAAGAGCAATCAAAACAAAACCTGAAAGATGTAGAACATATATATTCTCTTACTCTGTCAATCACACTGAGGATCTACTTAAATAATGGCTCCTACTTTAATATGTAAAATCTTACCTTTTCTATTATGCAAACTGTTTGAAATCATTGAACAAGAAACTGAATAAAATCTCTCAAAGTTCTGAAAGCATTGTTGTATAACATTTGTCAAAATGATGGTATTTTTCAGAGGGTTGCAATCATATTAATTGTAACATTCCTAATAGGGATGACAGAAGGGGATTCATTTTGGGACACTCTTCGGGATCAGGTTCTGGGCAAGCCATCTGAAGAAATCAAAGAATGCCATAAACCAAAGCCAGTCCTTCTTCATACTGGAGAGGTAAAGCATGTGGATTATCATGGTGAAATTAGTATATTGTTATTTTTAAATTCATGAATTATAAGATATGAATAGGTCCATGTTGAATAGTAGATCCGTGTATTATACAAATGTTCCCAAATTAAATTTTTAATATTAAAAATATGGATGCCATAAGTTAAAGAAATAAGGGGTATGATTACTAAATATACTGACTTAGATTTTTACATCCATAGTAAATAACTGAAACAATTAGAACAGAGGAAAAGGAAGAATAAGATTAAGATTTACGAGCACAGAATTCCTCACAGAGAAAGACATCTCAGGTTATTTTCCACAACTCAGGCAACATTATTAACTAAAGCAATATTCTTTAAATACCCTTTGGAACATGGATTTTCATATTCATGCCAGTGTTCATAATACCATGAATTTTTGATGTAGAAACAATTTTTAAATATAGCTTTTCCCCTAACATTTACTTAGAAATTCTTCAAGAAGGAGATGAAATGAAGGAATTGAGGGAAAGATTCTATGCTAATCTGAACATGGTAAAGGATATACTCTCTTGGGGAAAAAAAGTAAGGCAAGACTTGGTAACTGAAATTTTAAAGAGCTATTTAGAGTAAAAAGAGAAATAATTAAGTTATTCCAAATGATAGTAATTCCATATTTGTCTTGTATAAGGATAGTCACCATAGTAATATAGGAGAACCTTGGTTATCTGTTACATATTGTGATTCCATAAAGATAAAGCCACCAAAAACTTCATTGATGAGAAAATAATTCCAGGTTAATGGGGCATTGGTATTTGAAATTCACATATTAATACTAGACAGAATATTTAATACTACATGACTTAGAAAAAAATCTGTGACTGTAGGATAAGACACCCAAACAAGTGGAAACATTTAATATCCATTAACAAAGGAAATTCTGTGAGCATCATTGGTCTCTTGAGCAAAGAGAGTAATATTCTTAACCCAGTTTTCATGCTTTTGGTTCTTAGCTGTTAAAACCTCATCCCTGGCACCCAGATATTGTTGATGTTCAGATTGTTACTCTTGGGTTCTTGGCCATCACTGCCATCCCTGGGGAGTTCACGTAAGTTCCTCTTTTTTATTTTGTGAGATTTTGTGATAGTTATAGATGTATTTCTGTTGGAATCACTTCTTTTTTTTTAAGTAATTAATTTATTTTTTATTGGAGGCAAATTATTTTGCAATATTATATTGGTTGGTTTTGCCATATATTGACAGAATTTGCCCTGGGTTTACATAAGTTCCACCTCCTGAACCCCCCTCCCACCTCCCTCCTCCTTTTATCCTCCCTCTGGGTCATCCCCGCACGCCAGCCCCGAGCATCCTATAACATGCATCAACCCTGAACTAGTGATTCGTTTCACATATGACAACATACATGGAATCACTTCTTATCACGGAAGAGAACCCTGTACTGACTCTTTTGTGTCCTACTGTGCTATGTATGGCAACAGTGACAAATATTCCCAACCCTCTTTTGGTGGGACCTCTGAAGAATAAACCTCTTTATGCCTCTCACTAGTGGGTATCTTGAAGTAAACTTAAGAATTTGAGAAGTTATCATTCCAAATTAAAATTATGCAGTGACTTATTATGTCAGCAGAAAGACTTTAATAATATTAAAATGCAGGAATATGAAACAATCAGTTTAGGTATTAGAAGCATGGAAACATGTTTTAAATTTGCTCTTTATGCCGTATTTCCTGTCTTAGTAAGTAGCAATTTTGTGTCTTTCCATTGCTGAGGGCCTAAATCTCAGTCATCCCTGAATTCTTTTCCAATTTTCCCTGCTTTAAATCCCTCAGCAAATTCTGCGTGTTCTATTCAACACTTTCCATCATTCTGCCCCCACCCACCTCCTCCCTACTTGGGTCTAAGTCACCATTGCCTCTCCCCTGGATTACTGCAGTAACCTTCTCACTTTCTTGCCTCTCCGTTACTCCTCTATAGTCTTTTCTCAACATTATAGCCAGAGTTATCCCTATGGAGGCCTGGTGTGCTGTGATTCATGGAGTCGCGGAGAGTTGGACACGACTGAGCGACTAAACTGAACTGAACTCATCCCTATCAAGCATAAGTTAAATCATGTCACTCATCATAACCTTTGAGTAGCTTCCCAACTCTCCAGATAAACCCTCACACCCTTATAATATCCAGCAAGGCCCTCTCTGATCCTCTCTTCAGCAAACTGTCTGATCTGATTTTGTACCACTCCATACAAAATTGATTTGCCTCAATCATACCTGCTGCAGCCACCTTGGCTCCACTGTAATTCTCAGACTACCAAGCATGCTTCTGTTTTAGGGCTTTTGAACTTAAACAGCTCCTTCTACCTGCAGCACTTACCCTCCATATTATCTCCATGGTCAACTCTTTCATTCCTTCATTTCTCTGCTGAAAACTCTAACAGAGATGCCAGTCCTGCTTACAGTACGTAACATTGTTTTCACCCACCACTGCTGCCAGCACCATTACATCGCTACCACCATCCCCACAATGACCACCACCATCTTCTTTCATCCTTATCCTATCTTATATTCTTCATTGCACTTATTGTCATCTCACTTTTTTGTTTTCTATTGACCATCTTCCCTCCAAGAATGTAAGCTCCATACTGTTGAGTCCTCAGCAATTTGAAGTGGGTCTGGTATAAAGTTAGTAGCTCAGTTGTGTCCCCATGTACTGTAATCCCCCAGGCTCCTCTGTCTATGGAATTCTCTAGGAAAGAATAATGGAGTGGGTATCCATTCCCATCTTCAGGGGATTTTCCTGATGCAGGGATCAAACCCAGGTCTCCTGCATTGCAGGTGGTTTTTTTTTTTACCATCTGAGCTAAATAAATGAATGAAGCGTAAGTTCTCTGTAGGCAGGAATAGTGTACTTTCTACTTGCCTCAGCTCTTATTAACACAGAATGTAACCAACTGTTGACTCAGTGAATGGAAGACAATTGTGATCTTCTGCCAGTGATATTCACTGATTCTGTTTTCCTCCTTCAGTTTGTCTGGTTTTGGTTTAGGATTTATTTTGAAGATAGGGCAGTGTGGAAAAAAGCTCAACTGGATCTTGTGTTGTTTCTGTACACTTTACTGTTGTGTAGCCAGGCTAACTTTTTGGCTTTCCTTTCAAGTTTTTGTGTACCTTGCACCTTTTGTGTACGTTTCTGTGTACCTTGCATACATTCTGAATAGGAAACCACTTTGATAATTCTGTTTTCTTGACTCAGGACCATGTCTGGACGAAGACTTCGGCAGGCAGTTCGAGAAGTAAGTTACAAATTAAATAATATACCTATGCATTTTCATTTGGAAAAGAGAAGAATAATTCCCTATCCTTATGATCTGATACCTTTTAAATTAATCTTTGCTAAGATGATAAGAGTTTTACATTTCTTAAAAGTAAAGCCTGGAGGTGAATATGAAATATTGATGGCATAAGAATAAACTTAAAAATATAAAGGAAATATAGTAGGATTAAAATATTTTATTTGTATTTATGTACTAATAATTTAAAATTGATGAGTTTTATGGAGTCAGTAGTAAATGACCCCAAGTACACTAATATCTTAAAGCCCTATATTAAAAAATCTAACACATTGAAAGTTATATATTTTATCTATATTTGTGATTTTCTTTATTTAAGAAAGTATTGTCAATGGTCTAAAATGACATAATCAGCAAACATCTTATTATATGGAGCTGGAAATAGCTACTGTGGTTAACTAATAATACTCCCTTTAGACTTTTTAAGAAATTGATAGAACATCTATATTTTTAGTAATAAAGTTCTGCATTGGCAAACACAATCATTAGGGTGTTCATAGATCCATTGACTTGCCCAACTGGAGTGCAGGGTTAAGGCTTTTAACTTTTCACCAAGGACTCTCTGATACTCCTATATTCCTGGGCAATTGTGATCATTGGGAAAAGTATTAAGATAGATATCTTACAATAAAAATTCATACTGATAATTGTATGTTAAATATAACAAAAATGATAATACACTTGAAGAGTAATTTTATTGCACTCTCCCTTTTGCCCTAGGAATTTGAAGTTTATGGGATGCTGAATATGACTGTTGTTATTTCAGGTCTATGTAATGTATATACACACTACATTACCACATATGAAGAATACCAGGTAAAGTAAAAAAATTCTCATCATTTAAATTAATTATATCCTGGCCAAGACTATTGTATCAAGTGCAGATTTTCTTTCTGGACTTTCTTAATCATGTTTTTTGAGAGATGATTTTGTTTTAGAGCAGGTAAGTAAAGGATAAGCCAGAGGTCATATTTGGGAGTTCTAGGTTGACCATTTCCAAGTTCAGTTGAGAATTCTGGTCTCATTGACTTCCAATTTCCTGAAATAAATTACTTGGTCAAGGGCACTGGTAATAAGCCCGGGTTATGGCATACAACATTTCTAACTCGATCTATAATGCTTTTGGTGCCTTAAGCTTCTGTAGAACCTGAGAAAATACCCATTGGCAACTACTATCTAGTGAAAGTACTGGCTAATCACCTTGCAAATGTGATTTTGTGTAATCCTCTCAATTAGCCCTGACTGAAGTAGGGTATTATTATAGCATAATACAGATTAAGAAATAGAGCCTTAAAAAATTACGGAGACTGCTGACTGGTGATATTTTTATTTTGCTTGTTACAAATAGTACAAAAAGTAGCCTCAGTTCAGTTCAGTTCAGTCCAGTCGTTCAGTCGTGTCCAACTCTTTGCGACCCCATGAATCACAGCACGCCAGGCCTCCCTGTCCATCACCAACTCCCGGAGTTCACTCAGACTCACCTCCATCGAGTCGATGATGCCATCCAGCCATCTCATTCTCTGTCGTCCCCGTCTCCTCCCGCCCCCAATCCCCCCCAGCATCAGAGTCTTTTCCAGTGAGTCAACTCTTCGCATGAGGTGGCCAAAGTATTGGAGTTTCAGCTTCAGCATGAGTCCTTCCAATGAACACCCAGGACTGATCTCCTTTAGGATGGACTGGTTGGAGCTCCTTGCAGTTGTGTGGATCACAACAAACTGTGGAAAATTCTGAAAGAGATGGGAATACCAGACCACCTGACCTGCCTCTTGAGAAACCTATATGCAGACCAGGAAGCAACAGTTAGAACTGGACATGGAACAATGGACTGGTTCCAAATAGGAAAAGGAGTACGTCAAGGTTGTATATTGTCACCCTGCTTACTTAACTTATATGCAGAGTACATCATGAGGAACGCTGGGCTGGAAGAAGCACAAGCTGGAATCAAGATTGCTGGGAGAAGTATCAATAACCTCAGATATGCAGATGACACCACCCTTATGGCAGAAAGTGAAGAGGAATTAAAAAGCCTCTTGATGAAAGTGAAGGAGGAGAGTGAAAAGTTTGGCTTGAAGCTCAACATTCAGAAAATGAAGATCATGGCATATGGTTCCACCACTTCATGGGAAATAGATGGGGAAACAGTGGAAACAGTGTCAGACTTTATTTTTTTGGGCTCCAAGATCACTGCAGATGATAATTGCAGCCATAAAATTAAAAGACGCTTACTCCTTGGAAGGAAAGTTATGACCAACCTAGATAGCACATTGAAAATCAGAGACATTACTTTGTCCACAAGGGTCCATCTAGTCAAGGCTATGGTTTTTCCCGTGGTCATGTATGGATGTGAGAGTTGGGCTATAAAGAAAGCTGAGCACCGAAGAATTGATGCTTTTGAACTGTGGTGTTGGAGAAGACTCTTGAGAGTCCTTTGAACTTCAAGGAGATCCAACCAGTCCATCCTAAAGGAGATCAGTCCTGGGTGTTCACTGGAAGGACTGATGTTGAAGCTTAAACTCCAATAGTTTGGCCACCTGATGTGAAGAGCTGATTCATTTGAAAAGACCCTGATGCTGGGAAAGATTGAGGGCAGGAGGAAAAGGGGACGACAGAGGATGAAATAGTTGGATGGCATCACTGACTCAATGGACATGGGTTTGGGTAGATTCCGGCAGTTGGTGATGGACAGGGAGGCCTGGCGTGCTGCGGTTCATGGGGTTGCAAAGAGTTGGATACAACTCAGCGACTGAACTGAACTGAAGTGAGGAACTGGCAACCCACTCCAGTATTCTTGCCTAGAAAATTCCTTGGACTGAGGAGCCTGATGGGCTATAGTCCATGGTATTGCAAAGAGTCAGACATGACAGAGCACACTCGCATGTTATTTAGCACTTCTTTCAATTATGAATGTAGGCAACACATGACAGTAATATCAGTACTATGATTTTTGTTACCAATCCGTTCCGTTCTGTTCCATCACTCAGTCGTGTCCGACTCTTTGCGACCCCGTGGACTGTAGCCTACGAGGCTTCTCCATCCATGGGATTCTCCAGGCAAGAATACTGGAGTGGGTTACCATTTCCTTCTCCAGGGGATCTTCCCGACCCAGGGATCAAACCTGGGTCTCCCGCATTGGAGGCAGACGCTTTAACCTCTGAGCCACCAGGGAAGCCCTTGTTACCAATAGGAACCATGAATATTTTTATATCACATAAAGTTACTGCATATATGGAAGTATCTTTTATTCTCACTGAAAGTGAAAGTCACTCAGTTGTGTCTGACTCTTTGCAACACCATGAACTATACAGTCCATGGAATTCTCCTGGCCAGAATACTGGAGTGGGTAGCCATTCCCTTCTCAAGGGGATCTTCCCAACCTAGGGATCGAACCGAGGTCTCCTACATTGCAGGTAGATTCTTTACCAGCTGAATCACCAGGGAAGTCATTTATTCTTATTGTTATTTTAAAATCACAGTAGTTATTAGATCTCCTATAAGATCTTGTTATTCAAGGGCATCACACCGAAACAAAAACGTTGCTCTGTCACAAAGCTAGTTTATTATTTGATTTCATTTAATGGGTTTCCTTTGTCTACCAATGTATTTTATTTTATGTGTTTAGAAACATTACTCTTAGAGGGGTCCATAGGCCTCAACAGTCTGCCAAAGGAAATCATGGTACAAATAGTTAGAAACCCCTACTAGCCTGTCTCCTGATTAGGGACATGCAAAAATTAGTATTAATTAATTAATTTATTTATTCACTCATTCATTTAGCAGAGGTGTTTTGTGAAAGATCTTGTATTAGCCACTATCTGGGCATGACAGTGTTTATGAATCTGCTCCTGCCCTCAAGCCCTCTAGAACTTATGAGTCAGTAAAAGACATAGAAGAAAGGAGGTGATTTCATTTCTGTGAAAGAGGTGCACAAGGTGTTATGAAAACAAAGAGAAAGATATCAGTTTAGACTGGGTGTTTGACATTGGGGACTGGCAAATTTTCATGAAGATACAGTGTTTGTCCAAGTTCTTGAGAATGAGTAAGGACTGATTAAGCAAATATAATGAAAGTTAATGGAATGTATTCCATACTGAGGGAGTTACATATGCAAAGGTCCAGAGCGGCAGGCTTAGTATATTTAAGGGGCTGTACTTAGCTGAATACCCTGGGATAAACATGAAGAGGGTAGTGAGATGGGCTAAAGTGGGAGGCAGGGGTTAGTCAATGGAGAATCTTCTGCTCTATGCCACAGAGCTCTGACTCAATAAGGAGGATTTTAGGGCACCGTAGTCAAATTCAAAGGAAGGAATGCTCTGATTTAGAAAGCTCACTAGGATAGCATTGTAGAAAATGAATTGGAAAGGCAATTGTGGAGGGAGAGAACTAACTGATGAAGAAGCTTGTAGTTATGATCTGGGTGAGAGGTAAGGGTTTGACCAAGGTAAAGCAATAAAGAAAGAGGAAAATGAAAGAATTCAAGAGGTTTTTAAGGAATGATGACTTGGAGACTTATAGGATGACTGCCTGACAATCCTGGCATAGGCTTCACTGAGATGAAGAATGTTGCAGGGAAAGTGGATATATTTGGAGGGATAAGTTCCATGTTAGATTTGAATTGAAGGTTTCTGTGAGTAACTTTGGACCACAGGTGAAAGGAGATGTATTTCATTTCATTTTATTGTTCTATGATGGTTATATGGGCTTCCCAGGTGGCTCAGTAGTAAACAATCAGTCTGCTAATGCAGGAGATGTAGGTTCAATCCCTGGGTCAGGAAGATCCCCTGGAGAAGGAAATGGAAACCCACTCCTGTATTCTTGCCTGGGAAATCCCAGGGACAGAGGAGCCTGGCAGTCTATGATCCATGGGGTCGCAAAAGAGTCAGACATGACTCAGCAACTAAACAACAACAAGAAGGATGGGTTAAATGTCCTTTTCCAGATGGTTCTATAACCATCCAATTTATTCAGGATGGTTTCTTTCAAATAAATCCCTCTTTCAAATAAAATGGATTGACTGTCCAAATGGCATGCGCCGAGAGAATTCATTGCCTTTAACGAATAGTTGATGGGAACCATTTACTTCAGCTGGTAAATGGAAATGCTCCCCTTCCTTTGTCATAATTAGTTTTGAATGATGTCAGTTTGGATTATGCAAGATGTCCAATCATCACCTGTCACTAAAATGCAACACCTGCAAATGGATCGAACTATGCAGAATGGTGTAAACCTCTGCTCTGCCTCTCCTGCAGGCTCAGCGGTACGAGGCAGCATCCACAATTTATGGACCACATACTCTGTCTGCTTATATCCAGCTTTTCCGAGTCCTTGCTAAGGCCATTGCTACGGTAATCAAAAATTGTATGTTTTTATATCTCAGGGGTGGGGAGATGAAAAGGGAAGCTAAAAAGACCTTTGCTTTGAGTGTTCGGTTCCTTTAAAAATATTTATATTTAAAAATATAGCTGTGAGGTATCTCTAAAAACTGAAACTGATAAAATGAATTCAGAGTCAGTTAATCATCTTTTGGTGGTGACCACTTTTTTCATTTATATTATCTCATTCTCGCAATTGTCGTGTGAAGTATAGAGTTATCATTTTTTGCGTTTTTCAGATGAGCAAATAGGTTCAGAGATGAGAAGTGATCAAGCTTACTATAACTGGGAGTTGAACCACTGCTCCCTAATCCTGGTCAGTTTCTCTCCATTTGCTTCATAAATTGAGTGGTTTATCAATTCTGATATGTCCATTTTCTGTATTAGAACATCTCTGAATTTGGGATGTTCCAATCAAAGGAATCTTACAATTATACATTAGCATGTTTTTACTTTCTTGGTGGTTCAAAAATAATAATAGTTATCATCAACAGAGCCTTAGATTTGATAAAGTATAAGAGTTGTCTTCCAATGTACATATACATTGTATCTACCTAAAATATGTATACCTAAAATATGTACACCTAAATGAGTTTATTTAAAGAAAAAACACTGGTGTAACTCTTACCTCTGGTATATAGTTTATATACAAAGGTGCATTCTGGTGGCAGAAGATTAGTCAATATGCAGGATAACAGCTTTAAGATAATAAATGATCCTTGTATAATACCACATAAGACCCAAAAGGCTATGAGGCAGGGATGGCATAGCCAAGACAATAAAGACCTTTCAAAGGAAAAGCTTGGACATATCAAATTGAAACAAAACTGCTATTTCTGTAGGTCAAAACAGTGAAATATTGGAAATTTCATATGCCTCCACCTAATTAGCTATTGACTGTGTATTTGAAATCTCAGTAGAAGGAATCTACTTTAAGATATATGGGGTTGGCCAAAAAGTTCATTCAGGTTTTTTGTAACGTCTTTTGGAAAAACCTGAATAAACTTCTTAGCCAACCCAGTATCTTAATTACCTGATTATTGTTTTATCATAATATGCCTTTCAATTTTAGATCTGATACTTTCTTTTCAATTATTTTTAGTTTTTATCATAAAATCTGTACCTATTTGTGGAATATTCAGATTATAAAGATATGTATTAACCTATAAGCCATCTCTAGAGATAACCGCCAGAGAAGGCAATGGCACCCCACTCAAGTACTCTTGCCTAGAAAATCCCATGGATGGAGGAGCCTGGTGGGCTGCAGTCCATGGGGTCGCTAAGAGTTGGACACGATTGAGCGACTTCACTTTCACTTTTCACTTTGATGCATTGGAGAAGGAAATGTCAACCCACTCCAGTGTTCTTGCCTGGAGAATCCCAGGGACAGGGGAGCCTGGTGGGCTGCTGTCTATGATGTCGCACAGAGTTGGACATGACTGGAGTGACTTAGCAGCAGCAGCAGCAGCAGAGATAACTACTGTTTAACTTTCATGCAATTACAGGTTTATAGCTCTTCCCATAGAAATAGAGGTATCAAATTTTATAGTGATATTTAGGAAGTGTGATTCACTTTGCAGAAATTTGTTTCAGAATTTTATGGTTATGTGTCTAGGAATATCTATGTGATCTTGGGCAAAAATACCACTGAGTATTTTCAAATCTATTTTCCCATTTGCAAAATGGAAATGATAATGAGTGGATTTTATGGCTGGTGTAAAGATTAAGTATATAGAACAAGGATTAAAGTATATTAAATACATATGAAGGGCTATTTAAAATTTGAGACTAGAATTTTGATGGCACTATTAAAGGTGACACATGGAAAACATAGATTAAACTGGGCATATTATAGGTTGATCTTAACTTTTAAATTAAAACTATATTTGTTATATTCATTAATTAGCACAGAGAAGGATTTAGGAAAATACTTGGTAGTGACTTTGGATAAGAGAGACTTAATAATTTTTAAACATTTAAAAGAATAATTACAATGTCATGTTACAGAGGCTGACCATGTGTTCCTATTCAGAGTCATACACTTAAAGAATGGTTGTCCCAGAGTCTAACCTCATGTAGCACGATTCCTAGCTTACACTCAGATTATACTGATGAGGGGAGTGAGAGTGTTTCCTGTGACTGAAATGTTCCTCTGTCACAAAAGTTAAAATTATGGACATCTAGGCTCCGATTTCAGCAAAGTTCCCCTCATATTTTGTTATAGTTGTTAGCTCTTGGGAAGAGAGAGAAAAAGTGAAAGTGAATGTATGTGTGTGTGTGTGTTCCAATGAAGACATTTTGAGGGGGGTGTGGTCAGGGGAACAGGTCTCCACTCTACACTGTACACCCCTTAAGCAAATACTCTTTGTTCTAGGATACTGTAGCCAATCTGAGCAGTGGTCCAGAGCCTCCATTTTTTGAAGAACTGATGTCTCCATTAATTCCAAATATTGCGGATAGAGTGCCTGCAGGCACAACTTTTGGGGATATCCTGCTGCCAGCGAACACTATATACAGAGTGGTAAGACTTGGAAAAGGATCTTGGGATCATTTTGAAGCCTATATTTGAAGATGGGGGGAAAGATGTTGTTTAAAAGTCACCGCCTGCCTTGAATCATGCCACGGACCAGTTTTTAGCAATGATTTTGAAAATTGTTCTTGTCTCTGCAGAGGCTCTGCAAACATGAGAATGGGAAAGTATTTATTTTTCAGATGGCAATTTTGGAAAAATTGAATTTTTTTTCTCTTTTTGTCTTTTTGCAACTTTTATTTTTTTATAAAATTTTTTATTAGAAAACTGAAATTAGGCATGAAACCATTCATTGCAGCATAGAAAAGTGGTTTCTTAAATCAAGGGTAGGAAAACATATAGAAATGAAGCAGGTTTTCTACTACTAGTGCTTTATATAGATCTTGTGTCTTATAATTTTGCTAAATCATTTATTAGTTTCAATAGATTTTCTTTGGTGTGGATTCCTTAGAAATGTCTATGTATAGTATGTCATCTGTGAATAAAAGCAGGTTTACTTCTTTTTGAGTTTCTTTTCTGGATACTTTTTCTTTTTTTTCTTACTGCATTGGCTAGAGTCTCCAGTGCAATGTTGAAAAGAAGTTGTAAGAATGGACATCCTTATCTTGTTTCTAATCTTAGGAGGAAAAGTATTGTTATTAAGTATAATGTTTTCATCAGACTTTCTGTTCAGTTCAGTTCAGTTCAGTCGCTCAGTCGTGTCTGACTCTCCGCGACCCCATGAATCACAGCACGCCAGGCCTCCCTGTCCAACACCAACTCCCGGAGTACACTCAAACTCATGTCCACAGAGTCGGTGATGCCATCCAGCCATCTCATTCTCCGTCGTCCCCTTCGCCTCCCCCCCCCAACCTTTCCCAGCATCAGAGTCTTTTCCAGTGAGTCAACTCGTCGCATGAGGTGGCCAAAGTATTGCAGCTTCAGCTTTAGCATCAGTCCCTCCAATGAACATCCAGGATTGATCTCCTTTAGAATGGACTGGTTGGATCTCCTTGCAGTCCAAGGGACTCTCAAGAGTCTTCTCCAACACCACAGTTCAAAAGCATCGATTCTTCGGCGATCAGCCTTCTTCACAGTCCAACTCTCACACCCATACATGACCACGGGAAAAACCATTGCCTTGACTAGACGGACCTTGGTTGGCAAAGTAATGTCTCTGCTTTTTAATATACTATCTAGGTTGGTCATAACTTTCCTTCCAAGGAGCAAGCGTCTTTTAATTTCATGGCTGCAATCAGCATCTGCAGTGATTTTGGAGCCCCAAAAAACAAAGTCTGACACTGTTTCCACTGTTTTTCCATCTATTTCCCATGAAGTGATGGGATCAGATGCCATAATCTTTGTTTTCTGAATGTTGAGCTTCAAGCCAACCTTTTCACTCTCCTCTTTCACTTTCATCAAGAGGCTTTTGAGTTCCTCTTCACTTTCTGCCATAATTTCTGTAGATGCCCTTTATTAGGTTAAAAAATTCCCTTCTATGTCTAGTTTGTTGAGAGTTTTTATGAAGAAATGGTGTGAACTTTTTTCCAAATGCTTTTCTGTGTCTACAGAGATGATCATGTGGCTTTTGTTTTTTTTATCTATTAATAGGGTGTATTTTATTAGTTGATTTTCACATATTAAATAAATATCCTTTAGTCATGGTATACTCTTTACATGTTGTTAAATTTGGTTTAACAACACGTGGGCTTCCCTTGTAGCTAAGTCGGTAAAGAATCTGCCTGCAATGCAGGAGTGGAGAAGGCAATGGCATCCCACTCCAGTACTCTTGCCTGGAGAATCCTATGGATGGAGGAGCCTGGTGGGCTGCAGTCCATGGGGTCGCTACAAGTCGGACACGACTGAGCGACTTCACTTTCACTTCCCTGCATTGGAGAAGGAAATGGCAACCCACTCCAGTGTTCTTGCCTGGAGAATCCCAGGGATGGGGGAGCCTGGTGGGCTGCCCTCTATGGGGTCGCACAGAGTCGGACATGACTGAAGTGACTTAGCAGCAGCAGCAACAGCAATGCAGGAGACCCGGGTTCGATCCCTGGGTGGGGAAGATCCTCTGGAGAAGGAAATGGCAACCCACTCCAGTTATCTTTGCCTGGAAAATCCCATGGACAGAGGGGCCTGGTGGGCTGCGGTCCATGGGGTCACAAAGAGTTGGGCCCAACTGAGCAACTAACACTTCACAACTAACACTTCACTTCACAAATTTGGTTTGCTAATATCTTTCTAAAGAGTTTTATACTCATGTCTACGAGGGGCATTTGTAGTCTTCTTTTCATATGTTGTCTTTGCTCTTGCTATCAGGGTAATACTGGTATCAAAGAAGGAGTAGGAAGTGTTTCCTCTCATATTATCTGAAAATGTATGCAAAAGATTAATATTATTTCTTCTTTAGAAATTGGATCAGATTTACCAGCAAAGTCATTTAAATTTGGGTTTCTCTTTATGGCAAAATTTTAAATCAGTAATTCAATTTCTTTACTCAATCTAGGCATATTTAGATGTTCTATTTTTTTGTGTGTCAGTTGTATGTCTTTCTAACAGGTTAATTTGTCTTTAGGAATTTTCCCATTTCATTTAATTGTCTAATGTGTTGGGATAAACTTGTTCATAGCATTCCCTTATAATTCTTTTAATTCCTGTAAGGTCAATAATGATGTCCCATCTTTCTTCCTGGTTTTGCTGACTTGTGTTTTCAAAGAGCCATCTTTTAGCTTCATTGATTTTATCTGTTGTTTTCTATTTCATTGATTTTTGCTCTAGTGTTTAATTTCCTTCCTTCTGCCTGCTTTGATTTTATTTTGCACTTCTTCTTATTTCTTAAGGTGGATGCTTAGTTATTTTTATGTGTAGTGTCCTTTTATAAATTCCTCTGTTGGTTTTTTACTATGTATAGTTTTAGCTATTTTCCTGATATTAGGGACTTGGAAAAGAGCTCTGTTTCTGCTCTTAACATTTCACTCTCAATAATTCTGAAAGCAATTGTGTGGAGCTTCCCCTCACAGTAATTGTGTGGAGGTTCTCCTATTCCCTGTGGACACCAATTTGATGCCCTACACAATTCAATTCTGATGTTATTTACTTGGAGTTAAGGACTCAGTGGGCTTCCCTGGTGGCTCAGATAGTAAAGAATCTGCCTGCACTGCAGGAGACTCAGGTTCTATCCCTAGGTTGGGAAGAACCCCTGGAGAAGGGAATGGCTACCCCACTCCAGTATTCTTGCCTGGAGAATCCCATGGTCAGAGGAGCTACAGTTCATGGGGTTGCAAAGAGTTGGACCCATCTGAGCTACTAACTCTTCTATTGTTTGTTTGTTTGTTTTTTCCACAAAGGCTCAGTTCCACAAGACAGCACCCTCTCTTCCCACCTCCTTCTCCCCATACAAACATATTTCAGACACCAATGGTAAATCCAAGTTGTCACCTGTCCTTCTAACAGCCTGGTTATAAATTGAAGATGCTCTGGCTATAAATTGGAGATTCTCCTCCTCAGGTTTAATAACTTGCTAGAACAGCTCACAGAACTTTGGAAAATAGTCTACTTACTAGATCACCAGCTGATTATAAAAGGATACAACTCAGGAACAATCCATGGAAGAGATGTGTAGAGCCAAGGTATAGGGGAAGGAATGCAGAGCTTCTCCAGGCATTCCACTTTCCAGAATCTCTGCGTGTTCACCAGCCTCGAAGGTCCCTGGATCCCATGCTTCAGGGACTTTTGTGGAGGCTCCCTTACCTGGGCATGATTAACTAAATCATTAGCCATGGGTGGTTAACTCGCCCTCTAGCTCTTTTCCCTCCCTGGAGATCAGGGAATTGAAAGTTCTAGCTCTCTAATCACATGGTTTGTGCCCCTGACAACTAACTCCCATTTTGAGGTTATGCCGAAGCCCCCAGCCACCAGTCATCTTATTTTCATCTAGAAAGACACTTAAGTTAGAGATTTTATGGCCTTCCCCACTCTGGTTGAACTATAGTAACACAGAGGATGAGCACAACCCTGGTAAGAAAACCAAAAGCTTGTACTGTGCTTACCCTAAGTTTAGTTGTTTTAATGAGTAAACATGTCTCAGTTTGCAGTTATTTGAAGTGCCAAAAAGGTTGTTTATAGAGTTACATGTGATCCAGCAGTCCCACATCGGGAGTATATCCAGAGGAAACTCTGATTTGAAAAGATGCATGCACCCCAATGTTCATAGCAGCACTATTTACAATGGCTGAGGCTCCAAAATCACTGCAGATGGTGACTGCAGCCATGAAATTAAAAGATGCTTACTCCTTGAAGGAAAGTTATGACCAACCTAGATAGCATATTAAAAAGCAGAGACATTACTTTGCCAACAAAGGTCTGTCTAGTCAAGGCTATGGTTTTCCAGTGGTCATGTATGGATGTGAGAGTTGGACTGTGCAGAAAGCTGAGTGCCGAAGAATTGATGCTTTTGAACTGTGGTGTTGGAGAAGACTCTTGAGAGTCCCTTGGACTGCAAGGAGATCCAACCATTCCATCCTAAAGGACTGGGTGTTCATTGGAAGGACTGATGCTGAAGCTGAAACTCCAGTACTTTGGCCACCTCATGAGAAGAGTTGACTCATTGGAAAAGACCCTGATGCTGGGAGGGATTGAGGGCAGGAGGAGAAGGGGATGACAGAGAATGAGATGGCTGGATGGCATAACCGATGCAATGGACATGAGTTTGGGTAAACTCTGGGAGTTGGTGATGGACAGGAGGCCTGTGATTCATGGGGTTGCAAAGAGTCAGACATGACTGAGCGACTGAATTGAACTGAACTGAAGGCATGGAAGCAACCTAAATATCCTTCAACAAATGAATGGATAAATAAGATGTGGTATATATAATATACAATAAATACTGCTCAGCCATGAAAAAGAATGAAATAATGCCATTTGCAGCAGCATGGATGGACCTAGAGATTATCATAGTAAGTGAAACATGTCAGAGAAAGACAAATATATGATATCACTTATACATAGAATCTAAAATATGATACAAGCAAACTTACTTACAAAACAGAATCAGATTCATAGCCATAGAAAATAAACTTTGGGTAACCAAAGCGAAAAGGGATGGGGGAAAAAATTAGGAATTTGTGATTAGCAGATACAAACTACTATGTAGAAAATAAACAATAAAGTTCCACTGTATAGCACAGGGAACTATATTCATTATCTTTTAATAACCTATAATAACCTAAAATGAAAGTTAATATTAAAAAATATATAATTGAATCACTGTTCACCAGAAATGAATATTACATTGTAAACGGACTCTATTTTAAAAAATAAAGTTTAAAAGTGGTTATTTTTGATAGTTTTGTCCATATATGTAGTTGCTTTTTAGGGAAAGGACATACTGACCTCCTCATACTGTCATGTGAGAAATGTCTGTTCTATACTGCCACCATTTGAATTGGCATATTATATCTGTAGTGTGGTTGTCTCTTGTTAAGATGAGTGTGAGTGAGCAGAAATTGTGATGGCAGGAAAAAATCAAGGATGAGAACATGTGAGGATTAGGAAAATTTGGCTAATCATGTGCAAATTTTATTTTTTAAGTGAACCATGGTGTGGTTTGCAGGGATGATTGCTCTGTATAAAGAATAGAGTGATTTTTGTAGAAAATTATAACTGCTGTTGAAACATTTTGCTAGCCATTGGTGAGGCTGGCTAATTTGATAATCTCACTGGTAAAAATGAAGAAAAGTAGAAAAAATAAATTGATGATAGTTATTCAGGGGAGTTAACAGTAAATAATTGAGCTGCACATCTTTATTTAGATGGTTATCGTTGATTATGAACCCATGAATATTTTTATTAAAAAATGTTTTTAATATGGGCTAGGTCTTGGAGGATCAGTTCAGTTCAGTCGCTCAGTCGTGTCCGACTCTCCGCGACCCCATGAATCACAGCACGCCAGGCCTCCCTGTCCATCACCAACTCCTGGAGTACACTCAAACCCATGTCCACAGAGTCGGTGATGCCATCCAGCCATCTCATTCTCCGTCGTCCCCTTCTCCTTCCGCCCCCAACCTTTCCCAGCATCAGAGTCTTTTCCAGTGAGTCAACCCGTCGCACAAGGTGGCCAAAGTATTGCAGTTTCAGCTTTAGCATCAGTCCCTCCAATGAACATCCAGGATTGATCTCCTTAGAATGGACTGGTTGGATCTCCTTGCAGTACAAGGGACTCTCATAGGAGTTTATAGTGCCCATCAAGAGACCTGGATCTCCAGCATTGCAGGCAGGTTCTTTACTGGCTGAGCCACCAGGGAAGCCCCAAGACGTACTACCTGTAGGTATATGGACTATAGAGGGCTTAAGGTGGAGCAGCAGGTGGGAACTTAACCTGTAAAAGGTCTTGTATACCATGGTAAGTCATGTGAAGACTTATTTGTTAGTTTGTTATTTAAGAAAAAAATTTTTGATGTATAAATGACATACAGTAATACATCTTTAAAGAGTACAGTTTGGTAAGTTTTTACTATTAAGGGCATCTACTTCTTGAATAATCTTTAGTAATCTCTATATCTTGAGGAATTTTTCCATTTCATTTCATCTAAGTTATTTGAATTTGTAGATATATAGCTCTATATCTTCATCTATATCTGAATCTACCAAAAGCAAATTATTGATTCTGAAGTAATTTACTGGGTCCAAATTCCTGTTCCCGTTGTTACAAGGATATGTTCTCTAATATTCTCAGAAGATTCAATTAAATACAATATAATCTCTACAGGTACCCAGACTCCTAGGAATGTTTCATAAATAATGGCCCAAATATGAGCATGGAAAAGTACTATTGTTAGAACTCATGAAAGCAGTTTTTATTTTCAGGGAGAAGTTGTTGAAGTTACGTTTGTAGGTGCTAACCCAAAGAATTCAGCAGAAAACCGGGTAAGCATTAATGATTCTTTTTACGAATTTAAGTCCACTTCTTTAGCCTTTCACTTGCATGTCCCTCTGAAGATTAAAAAATAAAGATAAAATGTTCCAACTTGCTTTTCATCGTATTTTATAGGTGTGAAAATTTTCAGGGGGAACAGTTAATGTAGAGTTGGGTCTAAAAAGATAGACCCCAGGAAATATTTAATTGGTTCTACTTAGGACCACATTTAGCACAATGCATAGAGAATTGCGTGGTCTCTTGAGATGATGTAGATTTGAATACAATTCCCATTTACGAATTCCAATTTTAAAACTCTACTGAATTTGGTAAAATAATCCAAGGGCCAATGTGAAGTGTATCTTTGGTTCCTTTTCACCCCTCTTTGGCTCCTCTCCTCTTCTGCACTCCTGACTCTGGTCCTGCTTCCATTGTTGTGGAATGATCATGATCCCCGAGCGGACACTCTAATGACTGGAGCCTTGGCCCACATGCTTTCCTTTTTCTTGCACTGGCCATTTCCCTACTCTTTGCTACTGGCACTAATAGGGTATTTATTTATTAATCTTGAAAAATGACACAAGAAATACAGATTCCATGTAAAAACAGATAGTACAGAAGCTCTTAAAATATACTGTGAAAGCACCTCTCTTTTCATGAACATTTTTAGAGGCAATCACTGTTACCAGTTTCTTACATATCATTTCATACTTTTTTGTCATATATCTGTATTTATGTATATGATAAAGTATACAATATCTATGAATGCTGCTGCTGCTGCTGCTAAGTCGTTTCAGTCGTGTCCGACTCTGTGTGACCCCATAGATGGAAGCCCACCAGGCTCCCCCATCCCTGGGATTCTCCAGGCAAGAACACTGGAGTGGGTTGCCATTTCCCTATGAATAAAATGCAGTAATTTTTTTCCTCTGGAACTCCCTTGGAATGTCCTTATAACTAAACAAGCAATAATTAGATATGTTCTATCTGTAAGATTTCAAACAATAAAGAAATATATAGAGGAAAAAATGGGTCCATGAAAGTGATTTCAAGGTTAGATTTTTTTCCGTGGCAGAGAATGAATTAACTCTTTGGAAGAGTCATTCCTCCCAGAGCCCATTGTTGCCTATAAACCAAAATGCCTTTCTTTCAAGTGAGCCTTCCCATTTCTGTTTATTAAAATATGATGATTCCTTTGATAAAAGTTGTGACAATGTGACATTGTCAGATATAATATTGGGAAAGATTTTTCTACTGCTTGGATAGTCAACATGCACCTGTTTGAAATAATTTCTCTAGGCAGTCAAGTCATGCCAGAATATTTACATGTTTACAACATTATTTTCTAACGATATTAAAGTGTTGTAGCAAGAATGCAGGATTAGCTGTCACCTGAACATCCTTAGGGTGGAGAAATACTATCATCATTATTGCCTGGAGAAGCAAGAAACTAAATTACTTAAAGAACTATGAGAACAGAATTAATTCCTAAGGCTGTTTTGGGACTTGGCATAAAATAATTTCTGGTACTCTTTACTATTAGTGATCATCACATCCTTACCACTACGTGTTGAATGCTTACCATGTGCAGGTACTAGGCTAAAGGCTTTATTTACATGCATCATCACATGAATCTATTTACTCTTCCCTACTACTCAGTGAGACGCATTTTATTATCTTTGTAGTACAGATGAATAAAGTGAGACTGAGAGAAATTAAGTAACTTGCATGAACTAACTGTGTATCTAGAAGAGATTAAGGTTGGTAGGCGAGGAGAGGATGGTCACAGAGTTTGCACATTTGGCGTCCTAGCCTTGTTCTCGGATCTGCACTCTAGACCTATACGCTGGGGCCCTTCCTGTTTCCTTCTCCATTGAAGGCCTTCCCAGTGTCACTCTGCCCTAAATGGCCATGAACAATTCTCTTTTCAAGTCACTGTGGTTACAGAAACTTTTTTTTAATTGAATATTATCCATTGGTTGAGTAATCGGGGCTTCCCTGGTAGCCCAAAGAATCTGCCTTCAGTGCAAAGACCCAGGTTCAATTCCTGGAGAATAAAACGGTGACCTAGTCCAGAATTCTTGCCTAGAGAATCCCACGGATAGAAGAACCTGGCGGGCTACAGTCAGTGGGGTCACAAAGAGTTAGACACGACTGAGTGAGTAATTAAAGTGGGATTTTAAAGAATCCCATGGTCCAGCTATAAATAAGTGATTCATTCAGCAAAGGTTTATTTGAGCACCTGTAAATGAAAAGGTTGTAATGGATAAAGGTGAATTAGACGCAAGTCTGGAGAAGGCAATGGCACCCCACTCCAGTATTCTTGCCTGGAAAATCCCATGGACGGAGGAGCCTAGTGAGCTGCAGTCCATGGGGTCGAGACTGAGCGATTTCAATTTCACTTTTCACTTTCATGCATTGGAGAAGGAAATGGCAACCTACTCCAGTGTTCTTGCCTGGAGAATCCCAGGGACGGCGGAGCCTGGTGGGCTGCCGTCTATGGGGTAGCACAGAGTCGGACATGACTGAAGCGACTTAGCAGTAGCAGCAGCAGCAGCAGCAACAGACCCAAGTCCTGGCTTCCCAGGTGGCTCAGTGGTAAACAATCCATCTGTCAAGCAGGAGATACAACTTTGATCCCTGGGTTGGGAAGATCCCCTGGAGAAGGAAATGGCAACTCACTCCAGGATTCTTGACTGGGAAATCCCACGGACAGAGGAGCCTGGCGGGCTACATGGGGTCACAAAAGAGTCGGCTACGACTTACCAACTAAACAACAACAACAACCTGACCTGAAGGGCCAAGATCTAAAGATTTTTAAGGAAAATTGGAGATTCATGGCCTTTGTATGTTTTATTATTATATTATTTAAATATGTGCTTTATTTGAAGCCGAATTCTTGGTCTAAAACAAATTACTATGACCAATGTGGAGAATTTTATTTTCCACTGGGAAGATAAAATCTGCTTATGATGTGGTTTCTAGGCATCCATTATGACAAAATATAAGGATTGCTTTTAGCTCCCCAGGAGTTAAGAAGATTTACATATGCTTTTCAATTCTTTCACTCAGACAGTTTATACTAATAACTCATTTACCTGGAGATGTAAAGATGAGGAAATTTTCCCATTTTTCCCTCCTGAATCTGGAGGTGACTAGAGAAAGTCTTAGAATACAGATCAATGAACATATCAGAAATAGTTTGCTGCCTTTTCTAAATCTTGTTTTATTTACTCTCTTCTTTGCTGTAATTTCCAAAATTTGCTGTCAGCTCTAAAACTGTTCTTCATTCAGTTTTGTAAAGAGAAGTCATGGTTTTTAATAGACTGGATGAGTTAACATTCTGAAGACATCGCATAGATTGTTAAGAGGAACACCTGAGGATTTGTGTGAAATTCTGATACATATACTCATCAGGTCTTGGGAGGTTAGCGATGGTCAACAGGGGATTATGGGGTTTCTATAGTTAGATTTCTTCTGTGACTGTGCAGTGTCTGATCAGTTATATTAATTGCATTTCAGACCCATCAGACCTTCCTAACTGTGGAGAAATATGAGGCCACATCAGCAACATGGCAGATAATGCATAATGATGCCTCCTGGGAGACTCGGTGAGCATGTCTGTTGAATATTTTGTCTTTCAAGCCCTGAAAAGAGTTGGTTAGTAACGCAGAGAAGACAAATGGGAAGACTGGCTCAGTGCATGATATTAATGATAACAAATTCCCAAAAAGCCTTCTGGCTTTATTTAGTTGATTTATTAGATTTCATCTTGATCCTATTTTTCTACAAAACAATGTGCTGTGTGCATCTGTAAGATTAGGTGCTAATGAGGTTATGACCTCCATGCTTACAAATATCTGTTAGTTTTGTTTTTTTCCATGGTCACAGACATAACCCCTAAAAGCTAATTAGTCTTCCTGCAAAGTGGGTGCAAGGCCTGCTGGGTGAAGGTGTATGAGATAGCTCTGTGGAGCTTGATATTTCTCCTGATATAATAATGACTTACCATGTGTTGCATGTTTGTATGTGGTCAATGGTTCTTCATTTGAATTACTAAAATACAATAAGCTTGAGTGTTTAATTCTTGCTGACCCAAGTAGGAAAGGAATATGCTTATAGAGTTTCCTCAGAGAAACTTTTCTCTGTGCTTTTTGTTATCAAATATCTGAGCTGAATAGATAATATGAAGATTTGGAAATGTTTCCATTCCTATGTATATAAAATTTTCACCACAGAACAGTAGTATGGACATGAGCAAAATTTTTGGTCATTTGGTCTAATTCAAATGACCTCAAACTAAGTGATTATTTGTATGTTAGTTTAGTTTCCATGGTTAACTGAAAATAGAGGTTTGACCTTATTGTGGCCTATTTGATAGCCTCCCAAAATTATGGGCATAATGTTTACTCTGATCTTTATATTTATTGTTAAGATGTGGTTATACAGGTAACAAAAAAGGATAATTTAGTTTCAAAAGCCTGAAGTCAGAATGGCAGTTACCACCAAGGAAATGTAGTATTCAGCCTTGTTCGCAAGCAGCAGTTACCACCAGCTATTACAGAGAACTCTGGACCTGTCTCTGAGGGAACATAGGATGCTGAGCACACCCTTTCTGCCCAGGGGGTTTATCCTCTACATAACCAAGGGTATCAGTCAGCTTGCCCATTGTGCCTCTCTGTATTTAGTAGCTGACCTTCCTGCCGTGATCTACAAGGAGCAACGTGATCTGATTCCATCCGATTCTATCATCTCAACCATTTGGCCCTGATCCTGCTCACATGCATTCTGTCTCTTGGCTGCACCAAGTTTGCTTCTGCTTCAGATGCTTTGCATTCTCTCTTCCTTCTTTCTAGAATGTTCTTCTACTAGACATGTGTGCGTTCAGTATAAAGGACATTTCCTCAGAGATACCTCTCTTACTTTCATCATTTCACTTATCTTTTTAACTTTACTTTTAAATTATTTATTCTTTTTGGCTACGTTGGGTCTTCAATTGCTGCCCTCAGGCTTTCTCTAGTTGCAGCGAGCAAGAACTACTCTTCACTGCGGTGTATGGGCTTCTCCTTGCAGTGGCTTCTCTTGTTGTGGACAGCACAGGCTCTAGGGCACATGTGATCAAAAGCTGTGGTGCTCGGGCTTCATTGGTCTGCAGCATGTGGGATCTTCCCAGACCAGGGATGGAAATTCTATCTCTTGCCTTGGCAGGCGGATTCTTAACCACTTGACCACAAGGGAAGCCCCTCACTTTTACTGATTTTCTTTTTTATTGCTTTTTTACTATGCTTGTCCTAGTTTGACCATAAGCTCTGTGAAACTTTGGACCATGTCTGTTTCGTTCACTATGGTATTCTCAGTACCTCTAGCAAAGAGTCTGGCACGTGAGCTCATGAAATGCATATTTTGAACAAACGAATCTAGATGCAAAAGTGTCAAGTTGAAGTAGAGGATGGCAAGGGCTGAAGAGATGCTATAGCAGTTCTAAAGCAGGGGACATCCTTTGTTCTGAATATCAGATAAGGCTGTCCTAGGATGGATAGAATTTAGGTAGTTAGGTAGAACAAGTAAAGATATTTCTACAAATGACTGTTTCTTGAAGATCTGCTTCTAGGAAGTATTTATCCCTATTTTGTTCATTGCTATATTCTCAATATCTAGTAGAGTGCCTTGCTTATTGTCAGTACTCTTTTAATATTCATTTATTGACTAATCACTTTTTAATTGCACATTTTTAAGAGTAAAATTGGGTTTGTTTGTTTCCTACCAACAGTTTCTATTGGCACAAAGGATTACTGGGTCTTAGCAATGCAACGATACAGTGGCACATTCCAGATACTGCCCAGCCTGGAATCTACAGAATAAAATACTTTGGACACAGTCGGAAGCAGGACTTACTCAAGCCCGCTGTCCTACTTTCATTTGAAAGCACTCCCTCTGTTTTTGAAGTCATAACTACTTGATGAAAAGTTGATAAAACATTTAAAGAGCAGCTGTACTCTGTATGATTTATATGACTGATTTCATGTGAATGTAATCTATTATGATGACTTCAATAATTGTCCTTCGGGGCAGATCGTTTACAGCTAATGGGACAGGTATGTGTGTGTGTGTGTGTGTGTGAGAAAGAGAGATGTGTATCCTGCTTACCTTGCTATCATAGCTTTACTTTTACCTTATGGTTGCTGCCTAAAGCATAATTTCCCTTGGGGCCCTGTGGCTATTTTAAAAGACAGTTCCCCTCAATATGGAACCTCTGAGATGTTAGTGAGAGTGGTTGAAGATGTGTGAACAATGTTTAAACTATTTATTTATAGAAATTATGGAATGTTAGCACTTAAAAAGCAGAAAGAGGTTATCTAGTTGGATCCTTCATTTTATAGATGGGAAAATGAAGTTTTATGGATTTAAGATTAGCATAAGGCTAGGGCCTTTCCCTTCAGTCACATTTAAAAAGTATTATATAAATATTGACCATAAATGTTTAAGCCCAGTTAGAGAAAGTTAGCATGCCAGTTTTTCCTATACTGAGGGGTAGCCTTTCCAAACAGTCACCCTGGTGTTGATATGGCCAATCCAGAGTTGTTTTGGATGTTCAGATCATTTCTGGAATTGCCTTTAGAGCCCAACTGCGGGAAAGTCAGACTTGTAATATTTTGATCTTGCCTATGTTTCCTCCACTGAATTGAGTCTCATATTACCATGACTTGTTCTCAGTGATTTTTGGATTGTTTTCACTAATCAAATTCACTGCAAACCCACAAAGTTTTGCTATTAGTATAGATACTAAAATGAAAGTGATATGGGCTTGGAAAGGAGTCCTCAAAGAAGAGGCTCTGAATTCATTTATCTGTCATTACTTATTCTCTCACTCACTCACTCATGGACCTGTTCAATCACAGAATATTTATGAAGGCATATTCTCATACCCAGCACTGTACTAGTGTGGCTCTGACAATTAGATCATATTTGGGATGACTTTAGAAGTGTCAAAAGGTCACTATTTCAAAGGAGAAAATATTCAATTCCATGTGTAAATCCTGGGGAGGCATTGAAAAATCAATAATCTTCATGTCACATCTTGTATATCACCTTTGCTGAGTATTCTAATTAGGGGGTAAACTGAGGTTCCAGGCAATTTGGAAAAACCTGTTTTGAAAGCTATTTTTGGGTATTGTGAAATATCCAGTCTAATGTCCCAGAGAAGAAGCTATGACGATCTGACATTGATTGCCTGAGAGTAGTAATTGCATTTAAAATTATCCAAGTTAGCTAGGCGCTCCCAGGTTGCAAAATAAATTTCTCAAAGCTGAGTCATGCTTTTGCATGGGTATAAATGCTTTAGCATTTTTTGGAAAAATCAACTTTTATTTAAAAAATAACTTTCAAGTTTTCAAATAATAGTGATATCAATAATAATATTTACATCTATTTACATAAGACTTGAACATGCTATATTGTACCTGGAACATTTTTTGATGACTCAGTGCTCTAGAGCAGGGGTCCGCAACCTCCAGAATCTAATGCCTGATGATCTGAGGTAGAGCTGATATAATAATAATAGAAATAAAGTGCACAAGAGATGCAATGCACTTGAGTCATCCCGAAAGCATCCCCTCTTCCTGATCAGTGGAAAAATTATCTTCCACAAAACCAGTCCCTGGTGCCAAAAAGGTTGGGGACTGCTGTTCTAGAGGCCGTCTCTGTGCAAGTTTATTGTGGAGAATTAACTAGTTACGATGTCAATGGGTAGTGATCATTTATCCTAGTGACACCACACTATTTAGGATAAAAATTCAGAGACCTAAAAGAGTAGATGCTTCTGAAAGTAGCTGATCTCAGAAAGACAAATTATGGTACAGCCGATGATAATGTTTTCAAAAGAGCTTTTGAATTATTTCCCACCACCTCCATGCCTCCCATTGAAACTTTTCTCAGCTGGCCTGTGGTTCCCTGCTGTTTACTTGCAGCTGCGCCAAAGCAGCCGTTCTATTGCCTACTGATCCTTCTACACCCCACCCTCTGCCACCAGTGCTCTTGGCCAAATGTAACCCCCAGAAACCTGTTTTCTCACTAGCTGCCATCTCTTCCAACTGAAGTTGCATTTCTACAGTTTGTAAGTAAAAACAAATCCAGATCCCTACATCACAGATACTATAGTTATTCATTTGAACATGAAAAACAGCACATAGATGCTGATCTGATCTGTCCACATAAAAACAGATCCAGTCAGTGTCTGGGGCTCTTGCTGGGAGCAGCTCTTTGGAACCACAGCACATGGAGAAAATGAAAATTGGTGGAGAAAGTATAAAGGACAATTGAGAGTGTGGGAGAATTCTGAGAATTCTTTAGAAGATTTTGTTTCTCATGTCAAAGTGTCTGTGTTTTATTTGTTGTACTCTGTCCACTCTGGTATTAAGGATGCTATGACTTCTTTGAAAAGTACTGAATGATCTGTCTATATTGTCAATCATTATTATGTAAATTGTCAGTATTCAATAGAATGTTTAATAAATTAATAATTGTACCTGGGACATTATTTTCTAATGAGAGGTGTAGACACTTGAGCCGTTTTCTCATTTTAAGAGATGGAACATATGGTGGTAGATTATATATAAATCAGGTTGGAAAGTGATATCTCAGTAGGTTTTATGGAAGAAGTGGCATCTAAGCTAAGACCTAAAGAGTATTAGCTAGGAGGAAGGTAAAGGGGTGTGTGCATGTGTGATATGTGTACTTGCATGTGTGTAAGAGAAGTAGACTATTCCAGGTAGAGGGAGTATCAAGTAGTTTATCAAGGCTGTAATTAGATTGCAAGGGAGGAGTGGTCAGAAATGCAGCATTGAACTTTGCCCTCATAAAGGCAATTTGGTTTTAGATTTGTATTAGCATTTTTTCTCCTTGAGACTTGTCACTTATAACATCAATATGCCTGAATGTATTTCCCCTTTGCTGTGCTGGAAAAAGACATATTTTATACCTAAGGAAACTGATTTTGGTTCTCAGTCTGCAGTGATATTAGATACCACCCATCTGTCTTCATGGACTGTTCTTGGAATTGAATTTAAGAGACTCCTTTGCTTCTGTACATCTCATGTTTTCAAATCTTGAGTTCCTTTTGCTTTTTCATACCTGCTGAGTTGTTAAGTGTAGCCAATAAAGACCAGTCTCTCTCTCTTTGGATGGAGTTCCAGAGCTGTATCCTATAAGTACTCATAAGCACTGAAAAACTGATCCACCCACATGAATTTCACAGTACATTAGCATGCATAATTCTCAGTCTCTGTTTTTCTTTTTTTAAATTTCTGGCTGTATTTTAAGATAATAAGCAAACTAGAAACTTGGGGTATTGGCTCAACACTAGTCAGAGAAGATCAGGCAACCTACCATCCCACCATTTGCCTGAGTCCATGATAGTACCTGATAATCAAATCATTCCTTGACTGCTTATTCTCAGATGGTTAAGTGAAGAGAAAATAAATTTCCACCTCATTTTCCACTGTTACATTTTGTTGTTAGAATAGTTGAAAGCATATTCTAGCTGCTATACTGATTATAACCCCCATGAGGACTGTAATTTAGACCCTTTCTTCTACTGTAGCTACAACAAATATCAATTTATTTGTATAAAATCAGAAAGCAGATCTTTATTGGCTGACCTTAAGAAAACAGTATGGTGACCTCTTTCTATTTTTTGACTCTCTGCCTGTTATGGATTGAATTGTTTTCCCCAAAAAGGTATGCTGAGTCCTCAACCCCAGTACCTCAGAATTTGGAAAAAGGATCATTGCAGACGGTAATTAGTTAAAGCAAGGTCATACTGGAGTAGAGTAGGTCCCTAATCCAAAATGACTGGTACCTTTATACAAAGATGCCATATAAAGAGATGTACACAGGAGACTACCATGTGAACAGGAAGGCGGAGACCACAGTGCTGGGTCTGTAAGCCAATGAATGCCAAAGATTGCCAGTAAACCATCAGAATCAAGGAAATAAGCACAGAACACATCTTCTCTCACAGTCTTTGGAATAAACCAACCCTGGTGACTTGCAGCCCCCAGAACCATGAGGCAATAAATACCTGTTGTTGAAACCTACCAGTGTGTGGTATTTAGTTACGGTAATTCTAGGAAACAAATCCACTGGCCAGTGGATTAATTCCCATCCGTAAGGCACCTTGCCAAAAGAGACTTCTGTGAGGCTCCCAGTTTGGAGGACCTAGGAAATGTGTCCTTTACTCACCAGGATAATATGGTCACTTTTTGGCAACAGGTCTCATCTATTACATCGCTGACTGCCAGTGAGCATCATCCATCACTATCACAGACTATTAGTTTTCTGAAACTAATTTACATATAATAAAAAGCCAAAAGAGTCAGCTATGATGCAGCTCTAACTAAAATTTTATGAAGAATAAACCTTCTGTAATTTGGAAATCGATCTTTTATGGGTTGTGAAGAAGACTATGAATATCTACTATATTTATTTATGAGATGACACACAGTAATGCATATTTATTCTTGGTGCTTATTGAACTGAGTTGGGTTTTTTCCTCCCCAATTTATTATATAGCAAATAGGGGACAGGTCACTGTAGGGTCCATATTTGTGTTTACATGGAGGTAAAGCTAAAAGAGAGTCATGATATACTTCAAGAATTTGTGCCAATTTTAAATTAAGGCAAAATATGTTTGTATTCATGTTGTAGAAAGTGATTGCAAAAAGTAGTGAGTTTTTTTCCCCCTCTCAATGGATGATTCACTGCGTGTTTAAATAAATGAATAGTTTCTATTTCAAGAAATGTTTTTATGAATAAGAATGCTTTCAAGACTATTGAAGAGAAATCTTTCTATTTTTGGAGGGCCTTTTATTTTTTCTGGGTTAACCAAATAGCATCTCAGTGCCCATTTTTAGAATAAATTTATTGGGGTCCTGTGAGAAATGTGATGTTTGCTTGTGGTTGGGGCGTAAAGCCACACAGGGAAGTCCAAAAATCTCTTTCCAGAGAGATCATCTTTCCTATGCCTCCACCATGATTCCAAGGTTAGATGGTCATTGAACTTCCTGATTAAAAAAAAAAAATTCTTATGGAAAATTTGAAACATGTAGACATGTAGAGGGAATAGTATAATAATACCTCCTACATTCCATCATCCAGCTTTAGAAATTATAAACATTTGGCCTATCTCATTTCATCTCTCCCTTCACATTTTGTGGGGTGGGAGTGGGAGGAAGCTGCAGTGTTTCCCTTTTAAATACTTTATTATATATATTTTTAACAGATAAAAGTGTTTTTCTTTTACTTAACTGTAAGGTCACTCTTATATCTAACAAAATAATCCCTTAATTTCACCTACTATTTAGTCCATGGTCAAATTTCCCTAATTGTTAACAAAATGCCCTTTTACTGAAGTTTCTTTATTAAAAGGTCCAAATAAGTACAGTATATAGCATTTGGTTTACTTATCTCTTATGTTGCTCTTGATGTGTAACATTTCTCCTCACGGTAACCCCTCTGCATGCTATTTACTTAATAAAGAAACCATAGTGTTTCCCACATTCTGACCTTTTGCTTTTTCATGGTGTGTTTTAACTTTTTAAAAATTTCATCTATCCTTGCTGTTTCTTACAAATTAATCTAAAAGGTTGGTTACATTCAAATTAATATTTTGGGGGTTTTTTTTTGGCAAGAATGCTTTGTTATTAGGACTGTGGATATACATAATATCTGGTTGTCCCGCTTATCTTAGGATTGACATGACATTCAGTTGTCAGCCTGATCCATCTGTCATAAAGTTCCCTGTCAACCTTTGGTCTTTGATTTTCACAGTCATAGAAGTGTTAATTAGATCCATTATTTCTTTAGGAGTTACAAAGTAGTAATTTTTTTTTTTTTACCTTTACTGAGGTATAACCAACAAAATTTTAATATATTAAAAGTGTATAAGGTACTTTCATATATGCATGTATTGTGAAAGAATTCTTACCACTGAGTTAATTAACACACCCATCACCTCAAATCAGTTCAGTTCAGTTCAGTCGCTCAGTCGTGTCCGACTCTCCACGACCCCATGAATCACAGCACGCCAGGCCTCCCTGTCCATCACCAACTCCCGGAGTACACTCAAACTCATGTCCACAGAGTCGGTAATGCCATCCAGCCATCTCATTCTCCATCGTCCCCTTCTCCTCCCGCCCCCAACCTTTCCCAGCATCAGAGTCTTTTCCAGTGAGTCAACTCATCGCATGAGGTGGCCAAAGTATTGCAGTTTCAGCTTTAGCATCAGTCCCTCCAATGAACATCCAGGATTGATCTCCTTTAGAATGGACTGGTTGGATCTCCTTGCAGTATAAGGGACTCTAAAGAGTCTTCTCCAACACCACAGTTCAAAAGCATCGATTCTTCGGCGATCAGCCTTCTTACTTACCTTTTATTTGTCTTTTTCTTTTTTGCTGAGAGCACGTAACTTTTACTCTCTTCATTGTTTAGTTGCTAAGTCGTGTCTGACTCTTCGAGACCCCATGGACTGTAGCCCACTAGGCTCCCTCTGTTCATGGGATTTACCAGGCAAGAATCCTGGAGTGGGTTGCCATTTCCTTCTTCAGGGGATCTTCCCGAGCTAGGGATCAAACTTGCATTTCCTGCATTGGCAGGCAGATTCTTTACCACCATGCCACCTGGGAAGCTCTCTATTCTCTTAGCAAATTTCAACTATGCAATACAATGCTATTGACAGTTACCATGTTAAACACTAGATCCTCAGACTTTATTCGTCTTTCCAGAATTCACCATTCTACTCTCTGCTTCTATGTGTTCAATTTTTTTTTTCCAGATTCCACATATAAGTGATTTGTTGTTGTTGTTCATTTGCTAAGTCACGTCTAACTCTTTGCAACCCTATGGACTGAAGCATGCCAGGCTTCCCTGTCCTTCACTATCTCCCAGAGTTTGCTCAAACTCATGTCCTTTGAGTCAGTGACGGCATCCAGCCATCTCATCCTCTGTTACCCACTTCTCCTCCTGTCCTCAATCTTTACCAGCACCAGGGTTTTCCCAGTGAGTCAACTCTTTGTGTCAGGTGGCCAGAGTATTTGAGCTTCAGCATCAGTCTTTCCAGTGAATATTCAGGGTTGATTTCATTTAGGATTGACTGGTTTGATCTCCTTGCAGTCCGAGGGACTCTCAAGAGTTTTCTTCAGCACCACAGTTCAAAATCATCAGTTCTTCAGCCCTCATCCTTCTTTATGGTCCAACTCTCACATCCATACGTGACAATACCCATGAAGGGGATATAAGTGAGAGTGTTCAGTATTTTTTCTCAGTCTGGCTTATTTCACTTAAAAAATGCATCCCCCCCAAGTTTATCCCATTATTTGCAGATGTTAAAGCATATTTGTACCCTAGGGGTTAATCCCACTTGATCATATGGTATGATCCTTTTAATGTGCTTTTGAACTCAGTTTGCTAGTATTTTGTTGAGAATATTTGCATCTATATTCATCAGAGTTATTGGCCTATAATTTTCTTGTAGTGTCCTTTTTGCTTTGGTATCAAAGTAACACTGGCCTTATAATATGAGTTTGAGAGTGTTCCTTTCATATTTGTAAGGCAGCATGTTATACATTCCTCTTTGCATCTTCCTTATTTCACTTAAAATATACCAAGAGATCATTCCATTTCACTATATCAATATTATTATTTTTATAGCTTTCCAATACTATAGTTTGTGCATATGTTGTAATGTATTAATCAGTCCTCTGTTTTAAACATTTGATTGTTTCCAGTCTTATGTTATTACAAATCAAGTGTATTTTTGCCAATATATCTTTTAGATAAATTCCTTGATATGAGATCGTTAGATAAAAGGTGAATGTATATGCAATTATTAATTGCTAAATTTCTCTTCACAGGGTTTGTATCATTTGATATTTTCTTCAATCTGAGTGAGATTGTCTGTCTTCCTAGAGCCATGCTAATGGTATATACTGTCATGTTTTCTAATTCTTGCTAACCAATTAGGTAAATGGTGGTATTTCAATGTTATTATTTTGGATTTCTCTTATTAAGACTGAGATCACATTTTCTTTACATTTTCCCATTTATTATTCATATATTCTTTCCATTTTAGTTGTGTATCTATTTTTTTAAGTTTTGTTTTATTAAAATTTTAATTATTTTATTGACATAAATATATATATAAGTTGTATTAATTTCAGGTGGACAATGTGTTGATTTGATACTTGTATGTATTATGAAATATTATAAAATGTTCACCATAGTAAGTCTAGTTAACATCTGTTATCATACACAGTTATACAACTTTTTTCTTATAATTAAAACTTTTAAGACCTGTTCTCCTAGCAAATCTTGAATTTCCAATACAATATTAAAATAATAAAATGTGGTACGTGTATATACATATGTTTGCCTGCGTGCATGCATGCTCAGTCAATTCTAGCTATTTGTGACCCCATGGAATATAGTCTGCTGGGCTCCTCCATGAATTGTCCAGGCAAAACTACTAGAGTGGGTTGCCATTTCCTCCTCTAGGGGATCTGCTTGAATCAGGGATGGAACCCACATCTCCTGAATTGGCAAGTGGATTCTTTACTGCTCAGCCATTTGGGAATTCCCATGTATATGTATATCACATTTTATTTATCCATTGATGGACACTTAGATTGCTTCCATATCTTCAGTTCAGTTCAGTTGCTCAGTCGTGTCCAGCTCTTTGTGACCCCATGAACTGCAGCACGCAGGGCCTCCCTGTCCATCACCAACTCCTGGAGTTCGCCCAAATCCATGTCCACAGAGTCGGTGATGCCATCCAACCATCTCATCCTCTGTCGTCCCCTTCTCCTCCTGCCCTCATCTTTCGCAGCATCAGGGTATTTTCAAGAGCCTGATGCTCTTCACATCAGGTGGCCAAAGTACTGGAGTTTCAGCTTCAACATCAGTCCTTCCAATGAACATCCAGGACTGATCTCCTTTCGGATGGACCGGTTGTATCTCCTTGCAGTCCAGGGGACTCTCAAGAGTCTTCTCCAACACCACAGTTCAAAAACATCAATTCTTTGGTGATCAGCTTTCTTTATAGTCCAACTCTCACATCCATACATGACCACTGGAAAAACCACACCCTTAACTAGATGGACCTTTGTTGGCAAAGTCATGTCTCTGCTTTTTAATATGCTATCTAGGTTGGTCATAACTTTCCTTCCAAGGAGTAAGCAGCTTTTAATTTCATGGCTGCAGTCACCATCTGCAGTGATCTCGGATCCCAGAAAAATAAAGTCAGCCACTGTTTCCACTGTTTACCCAGCTATTTCCCATGAAGTGATGGGACCAGATGCCATGATCTTAGTTTTAGGAATGTTGAGCTTTAAGCCAACTTTTTCACTCTCCTCTTTCACTTTCATCAAGAGGCTCTTTAGTTCTTCTTCACTTTCTGCCATGAGGGTGGTGTCATCTGCATATCTAAGGTTATTGATATTTCTCCCAGCAATCTTGATTCCAGCTTGTGCTTCATCCAGCCCAGTGTTTCTCATGATGTACTCTGCAGATAAGTTAAATAAGCAGGGTGACAATATACAGCCTTGACGTACTCCTTTTCCTATTAGGAACCAGTCTGTTGTTCCATGTCCAGTTCTAACTGTTGCTTCCTGACCTGCATACAGGTTTCTCAAGAGGCAGGTCAGGTAGTTTGGTATTCTCATCTCTTTCAGAATTTTCACAGTTTGTTGTGATCCACACAGTCCAAGGCTTTGGCATAGTCAATGAAGCAGAAATAGATGTTTTTCTGGAACTCTCTTGCTTTTTCGATGATTCAGCTGATGTTGGCAACTTGATCTCTGGTTCCTCTGCCTCTTCTAAAACAGCTTGAACATCTTGAAGTTCACAGTTCACGTATTGCTGAAGGCTGGTTTGGAGACTTTTGAGCATGACTTTTCTAGCGTGTGAGATGAGTGCAATTGTGCGGTAGTTTGAGCATTCTTTGGCATTGTCTTTCTCTGGGATTGGAATGATTCCAGTCCTGTAGCCACTACTGAGTTTTCCAGATTTGCTGGCATATTGAGTGCAGTACGTTCACAGCATCATTTTTCAGGATTTGAAATAGCTCCACTGGATTTCCATCATCTCCACTAGCTTTGTTCATAGTGATGCTTCCTAAGACCCACTTGACTTCACATTCCAGGATGTCTTGCTCTTGGTGAGTTATCACACCATCATGATTATCTGGGTTGTGAAGATCTTTTTTGTACAGTTCTTCTGTGTATTCTTGCCACCTCTTCTTAATATCTTCTGCTTCTGTTAGGTCCATACCATTTCTGTCCTTTATCGAGCCCATCTTTGCATGAAATGTTCCCTTGGTATCTCTAATTTTCTTGAAGAGATCTCTAGTCTTTCCCATTCTGTTGTTTTCCTCTATTTCTTTGCATTGATTGCTGAGGAAGGCTTTCTTATCTCTCCTTGCTATTCTTTGGAACTCTGTATTCAAATGGGTATATCTTTCCTTTTCTCCTTTGCTTTTCACTTCCCTTCTTTTCACAGCTATTTGTAATGCCTTCTCAGACAGCCATTTTTATTTTTTGCATTTCTTTTTCTTTGGGATGGTCTTGTTTCCTGTCTTCTGTATAATGTGACGAACCTCCATGCATAGTTCATCAGGCACTGTGTCTATCAGATCTAGTCCCTTAAATCTATTTCTCACTTCCACTGTAAGTGATTTGATTTGGGTTAAGGGATTTGATTTAGGTCATACCCAAATGGTCTAGTGGTTTTATCCAGTTTCTTCAATTACGGTCTGAATTTGGCAATAAGGAGTTCATGATCTGAGCCACAGTCAGCGTTTTTACTGACTGTATAGAGCTTCTCCATCTTTGGCTGCAAAAAATAGAATCAACCTGTTTTCGGTGTTGACCATCTGGTGATGTCCATGTGTGGAGTCTTCTCTTGTGTTGTTGGAAGACGGTGTTTACTATGACAAGTGCAGAACTCTATGGCAGAACTCTATTAGCCTTTGCCCTGCTTCATTCTGTACTCCAAGGCCAAATTTGCCTGTTACTCCAGGTGTTTCTTGACTTCTTACTTTTGCATTTCAATCTCCTAGAATGAAAAGAACATCCTTTTTGGGTGTTAGTTCTAGAAGGTCTTGTAGGTCTTCATAGAACTGTTCAACTTCAACTTCTTTAGCGTTACTTGTCAGGGCATATTTTTTGCCTTTTCATACTGTTCATGGGGTTCTCCATATCTAAATAATGCTGCAATAAACATGGGGGTACAGATATATTTCCAAGTTAAGGTTTCATTTTCTTTGGATAAATACACAGAAGTGGAATTTGCTGGATCGTAGGGCAGTTTTATTTTTAATTTTCAAATATACTCTGTACTCTTTTCCATAGTGGCCCCATCTGTTAACATTCCCACCAATAGTACGTATAGGTTCCCTTTACATCCTTACCACACTTGTGGACTTTACTGCATGTTTTCTTCTAGGCTTTTAAAGTTTCAGGTCTTATGCTCAAGTATTTAATCCATTTTAAATCTAGTTTTGTTCTATAGTGTACAATAGTGGCCAGTTTCACTCTTCTGCATGTCTAGTTTCCTCAATGCCATTTATTGAAGAGACTGTCCTTTCCTCCTTATATATTTTTGGCTCCTTTGTTGTAAATGTATGCATTGTTTTATTTTTAGGCTCTGTGTTCTATTCCATTGATCTATGTGTCTGTTTTTATGTCAATACTATACTGTTTGATTACTATAACTTTGTATAGTCTGGAATCAGCAATATTTTTCTTAAGTTTTAGATTGTCTTTACATATTTGTTATATTGGCCCTTAGGCAGCAATTTAATTAGTTAATTTTTCCCCAGTTTGTTCCTTGTCTTTTGACTTTGCTTATAGTAGTTGTTTTCCATATTAACTTAAAGTTTTATTAGCTGTATATTACTTATTATTTTTTTTGTACCTGGATTTTGAATAAAGAAAACTTTCTCTGCTTCTAAACCTTAAAGGAATTTACCTATATGATATTCTAGTGCTTACCTGGCTTCATCATTTACATTTAGAAATGTAATCCATTTGAATTTACCTTGGTGTATGGTTCATACACCATTCTGTCTTTTCAAATGACTATCCAACTGTCCTAATACTAACTCAAGCCTGTCTTTTCTTTACTGATTTGAGATTCTGTCTTTCAGTTCAGTTCAGTTCAGTCACTCAGTCGTGTCCGACTCTTTGTGACCCCATGAATCACAGCACGCCAGGCCTCCCTGTCCATCACCAACTCCCGGAGTTCACTCAAACTCATGTCCATCGAGTCGGTGATGCCATCCAGCCATCTCATTCTCTGTCGTCCCCGTCTCCTCCCGCCCCCAATCCCTCCCAGCATCAGACTCTTTTCCAGTGAGTCAACTGGTTGCATGAGGTGGCCAAAGTATTGGAGTTTCAGCTTTAGCGTCAGTCCTTCCAATGAACACCCGGGATTGATCTCCTTTAGAATGGACTGGTTGGATCTCCTTTCAGTCCAAGGGACTCTCAAGAGTCTTCTCCAACAATACAGT
Source organism: Moschus berezovskii (assembly GCF_049115385.1). Lineage (NCBI taxonomy): Eukaryota > Metazoa > Chordata > Mammalia > Artiodactyla > Moschidae > Moschus > Moschus berezovskii. The sequence continues at coordinate 54,375,863 of NC_142471.1, read as the reverse complement.
TCAAAAGCATCAATTCTTTGGTGATCAGCTTTCTTCACAGTCCAACTCTCACATTCATACATGACCATGGGAAAAACCATAGCCTTGACTAGGCGGACCTTTGTTGGCAAAGTAATGTCTCTGCTTTTTAATATGCTATCTAGGTTGATCAGAACTTTCCTTCCAAGGAGTAAGCGTCTTTTAATTTCATGGCTGCAATCAGCATCTGCAGTGATTTTAGAGCCCCCCAAAATAAAGTCTGACACTGTTTCCACTGTTTCCCCATCTATTTCCCATGAAGTGATGGGACCAGATGCCATGATCTTTGTATTCTGAATGTTGAGCTTCAAGCCAACCTTTTCACTCTCCTCTTTCACTTTCATCAAGAGGCTTTTGAGTTCCTCTTCACTTTCTGCCATAAGGGTGGTGTCATCCGCATATCTGAGGTTATTGATATTTCTCCCAGCAATCTTGATTCCAGCTTGTGCTTCTTCCAGCCCAGCATTCCTCATGATGTACTCTGCATATAAGTTAAATAAGCAGGATGACAATATACAACCTTGACATACTCCTTTTCCTATTTGTCTGTTGTTCCATGTCCAGTTCTGACTGTTGCTTCCTGACCTGCATACAGGTTTCTCAAGAGGCAGGTCAGGTGGTCTGGGATTCCCATCTCTTTCAGAATGTTCCACAGTTTATTGTGATCGACACAGTCAAAGGCTTTGGCATAGTCAATGAAGCAGAAATAGATGTTTTTTCTGGAACTCTCTTGCTTTCTCCATGATCCAGCGGATGTTGGCAATTTGATCTCTGGTTCCTCTGCCTTTTCTAAAACCTGCTTGAACATCTGGGAGTTCACGGTTCACATATTGCTGAAGCCTGGCTTGGAGAATTTTGAGCATGACTTTACTAGCATGTGAGATGAGTGCAATTGTGTTTAGTTTAAATTTTAAAAATTTAAATATTTAATCTTTAATGCACTTGGATATAAGGACTTGGACTTCTAGATATTTGTCAAGAGTTTAAATTCCAGTATATTGCTTCCTTGGCATCCATTTTGTGTGGTCATGTGTCTTGCAGGGGCCGTTAACTGCCCCTAGCCCTTTCTGCACATGCTGTAGATAATTACCCACAGAGTCATAAGTAGATGTAAATTCCAGATATTACTTTCTCAGTGGTCCTTATGATAGAACAATGCCCCTCATCTTCCAGGGCACTCACAATTTGTGCCTCTTAGATAAGACCTTGTAGAGCTCACTGAAACCCTGGTCTTTTTGGGTTTTAATTAACGAATCTGGCCTTAGCCTTGGCATTCTTTTTTAATTTTTTTGGTCAAGTATCTTTCTAACATCTATGGAGTGATTGTTTGATTTTTCTGTTTAACTCTATTAATATGATATTCCATATTCATAGAGCTTCTAATATTGAGCACTTTTGCGTTCCTGAAATAAAAATAATTTTGTAATGATGTACTTTTTAATATATTATAGAATTATGTCCTCAAAATATTTAAGATTTCATCAACAATATTTATAAATGAAATTGATCTGTTTTGTGTGTATGTTTTCAGTATTTCCCTGGTTTTTAGTAACAATGTTATACTGAATTTATATAAAGATTTAGAAAATTTGAAGCTATTTTTCCCTTTTTGTGCTTTAGACCATTTAAACTGTTTCAAGGATTACATAATAGTTTAATGTTTTACATAATGCTCTTGTGGAAACATCTAGACCTGGTAGTTTTATTTTTATTTTATTTTTTAAAATTTATGGGAAGCTCTTTGACATTATTACTTCTATGGAGATGGGTCTATTTAAACTTTCAACTAATTCCCTAGGCAGTTATCAATTTTATCTGAGTTATATTTATTTGATAGCATTGTATAAAACAGTCTCTCATGATATTTTAAAATTTCCCTTTGGTTTTCCAATGTGTTTTTCATGTGCTCTTTCTCATATTTGTACTTCTCTCTTTTATCTTGGCTTCCCTCGTAGCTCAGCTAGTAAAGAATCCACCTGCAATGTGGGAGACCTGGGTTCATTCCCTGGGTTGGGAAGATCCCCTGGAGAAGGGAACAGCTGCTCACTCCAGTATTCTGGCCTAGAGAATTCCAGGGACTGTATAGTCTGTGGGGTCGCAAAGAGTTGGACACAACTGAGCGCCTTTCACTTTCTTCCACTCTTATCATGTAATTGAATTTCCCCTTATCAGAGGCACCCTCCTTGATCACCCTATCTAACATAGCTCCCTCCCCGTTTTTCTCTTGTCTGTATTATTTCCTTACCAGCAATTTTCACCTTATGAAATTGACCTATGGAATTGTTTGTCTTGTTTACTATTGTGGTCTCAGTACCTACAACATGGCCTGATTAATAACTTTTCTGAAATGATGAGTAAATGAAAGATCGAATGCATCTTTTATGTGCCCAGAGATAGACACAAGTTTAGAAGAGAAGAATGCTACACTTTCTGTCCTATTTTTGGTGCCTTTCTCATCAGGCAGAAATTATATAGCTCCTTAATCTGCTATAGAAGAGGAAGGTCAGTCTTTTGATTAGGCCTTGATGTGTCTTTGAAATTAAAGTTCTTTCCAAATACAAGGGTATTCACTGCAGATGGTGACTGCAGCCATGAAATAAAAAGATATTTGCTTCTTGGAAGAAAAGTTATGACCAACCTAGACAGCATATTAAAAAGCAGAGACATCACTTTGCCAACAAAGGTCCATCTAGTCAAGGCTATGGTTTTTCCAGTAGTCATGTATGGATGTGAGAGTTGGACTGTGAAGAAAGCTGAGCGCCAAAGAATTGATGCTTTTGAACAGTGGTGTTGGAGAAGGCTCTTAAGAGTCCCTTGGACTGCAAGGAGATCCAACCAGTCCATCCTAAAGGAAATCAGTCCTGAATGTTCATTGGAAGGACTGATGTTGAAGCTGAAACTCCAATAGTTTGGCCACCTGATGGGAAGAGCTGACTCATTGGAAAAGAGTCAGTTCCCTGATGCCGGGAAAGATTGAAGGCAGAGGAGAAGGGGACGACAGAGGATGAGATGGTTGGATGGCATCACCGACTCAATGGACATGAGTTTCGGTAAACTCTGGGAGTTGGTGATGGACAGTGAGGCCTGGTGTGCTGCAGTCCATGGGGTCACAAAGAGTCAGACACAACTGAGTGACTGAACTGAACTGAACTGATGTATCTTTGAAATTAAAGTTCTTTCCAAATACAAGGGTATTCATTTCAAAGTGTAGTCACCTGGGACTGTGAATAACTCTGTGGACAAGCTAGGTAGGAGAGAAAATGGAAGAAAGCAGTCAAGATCCTGGAAAACCTGGATGTTCACTTAGCTGCCCCAGATGATTTGTTTATATTCATCTTGGCAGAGAGAACAAGGTTGGTCAAGGCAACATTGGGGCTTGGGGTCCTAAACCCTTGAGACCAGGACATGACCATATGTGAAGTGTAGGAGCTCTAATACATATTTCTTGATAAGTCTGCTTCAGTGTTTATCAAACTTGAGTCATAAATTAACTGCAGTTAAAAGGAAAAACAAATTTATTATGGATATCATAATTTTACTTAAAACCTCTTAATAAAATATTGTTTAAATATGCAGAAACAAAATTAGGCATACATTTGTTATTTATGGGATTTCTGAGGTGGCCTTAGTGGTAAAGAACCCACCAACCAATGCAGGAGATGCCAGAGACACGAGTTCAATACCTGGGTCCGGAAGATCACCTGGAGTAGGAAATGGCAACCCACTCCAGTATTCTTGCCTGGAAAATTCCATGGACAGATGAGCCTTTTGGGTTACATTTTACGGGGCCATGAAGAGTCAGACATGATCGAGTGACTGTTTCCCTCTATTTTCTCTCTCTTGTTTTATTCACCAATCTAAAAAATACATCAAAAAATTTTTAATGTACTGCAAAACCACAAACTAGTAAGAATCAAATAACAACAGCTATTAAATGTTATTGCCTGATACTGTTTTGCTGAAATTGAATGCTACTTGTAATGTGGTTATGGTTCTGGCTGGTTTGTATGGGCTCTTTTGAGCCTTTCTATCTCTGCTATAGGGAACAATGATGACTCATTTCTAATCATCACTTTTCTCTGTTTGTTCTATTGCAAAGTTTGTATTTGAGTAAATGTTATGGCATCAGTTGGTCTTCACATGGCACAAAGCCCCAATCACATTTAAGCTCATCTTCCTCTCTTAGTATTTGGTGACAAAGTAATGCCATTGTAGTAATATTTCAAGGAGTAGCATAAACTATTGATTATAAGGTGAACCTGGGAGCTACATGGTTTGGGTTTTAATCTCAATGTCATTAGGTATCAGCTGTGCATTTGGGGACAAGTTAGTAAGGGTTTTATGCTTTTTCTTTATCTCTAATAAGAGATGAAACTTTATCTCATGGCTGTTGTGAGGATGAGTGAGGTAGTATGTATGTTAAACACTTAACAGAATGCCTCCCATATAGCAAGCACTCAATATAGTCCATTGATGCTTGTATAAATATTGTAAGACTTTGCTTGGCATCAAAATGTAAAATATAAAAATTTTAAAGGTAATTATTGAACTCCTGGAAAATACCTCAGTTTCAAAAATACTAACCAATAGTCAAAGCAGACAAAATAGCCATTTGACTCATTTTTCTTCCTACAGCCTAATATGAGCTTTTTGGATTGTGGTTTCTAATCTTTCAAGGTTCACAGTATATTTAGCATGCTAAAAGTAATACATTTGAAGTGATTAAAAAGTAATCACTGGTATAGATGAGCAAGTTTCAGGATGAAAAAAAAATACAGGTTCTTGTATTTATTCCAGAACCTGAGATTAGACAATACTTCATACTTTGATAAATGGGTGCAATTTATTTTTTACTGCTGATGAGAGTATAAGCCATAATAATAACACTTGTTGGGTAGAACATTGAGTTGAGTGGGGCTTTGTGTGACATGATGTAGAACAGTAAAGGGCATTTAACTTTCTTCAGGTAAAAGGTATTCACAACATTCAGCTAACTCCAGAGAAATACATCGTCAGTGGAACCTGGAAGGACTTAGCTTTGGGGTTGTATAAGCACATAGTCATTTTTTTGGGCTCCAAAATCACTGCAGATGGTGACGGCAGCCATGAAATTAAAAGATGCTTGCTCCTTGGAAGAAAAGCTATGACCAACCTAGACAGCATATTAAAAAGCAGAGACATTACTTTGCCGACAAGGGTATGTCTAGTCAGAGCTATGGTTTTTCCAGTAGTTATGTATGGATGTGAGAATTGGACCATGAAGAAAGCTGAGCACCAAAATATTGATGCTTTCGAAGTGTGGTGTTGGAGAAGACTCTTGAGAGTCCCTTGGACTGGAAGGAGATCAAACCAGTCAATCCTGAAGCAGATCAGTCCTGAATACTCATTGGAAGGACTGATGCTGAAGCTCCAATACTTTGGTCACATGATGCAAAGAACTGAGTTCTTGGAAAAGACCCTGATGCTGGGAAAGATTGAAGGCAGGAGGAGAAGGGGACGACAAAGGATGAGATGGTTGGATGGCATCACTGACTTGATGGGCATGAGTTTGCTCAAGCTCTGGGAGTTGGTGTTGGACAGGGAAGCCTGGGGTGCTGCAGTCCATGCGGTCACAGAGTCAGACACGAGGGACTGAACTGGAGCACAGAGTCAGCGCAATAAATGTTTCTACACAGATAACAACAGACTGCTCCGGGTGATCAGTTAGAGCATAAGAACAATATGTATCTTTAGCTGGAGCCCAAACAACTGTGCACATTGAACACACTGGCAGAGAGTTCAGCCCAGCAGTGCACCATGGCCCACAATTTGAGGCTCACCACTGCCCTCAGTGGTTCTCAGCCCTGTGGTTCTCACCATTGCTTTGAGGTACTCAACCTTTTCTGTACATCAGAAATACCCAAGGAATACTTTCAAAATATACTGATGCCTTGAAGCCACTGCTGACATTTTCCTTTTATTGCTGGGATAAGAGTCCCAAAGTCAGTGGGCTTTAAAATATCCCAAATAGGGGACTTTCCTGGTGGTCCATTGGCTAAGACTGTGCTCCCAATGGAGGGGGCCTGGGTTTGATCTCTGGTCAGGGGACTAGATCCCACCTGCCACAACTAAAGATCCTGTATGAAGACCCAGTGAAACCAAATAAATAAATTAATTAAATAAATAAATCTTAAAATCTCCCAGGTACTTTGAATGGGCAGCCAGAATTGAAATGCATTGTTAAAGGTATTATTACTACATTGTAAGAAGAATAAAGGAGTGATGAACTCAAGGGAGTTTGTGTCAATGGTAACAAGTGGTATCTTGCAATTCACCTTATTTATACTTCTTCCAATACAATCCCATCTTTTAATAATGGGGTACAATTTTAATTTTATCCTTGGAGTATGTCAGTTCTTTTCTGAAGCTATCTAGGGGATCTGGAACTCCCCCTAGAAGCTAGAGGAGTCCACTAATGAATTTCTGATAGACCCTAGAAAACTCTGGAGAATTCAAGAGAGCACATATTGGCTGAGCTCCTAGGAACAAGGCATTGTACCAAGTGTGGAGATTAGGGAAAAAGCCACGTGAATATGATACTGGGGAGAAAGGCTATTGATTACAGTATAGTTTTTTTGTGTGTGTGTGGAGAGTAATCTTCTTTCTTTCTTTCTTTCTTTATTTTTTTTGTAATTATTTTTTATTGGAGGCAAATTATTTTACAATATTATATTGGTTGGTTTTGCCATACATTGACATGAATTCACCCCGGGTTTACATAAGTTCCCCCTCCTGAACCCCCCTCCCACCTCCCTCCTCCCTTTATCCTCCCTCTGGGTCATCCCCGCATGCCAGCCCCGAGCAGCCTATAACATGCATTGACCCTGAACTAGTGATTCATTTCACATATGACAACATATGTGTTTCAATGCCATTCTCCCAAATCATCCCACCCTCACCCTCTCCCACAGAGTCCCAAAGACTGATCTATACATCTGTGTCTCTTTTGCTGTCTCGTATACAGGGTTATCATTTGCATCTTTCTAAATTCCATATATATGCGTTAGTATGCTGTATTGGTGTTTTTCTTTCTGGCTTACTTCACTCTGTATAATAGGCTCCAGTTTCATCCAATCAATCGCACTCCTGGGCATACACACCGAGGAAACCAGAATTGAAAGAGACACATGTACTCCAATGATCACTGCAGCACTGTTTATAATAGCCAGGACATGGAAGCAAGCTAGATGTCCATCTGCAGACGAATGGATAAGAAAGCTTTGGTACATATACACAATGGAGTATTTTTCAGCAATCAAAAAGAATACATTTGACTCAGTTCTAATGATTACAGTATAGTTTTTAATTGGGAAAAATTGCAGAATAACCTGTCTTTCAACAGAATAAATGGATTACTACTATGGTATTCCATACTAGGAGATGCTATAAAAAAGTTAACACATGTGAACTAGGGTGGCCTGTCTCAAGGTAATTTATCAAAATATGAGGTAAAATATGCTAAGTTTCAGATCATATGTACTACATGTTAGTAGAATACCATTTAGATAGTTCTAAAATGTGCAAAAGAACAGTGTATACTATTTTTGGATATATACAATGTGATAAATGAGAAAAGATACGAGAAAAAAATTGGAATGATACTTCTGTGTGTAAGCTCCATGAAAGCAGAGGGTTTTGTTTCATTTACTGATGTACTTTCATTCCTAGACCAGTGCCTGACATTTAGTAGTGCTTGAAAAATTTTTGTTGACTAGAACAATGGGTAAAGGGGAGGGAAATGAAGTCAGGAATGAATTTACAAGGTCTTCAACTATAAATGGTACTTTTCTTTCTTAAAAAAACATTAAGGAATAATAGCAAAACACAAATATTTGATAGAGCTTAAAGGGATACATGGGTGTCCATTATGTTATTCTTTTTATTTTTTCTATATGCTTAAAATACTGCATTGATAATTTTGAAAACACCACAGATGCAGAACAGCCAGGAATTAACATAATTGATGAGAATGGGGTGAGGGGGCTTCCCTGGTGGTCCAATGGCTAAGAATTTGCTGCCTAGACAGAGGACACTGGTTCAGTCCCTGCTCCAGGAAGATACCACATGCCACAGATCAACTAAGCCCATGTGCCACAACTACTAAACCAGTGCTCTAGAGCCCTCAAGCCTCAACTGAAGCGCGCATGCCTGGAGCCTGTCTGTGCTCAGGAGCAAGAGAAGCCACCACAGTGAGAAGCCTGCGCACCACAACTAGAGAGTAGCCCCCGCTGTCTGTAACTAGAGAAAGCTCGTGTGGCAGCAAAAAAATCCAGCACAGCCAAAAATAAATGGATAAATCTTAAAAAAAAAAAAATAGGGTGAAAAAAAAATGGGAGTTGAAAATGATTGAGATTTCAAATCTGGTGACTGCAGAATAGCAATGCCTTGAAGTTGCCATTGATAAATGGAAATCAGGAATGAAACAGGATGACAGCACCACTTTTGGATGTATAATACTTAAAATTCAGGCTGCATTTCATCGAGAAATGCCTCCAGACCTCCTGGAAATGTTCATTCTGATACCTTCAGTTTTGAGAAGAAAAGTATCAGGATGTCGTTTAAGGGCTTCACACTCAGCTTTTCCTTATGTACTTTCAGAGCAACACAATTAGAAGTTGAAATCTATGGAAAGTTCCTGAAAAGCAGTATTAATGAAGGGACCTGCCATTTGGCTCAAAGTTAATACCTGATCACCTTCAGTGCCAAGGGATTAAAAGTCTTAGCATATGGAGGTGGTGAACTCTGGGGAAGGAGTGATTAGAGGGCAACAGAACAAGATTTTGTTGGGTCAAGATAAAACTGGCCTGCCAGGCTGGTTGCACAAATAATACTAGGCCCCCACAGGCAGCTTTTGGGTTTAACTTCTGCCTATTTTTGCCCACCTTGTTCTCTCCAAGTGGGTAATTGGTTCGTGTAAGAACAGAAAGACCCCTAGTACTTAAATTATCTGAACTTGGTTCTCAGGACTTATACTTAAATAGCCTGGCTCTTAGCAGGAGGAGATGAAGACTGGGTGGAATGAAAACGCTTCAGTGAGAGTCAAAAGGCCTGGATCCCTATCCTGGTCCTGTCATAAAGCAGCTGGTAAGTTTCGGATAAGTTTCTTTGTGTCTCACCAAGCATTTGGTCCTTGAAGTCTCTGAACTCTATGGCTGGTATTATAAGTAGATTTCATCTTTAGTGCTCTTGTAGACTGATAGTAGCTACTTGGAGAAGTGTGTAGAAAAGAATTGAGAGGTGGTGTATGGGTCCAGTGGGAAATTGTGATCTCATTGATTTGCACTGTGGGGACATGTGTGGGGACTAGATTGTGTGTGCTTGTGTTCAGTCATGTTTGACTCTTTGTGACACCATGGACTGTCGCCCGCCAGGCTCCTCTGTCCATGGGATTCTCCAGGCAAGAATACTACTAGTGACACCTAGGAAGCCCTGGGGTCTAGGTTAGTGATCAAATAATGGTCTTTGCCCTTCCTGATCTACAGAATTCTATAAATGAACCTTTTCAGGGAGAAGATATGTGTGTGTGTGTATACATATCTATAGTTTCCAGAGGGGAAGAAAAACATTTCTTATCTGACTTCAACCTTCTTCCCCTCCAGCAAAATACACTGCTGATAGATAATAGCCTCTCCTAGAGAAAGGAACAGAGAAGGCGATGGCACCCCACTCCATTACTCTTGCCTGGAAAATTCCATGGACAGAGGAGCCTGGTGGGCTGCTGTCTATGGGGTCGCACAGAGTTGGACATGACTGAAGTGACTTAGCAGCAACAGCAGCAGAGAGAGGGTGAATCTACATTTACTCTGAGGGATGTTTCTCTGTGTTAAATCTACAGTGCCATCTACTGAATCAGGTAGGAAATAATACAAAGACTGTAAAAGCATTTTACAGTTGAAGGATGGGATGGCTGGATGGCATCACTGATGCAATTGACATGAACTTGGGCAAACTTAGGGAGATGGTGAGGGACAGGGAGACCTGGCGTGCTGCAGTCCATGGGGTTGCAGAGTCAGACATGACTGGACAACTGAACAACAAAAAAGCATTGCAGATGACAATGAAAGGAAATATGCTTTTCACTTAAGACCACATATTTTAATCTCATAATTTAGCTGCAATTTCATTATAATATTTTGATATGAGAACACTTTTGAAAAACTCACAGCATTTTTAAACCCATGTAAACAATCATGAGTATGTTGTTGATACATGTTGAATCACCTGTTTTTTTTTTTAAATTAGTTTTTAAATCATAGAGTCGAAGATTAAAAACTCAAAACCCCAAAGTACATTTCTGATGTCCTTGTAGCCACAGTAAGGTTTGTTTGAGTCTATTAGATTTTGCTCCAAATTAGTATTGGCAGAACTGTTTATACTAGTGTCATGAAAACAGTTTCATGATCCAGTAAATTTGGGAACTACTGTATGCTCAACCCCCATCTCATAGATTCACAATGTACATTACAATCATAGAGGTTTTCAGACACTCTGAAGGCCAATAATTTATTTAACTTGTCTAATTCAGTGCTTCCTAAAGTTAGTTGAAGCTTTTCAAATATTAGGCTTCACTAGTGGCTCAGTGGTAAAGAATCCTCCTGCCAATGCAGGAGACTTGGGTTCAATCCCAGGTTGGGAAGATCCCCTTGAGAAAGAAAATGGCAGCCCACTCCAGTATTCTTGCCTGGGAAATCTCATGGACAGAGGAGCTTGGGAGGCTACAGTCCACAGGGTCACAAAAGAGTCTGACATGACTTAGTAACTAGATGGCAACGATTTCAAATATTGGTCTTTTGTATGCCAGACATGGTGTTGGGTGCTTCACATATGTTAACTGATTTACGCTTCGTTACAGTCATTTGATTCTAAACTGTTGAAATGGTTGAAACATTTGTGGAGTGTATGATTAGAACGTGGCAGTGTTAGACTTAAAACCCAGGCCTGCCTGCTTCCTCAGAAACTGCTGTTTCTAACTGTATCACAGGATCTCTCAACAAGGCTTTTCAGGTACCAAATAGCTGAGGATAGAATCTTCTGCTTGACGAGTGGGTGGGAGTCACAAGAGCCCTGCTTTCAGTTGGCTTTTCCCTGGGGTAGAGACACTTTCAAAGCCTGCTTTTGCCGAAGCATCTGATTCTCTTCTCCAGGAGGTGAGAGATCATGGCCTGCTGAGTAGCCGGTCTTTGTGTGTTACTCCTCAGAACCTTCACCATCCACTTCCACAGCTGCCCTTGTTTTGGAGAATACCTGGAGAAAAACAGTGTCCCTCAGTTCAGTTCAGTTCAGTCACTCAGTCATGTCCGACTCTCTGTGACCCCATGAATCACAGCACGCCAGGCCTCCCTGTCCATCACCAACTCCTGGAGTTCACTCAAACTCATGTCCATTGAGTCGGTGATGCCATCCAGCCATCTCATCCTCTGTTGTCCCCTTCTCCTCCCGCCCCCAATCCTTCCCAGCATCAGAGTTTTTTCCAGTGAGTCAACTCGTCGCATGAGGTGGCCAAAGTATTGGAGTTTCAGCTTTAGCATCAGTCCTTCCAATGAACACCCAGGATTGATCTCCTTCAGAATGGACTGGTTGGATCTCCTTGCAGTCCTGTCCCTAGGGAATTCTTAATTTGCATGAGATGTTTTGCCTCTAGTCTCCTTCCAGGTCTGTACTAAGCACTGGTTTTGTTAGCCATGAAAGCAGAATTTATAGTCTAATTCTCTGAGATTCAGTTTTCAAAGTCACTTCCCTGAAGAGATCATAGCTTTTGTACCTTACTAGTAAAGAACAGCTATTAAAGAACAGATAACTTCAGAAGGTCACTTGTCAAGAAGCTATTTTTTAGGGATACTATTTTGGGTACTTTCTGTAGGAAAGCTGGATGAGAGCAGGCCTTTAGGACAGAGGACAGGAAAAGATGGGCTCTTTAAAACCCGGCTGAAACTCTTGCTTTCTGTGTGATTCTCAGAGTCTCGGTTTCCTCAGGTGTTGAAAGGAAGTGAATGTACCTAGTACTTGAGGCTGAATTCAGTACCAAATGAGATCCTGAAGATATGCATTCTCCCACTCCAAGTTGTTATAAGTCTATAAAATCCAGCAAAGACAACAATGTGGACAAACAATTGACAAGGTTTATTAATATGGTGAAGGAAACTTGCATGTCTGACCCATGATGTAGAAAATGTTTTGGATCTCCTCACCTCTTCAAATGGTAGATTAAAAAGAAAGTGAATTTTAGCAATTTGATCTGGAGAGAGGAGACCAAGATGGTGAAATAGGAAGACCCTGAACTCGTCTCCTCCCATGGGTACACCAAAATTACAACTACTTGCCAAGCGACCATCTATGAGAATGACCTGAAGACTAGCAGAAAAGATTTTTCCACAACTAGACACACAGAATGGAATCACAATGAGACAGGTAGGAGGGATGGAGACATGGTATAGTCAGGACACACTCCCTGGGGTTTCTGCCTCACAAACAGGAGGAGTATGGCAATTGTAGAAGTCCTCCTCCTCAAGGAATGAGGGGTCCAAGTCCCACATCAGACTCCACACCCTGGGAATCCTGCACTGGGAAGACAAGTTCCCAGAATGTCTGGATTTGAAACAAACATCAGGGCTTATGTTTGGGAGAGCCAGAGAGTTATAGGAAATAGACTCTGCTCTTAGAGGGTACAAGCAAAATCTCACACTCTTGAAGTCCCGAAAGAGAGGTAGTAGACTGAAAGAAACCTGGGTCAGACCCACTTGCTGATCCAGGAGGCAACAGGTCTGCCCCTGGGGATGGAGATGCTAGTGGCAGGCCTATTTGAGAGCTCATTCTACCATAATAACATTGATTCTGGTCAGAAGTATTTTAGAATTTTCTCTTTAGACTATTAACCCTAGAAGTCCAGTCCCACATTCCAGAAGACTGACATCAGCTCCATGTCCCCCCATGCCCGGGTCATACAGCCAACCATGCAGGAAACCTACCTTTATCTCCAGCAGTCCTGCAGCCACTTCACAAGGCTTACAACCAACCAGACTGGAGGCCATCCTTGCCTAGCACACCCAGAGTAGTCAGCCCACTACAACAGAAAGGCATATGCAGCCCACACCTACAACACACAGCTCTGGTGACCATAGGGGACAAAGCTATTGAGCCACATAGGACATCTATAAGAGGCCACTTGTCGAAAATTGGGAAATATAACCAACCTACTATCTAACACAGAGACACAGATTTGGGCAAAATGAGGACATAGAGAAATATATTTCTGATAAAAGAATAAGACATAATCTCAGACAAAGGACTAAAAAGTAGAGATATTCCATCCAATGATGAGTTAAAGTTTATGATCATAAAGATGCTAACTGATGCAATAGAAAAATGGATGAACATTGAGAATGTCAACAAGGAGATGTTATAAAGAACCAAACAAAGTAGAGGGTTCCCTGGTGCCTCAGATGGTAAAGAATCTACTTGCAATGTGGGAGAGCAAGGTTCTGTCTCTGAGTTGGGAAGATCCCCTGGAGAAGGGAATGGGTACCCACTCCAGTCTTCTTGCCTGGAGAATTCCAATCACAGAAGAATCTGGCGGGCTTAAGTCCATGGAGTCGCAAAGAGTCACACATGACTGAGTGACGAACACTAAACAGAGCAGAAGAATATAATGACTGAAATAAAAAATACAGTAGAAGGAATCAACAATAGATGAGATGATAAAGAAGCATGCATCAGTGAACTGGAAGACAGAGTTGGGGAAATCATCCAAGCTGAAAAGAAAAACAGAATTTTTAAAAACTAGTATAGTCTGAGATGTCTTGGACAACATCGAGTGTACTAACATTGGCATTTTAGGAATCCCAGAAAGAGAAGAGAGTAAGTGGTATTTCTTCTTATTTGAAGAAATAATAGTGGAAAATTTCCCTAATCTGGGAAAAGAAATAGACATCCAGGTCCAGGAAATATAGACAGTCCCAAACAAGATGAAGTCAAAGAAGTCCACATCAAGACATATTATAATTTTTAAAATTAATTAATTTATTTTAATTGGAGTATAATTACTTTATAATATTGTGATGTTTTTTGCCATCAGTTCAGTTTCGTCGCACAGTCCTGTCCAACTCTTTGCAACCCCATAAACCGCAGTACACCAGGCCTCGCTGTCCATCACCAGCTCCCAGGGTCCACCCAAACCCATGTCCATTGAGTTGGTGATGCCATCCAACCATCTCATCCTCTGTTGTCCCCTTCTCCTCCTGCCCTCAATCTTTCCCAGAGCATCAGGGTCTTTTCCAATGAGTCAGCTCTTCACATCAGGTGGCCAAAGTATTGGAGTTTCAGCTTCAACATCAGTCCTACCAATGAACACCCAGGACTGATCTCCCTTAGGATGGACTGGTTGGATCTTTTTGCAGTCCATACATCAATATAAATTGGCCATGGTATATATGTATCCCCCTCATCCTGAAACCTCCGACCTTCCTCCCTACCCTAGCTCTCTAGTTTGTCCCAGAGCACCAGCTTTGGGTGCCCTGCTTCATGCATCGGATTTGCACTGGTCATCTGTTTTATATATGGTAATGTACATGTTTCAATGCTATTCTCTCAAATCATCCCACCCTCAGTTTCTTCCACTGAGTCCAAAAGTCTGTTCTTTACATCTGTGTCTCCTTTGCTGCCTTACATGTAAGATTGTCAGTACCGTCTTTTTAAATTCCATATATATGCGATAATATACAGTATTTGTCTTTCTCTTTCTGATTTACTTCACTCTGTATGAAACAGCAAAAGTTAGAGATAAACATAGAATCTTAAAAGCAGCAAGAGGAAAGCAACTAGTTACACACAAGAGATGGAGAAGGCAATGGCAAGCCACTCCAGTACTCTTGCCTAGAAAATCCCATGGACAGAGGAGCCTGGTAGGCTGCAGTCCATGGGGTTGCTACTAGTCAGACACAACTGAGCGACTTCACTTTCACTCTTCACTTTCACACATTGGAGAAGGAAATGGCAGCCCACTCCAAATGTTCTTTCCTGGAGAATCCCAGGGATGGCAGAGCCTCGTGGTCTGCTATCTATGGGGTTGCACAGAGTCAGACACGACTGAAGTGACTTAGCAGCAGCAGCAGCACACACAAGAGAAGTCCCATAAATTATGTGTGACTCCTTGCAACCCTGTGGACTTAAGCCTGCCAGACTCTTGCTGACTTTTCAGCAGAAACAGTGCAGGCCAAAAGGGAGTGGCATGATATGTTCAAAGTGATGAAATGAGAAAAACCTATAATTAGGAATACTTAATGGCAAGCCACTCCAGTACTCTTGCCTAGAAAATCCCATGGACGGAGGAGCCTGGTAGGCTGCAGTCCATGGGGTCGCTAAGGGTTGGACACGACTGAGCGACTTCAATTTTACTTTTCACTTTCACACATTGGAGAAGGAAATGGCAACCCACTCCAGTGTTCTTGCCTGGAGAATCCCAGGGACAGAGGAGCCTGGTGGGCTTCCATCTATGGGGTTACACAGAGTCGGACACGACTGAAGTGACTTAGCAGCAGCAGCAGCAAGACTATCATTCAGAGACAAGATAAAGAGTTCAGACAAGCAAAAGCTAAAAGAGTTCAGAACCACTAAACAAGCTTTACAAGAAATGCTAACAGGACTTCTCTAAGTGGAAAAGAAAAGGCCAAAACTAGAAATATGAAAATTACGAAAGGAAAAATCTCACTGGTAAAGCAAACATACGCTGAAGAGAGTGAATCAACCACTTATGAAGATAGCAGGATGTTAAAAAGACACAAGTAGCAAAATCATCTGTATCCATAAGTAGTTAACGGATATACAAAACAAAAGTATGGAAAATATGTAATAGAAAATGTGGTGGAGGGAGGAGTTAAAATGCAGGGTAGCTAGAGTGCATACGAATTAGATCAGTTTAAAATAGTTATATGTAGGTTGTTACATATGGACCTCATGGTAACCACAAACCAAAAACCCATAATAGATACACAAATGAAAAAGAGAAAGGGATCCAAACATAACACTAAAGATAGTCATCAAATCATATGGGAAAGGAGTAATAGAAGAAGAAAAGAACAACCAAGAACTATAAAAACAACCAGAAAACAAGCAACAAAATGGCAATGTATTTAAAACTCCAGAGATTCAAGGTCAAACCTGCCAGAGGTCTAGTTGCCTGAGAAATCCAGGTGCCTGAGGTGAGAGAAAATTGACCCTTGCAGCTCAGCTCATCTGCAAAACTACTCTTGGTTCTGAGGAAATCATTTAAACATCACAACCTGCACTTGATGGGAAAGGAGTTCAGTCTGTTAGGGGGTTGCTGCACATTTTTTTCCTGGAGAGATGAGAGCAGCTGCAAGGGAGGGGTTAAGGAATGTCTCAGGGTGTGGGGGTCATCAGCTTGGCTTCTAGCCTAGCTTCCTG
Source organism: Moschus berezovskii (assembly GCF_049115385.1). Taxonomy (NCBI): domain Eukaryota; kingdom Metazoa; phylum Chordata; class Mammalia; order Artiodactyla; family Moschidae; genus Moschus; species Moschus berezovskii. The sequence continues at coordinate 54,359,387 of NC_142471.1, read as the reverse complement.
CAGAACAACTCTGTCCTTGGAGGAGGGGAACTGTAACACAAATTTAATCTAACAGAGTGGGTGCGTTCATTTGGAGTATATGAGAAGCAGCAACCAGATATTTTGCCTTTACAAGAGCCCAGTAATAAGCTCAGAGCTGATTCTTCATTTGCAGGTTTTATTGGTGAAAGATGGAGGCAGGATGGTCAGAGAGATTTGAAAATGCTTTACCACTGATTTTTAAGATGAAGCCTTGAGCCAAAGAATGCTGGCAGCTTCTCGAAGCTGCAGAAGATAAGGAAACACATTTCCCCTTGGTTTCCAGAAGGAATACTGTCTTGCCAACACCTTGATTTTAGCTGGTGAGATCCATCTTGAACATCTGATTATACTGGTAAGATACTAAATTTGAGTTTGTTTTAAGCTATTAAATTATAGAAGCATTAGGAAACCAAACTGATATCCTGAGTTTGGCCCTTCTCTAGGGATTTTTCCCAAAATGTTACATTTTATGTTTCAAAAATGCTTTTGAATCAGTTCTTTCCTTTTTAAAAAATATGTATTTGGAGAACAGAGGAGGAGTAGAAGATGGTGGAGGAATAGGACGGGGCGACCACTTTCTCCCCAACAAAATCAGCAAAAAAACATTTGAACGCTGAGTAAATCCCACAAAACAACTTCTGAATACCGGCAGAGGACATCAGGCACCCAGAAAAGCAGCCCATAGTCTTCGAAAGGAGGTAGGAAATAGTATAAAAGATAAAAAGAGAAACAAAAGAGGGAGGGACGGAGCGCCCTCCTGGGAAGGAAGGCCTAAAAAAAAAAAGAAGTTTCCAAACACCTGGAAACACTCACGGGCGAGTCTGTAACGAGCCTTGGAACCTCAGTTCAGTTCAGTTCAGTTCAGTCGCTCAGTCGTGTCCGACTGTCCGTGACCCCATGAATCACAGCACGCCAGGCCTCCCTGTCCATCACCAACTCCCAGAGTTCCACATAACTGGGAGAAAAAAGAAATAAATAATGAAAACCCACAGACTAAGTGCCCAGAGGAAACTCTCAGCAGAGAAGCGGCACAGACGCCCACACCCCACACAAGCAAACGGGGGCCGGGCAGGGAGGCACCGTCGCAGCACTTAGAGGACCAGGCCCGAACGCCCTGAGGGCAAGCTGAGTGCACTAATGGGAGGCAGCTAAGCAGACTGTGCACCGAAAAGCCCCAACCTAAGACTCCGCCAGCCCCGTTCACAGAACAAAGGACTGATCTGAGCAAGCCAGCTGCGGGTGGCTCATCCCCCAGCCCCTGCCGGACAGGCAGGGAGGGCAGCCAGCGCCAGAAGGGGCAGCCGTGGCCCCAGAGAGGCTTCCCATACCAAGCTGCAGGCAGGCTTCATTGCTAACCAAGACTTCTCGGGTTCGGGCCGGTCGATATCTGCCTGAGAAGGTGCGCCAGTTGTACACCCAGAAAACCGAGCAGCAGGGACTGGGGAGGCAATAAGTCGCAGCGACAGCGCTCGCGAAATGCCTGGTCACCTGAACTGCTCTGATCGGGGAAGGCACAAAATGCAGGCCCAGCCAAGTCTGCGGCTTTGTGGAGTACCCGAGGACCTGAACCTGAGCCGCTCAGACCTGGGAAGTGCATGCAACCCAGCGCCAACCGCAGACAGTTCCCGGCATAGCAATCTAAAGCCTGAGCAGCATAAACAGGGAAAGCACACATGCTGCGACTGGGAGCATTCCCAGAGTAGTCGAGACACTGTGAGCACTCCCCATAGACGGCAGTGATATTTGTTAGCAGCGTTCCTCCCTCCCCATAGCAGGACTGAACAGGTGAGCCGAAAAAAAAAGAAAAAAAAAGTGTCCACCACCGCCCCCTGGTGTCAGGACGGGAATTAGACACTGAAGAGACCAGCAAACAGAAGAGCTTTAACAGAAGGAACGGCCTTGGAAGTAACAGGTGAAGTCTTGAGCCTACTGCAAGAATAAGACTGAAAACCAGAGGCAGAGGCTTAAGGCCAAATACTGAGAACACCAGAGATCTCCTGTTCCAGGGAACATTAATTGATAGGTGCTCATCAAATGCCTCCATACATACACTGAAACCAGGCACCACCCAAGGGTCAACAAGTTTCAGTGAAAGACATACCACGCAAATTCTCCAGCAATACAGAATACCTCTGAGCTTCAATACACAGGCTGCCCAAAGCCACTCCAAACCCACTGACATCTCAAACTCATTCCTGGACACTTCATTGCACTCCAGAGAGAAGAAATCCAGCTCCACCCACCAGAACACTGACACAAGCTTCCCTAGCCAGGGAACCTTGACAAGTCACCCGTCCAACCCCACACACAACGAGGTAACTACATAAAAAAGAGAACTCCACAAACTGCCAGAAGACGGAAAGGCCACCCCAAGCACAGCAATATAAGCAAGATGAAGAGGCAGAAAAATACCCAGCAAGTAAAGGAACAGGATAAATGCTCACCAACACAAACAAAAGAGGAAGATATAGGGAACCTACCTGAAAAAGAATTTTGAATTTTAATTGTGAAAATGATTCAAAGTATGGAAAGCAAAATGGAGTTACAGATCAATAAAGTGGAGAAAAGGATTGAGAAGAAGCAAGAAATGTTTAATAAGGAATTAGAGGAAATAAAAAAGAGTCAATATACAATGAATAATGCAATAGATGAGATCAGAAACATTCTGGAGGGAACAAACAGTAGAATAACAGAGGCAGAAGACAGGATAAGTGAGCTAGAAGATAGAATTGTAGAAATAAATGAAACAGAGACGGAAAAATAAAAACAAATTAAAAGAAATGAGGACAATATTAGAGACCTCTGGGACAATGTTAAATGCCCCAACATTCGAATCATAGGAGTCCCAGAAGAAGAAGACAAAAAGAAAGACCATGAGAGAATACTTGAGGAGATAATAGTTGAAAATTTCCCTAAAATGGGGAAGGAAATAATCACCCAAGTCCAAGAAACCCAGAGAGTCCCTAACAGGATAAATCCAAGGCGAAATACTCCAAGACACATATTAATCAAATTAATAAAGATTAAACACAAAAAACAAATATTAAAAGCAGCAAAGGAAAAGCAACAAATAACACACAAGGGGATTCCCATAAGGATAACAGCTGATCTTTCAACAGTAACTCTTCAGGCCAGGAGGGAATGGCAAGACATACTTAAAGTGATGAAAGAAAATAACCTACAGCCCAGATTACTGTACCCAGCAAGGATCTCATTCAAATATGAAGGAGAAATCAAAAGCTTTACAGACAAGCAAAAGCTGAGAGAATTCAGCATCACCAAACCAGCTCTCCAACAAATACTAAAGGATCTTCTCTAGACAGGAAACACAGAAAGGGTATATAAACTCAAACCCAAAACAATAAAGAAAATGGCAATGGGGTCATACTTATCAATAATCACCTTAAACGTAAATGGGTTGAATGCCCCAACCAAAAGACAAAGGCTGGCTGATTGGATACAAAAACAAGACCCCCATATATGTTGTCTACAAGAGACCCACCTCAAAACAAGGGACAAATACAGACTGAAAGTGAAGGGCTGGAAAAAGATATTCTATGCAAATAGAGACCAAAAGAAAGCAGGAGTAGCAATACTCATATCAGATAAAATAGATTTTAAAACAAAGGCTGTGAAAAGAGACAAAGAAGGAAACTACATAATGATCAAAGGATCAATCCAAGAAGAAGATATAACAATTATAAATATTTATGCACCCAACATAGGAGCACTGCAATATGTAAGACAATTACTAACAAGTATGAAAGGGGAAATTAACAACAACGCAATAATAGTGGGAAACTTTAATACCCCACTCACACCTATGGATAGATCAACTAAACAGAAAATTAACAAGGAAACACAAACTTTAAATGATACAATAGACCAGTTAGACCTAATAGATCTCTATAAGACATTTCACCCGAAAACAATGAATTTCACCTTTTTCTCAAGTGCACACGGAAACTTTTCCAGGATAGATCACATCCTGGGCCATAAATCTAGCCTTGGTAAATTCAAAAAAATTGAAATCATTCCAAGCATCTTTTCTGACCACAATGCAGTAAGATTAGATCTCAAGATGCGAGACCCCGGACCCAGTGGCGCAGATGCGAGAGATGCCGGCCCCAGTGCAACCAACCATGCAAAGAAGCGCGGCCGAGAGGAACTACCCCACATCCAATAGGCAGTGGCTGTGCGGTCGCAGGAGGGCCGAGAGGAGCTACTCCACGTTCAAGGTCAGGAGGGGCAGCCATGAGTAGATACCCCTCATCCAAGGTAAGGTGCAGCAGCTGCGCTTTGCTGGAGCAGCTGTAAAGAGATATCCCACGCCCAAGGTAAGAGAAACCCAAATAAGACGGTAGGTATTGTGAGGGGGCATCAGAGGGCAGACACACTGAAATCATAATCAAAGAGAACTAGTCGATCTGATCACATGGACGACAGCCGAATGTGGTCCACTAGAAAAGGGAATGGCAAACCACTTCAGTATACTTGCCTTGAGAACCCCATGAACAGTATCAAAGGGCAAAATGATAGGATACTGAATGAGGAATTTCCCAGGTCAGTAGGTGCCCAGTATGCTACTGGAGATCAGTGGAGAAATAACTCCAGAAAGAATGAAGGGATGGAGCAAAAGCAAAACCAATACCCAGCTGTGGATGTGACTGGTGATAGAAGCAAGGTCTGATGCTGTAAAGAGCAATATTGCATAGGAACCTGGAATGTTAGGTCCATGAATCAAAGCAAATTGGAAGTGGTCAAACAGGAGATGGCAAGAGTGAACATAGACATTCTAGGAATCAGTGAACTAAAATGGACTGGAATGGGTGAATTTAACTCAGATGACCATTATATCTACTACTGTGGGCAGGAATCCCTTAGAAGAAATGGAGTAGCCATCATGGTCAACAAAAGAGTCCGAAATGCAGTACTTGGATCCAATCTTAAAAATGACAGAATGATTTCTGTTCATTTCCAAGGCAAACCATTCAATATTACAGTAATCCAGGCCTATGCCCCAACCAGTAATGCTGAAGAAGCTGAATAAGACCTTTTAGAACTAACACACAAAAAAGATGTCCTTTTCATTATAGGGTTCAGTTCGGTTCAGTTCAGTCGCTCAGTCGTGTCCGACTCTCCACGACCCCATGAATCACAGCACGCCAGGCCTCCCTGTCCATCACCAACTCCCGGAGTTCACTCAAATTCATGTCCACAGAGTTGGTGATGCCATCCAGCCATCTCTGGAATGCAAAAGTAGGAAGTCAAGAAACACCTGGAGTAACAGGCAAATTTGGCCTTGGAGCATGGAATGAAGCAGGGCAAAGGCTAATAGAGTTTTGCCAAGAGAACGCACTGGTCATAGCAAACACCCTCTTCCAACAACACAAGAGAAGACTACACATGGACATCACCAGATGGTCAACACCGAAATCAGATTGATTATATTCTTTGCAGCCAAAGATGGAGAAGCTCTATACAGTTAGCAAAAACAAGACCAGGAGCTGACTGTGGCTCAGATCATGAACTCCTTATTGCCAAATTCAGACTTAAATTGAAGAAAGTAGGGAAAACCACTAGACCATTCAGGTATGACCTAAATCAAATCCCTTATGATTATACAGTGGAAGTGAGAAATAGAATTAAGGGACTAGATCTGATAGATAGAGTGCCTGATGAACTCTGGACGGAGGTTCGTGACACTGTACAGGAGACAGGGACCAAGACCATCCCCATGGAAAAGAAATGCAAAAAAGCAAAATGGCTGTCTGGGGAGGCCTTACAAATAGCTGTGAAAAGAAGAGAAGCGAAAAGCAAAGGAGAAAAGGAAAGATATAAGCATCTGAATGCAGAGTTCCAAAGAATAGCAAGGAGAGATAAGAAAGCCTTCCTCAACGATCAGTGCAAAGAAATAGAGGAAAACAACAGAAAAGGAAAAACAAGAGATCTCTTCAAGAAAATTAGAGATATCAAGGGAACATTTTATGCAAAGATGGGCTCGATAAAGGACAGGAATGGTATGGACCTAACAGAAGCAGAAGATATTAAAAAGAGGTGGCAAGAATACATAGAAGAACTGTACAAAAAAGATCTTCATGACCAAGATAATCATGATAGCGTGATCACTGACTTAGAGCCAGACATCTTGGAATGTGAAGTCAAGTGGGCCTTAGAAAGCATCACTACGAACAAAGCTAGTGGAGGTGATGGAATTCCAGTTGAGCTATTTCAAATCTTGAAAGATGATGCTGTGAAAGTGCTGCACTCATTATGCCAGCAAATTTGGAAAATTCAGCAGTGGCCACAGGACTGGAAAAGGTCAGTCTTCATTCCAATCCCAAAGAAAGGCAATGCCAAAGAATGCTCAAACTACCGCACAATTTCACTCATCTCACATGCTAGTAAAGTCATGCTCACAATTCTCCAAGCCAGGCTTCAGCAATATGTGAACCGTGAACTCCCAGATATTCAAGCAGGTTTTAGAAAAGGCAGGGGAACCAGAGATCAAATTGCCAACATCCGCTGGATCATGGAGAAAGCAAGAGAGTTCCAGAAAAACATCTATTTCTGCTTCATTGACTATGCCAAAGCCTTTGACTGTGTGGATCACAATAAACTGTGGAACATTCTGAAAGAGATGGGAATACCAGACCACCTGACCTGCCTCTTGAGGAACCTGTATGCAGGTCAGGAAGCAATAGTCAGAACTGTACATGGAACAATGGACTGGTTCCAAATAGGAAAAGGAATACATCAAGGCTGTATATTGTCACCTTGCTTATTTAACTTCTATGCAGAGTACATCATGAGGAATTCTGGGCTAGAAGAAGCACAAGCTGGAATCAAGATTGCTGGGAGAAATATCAATAACCTCAGGTATGCAGACGACACCACCCTTATGGCAGAAAGTGAAGAGGAACTCAAAAGCCTCTTGATGAAAGTGAAAGAGGAGAGTGAAAAGCTTGGCTTGAAGCTCAACATTCAGAAAACAAATATCATGGCGTCTGGTCCCATCACTTCATGGGAAACAGATGGAAAAACAGTGGAAACAGTGTCAGACTTAATTTTTTTGGGCTCCAAAATCACTGCGGATGCTGATTGCAGCCATGAAATTAAAAGACGCTTACTCCTTGGAAGGAAAGTTATGACCAACCTAGATAGTATATTAAAAAGCAGAGACATTACTTTGCCAACAAAGGTCCGTCTAGTTAAGGCTATGGTTTTTCCCGTGGTCATGTATGGATGTGAGAGTTGGACTGTGAAGAAAGCTGATCAGTGAAGAATTGATACTTTTGAACTGTGGTGCTGGAGAAATCTCTTGCGAGTCCCTTGTACTGCAAGGAGATCCAACCAGTCCATTCTAAAGGAGATCAATCCTGGGTGTTCATTGGAAGGACTGATGCTAAGGCTGAAATTCCAATACTTTGGACACCTCATGCAACGAGTTGACTCACTGGAAAAGACTCTGATGCTGGGAGGGATTGGGGGCAGGAAGAGAAGGGGATGGCAGAGAATGAGATGGCTGGATGGTATCACCAACTTGATGGACATGAGTTTGAGTGAACTCCGGGAGTTGGTGATGGACAGGGAGGCCTGGCGTGCTGTGGTTCATGGGGTCGCAAAGAGTTGGACACAACTGAGCGACTGAACCAAACTGTACTGACAGGAGAAAAACTATTAAAAATGCCAACATATGGAGGCTTAACAACACGCTGCTGAATAATCAACAAATCATAGAAGAATTCAAAATTGAAATCAAAATATGCATAGAAATGAATGAAAATGAAAACACAACAACCCAAAACCTCTGGGACACTGTAAAAGCAATGCTAATGGGAAGCTTCATAGCAATACACTCATACCTCAAGAAACAAGAAAAAAGTCAGAAACTAGAAAAGGAAGAATTGAAGAACCCCAGGGTTAGTAAAAGGAAAGAAATCGTAAAAATTAGGGCAGAAATAAATGCAAAAGAAACAAAAGAGACAATAGCAAAAATCAACAGAGTCAAAAGCTGGTTCTTTGAGGAGGTAAATAAAATTGACAAACCACTATCCAGACTCATCAAGAAACAAAGGGAGAGGAACCAAATCAATAAAATTAGAAATGAAAATGGAGAGATCACAACTGACAATACAAAAATACAAAGGATTATTAGAGAATACTGTCAGCAATTATATGGCAATAAAATGAATAACTTGGAAGAAATGGACAAATTCTTAGAAAAGTACAACTTTCCAAAACTGAACCAGGAAGAAATAGAAAATCTTAACAGACCCATCACAAGCATGGAATTAGAGGCTGTAATCAGAAATCTTCCAGCAAACAAAAGCCCAGGTCCAGACGGCTTCACAGCTGAATTCTACCAAAAATTTAGAGAAGAGCTAACACCTATCCTTGGAGAAGGCAATGGCAAGCCACTTCAGTACTCTTGCCTGGAAAATCCCATGGATGGAGGAGCCTGGTAGGCTGCAGTCCGTGGGGTCGCTAATGGTCAGACACGACTGAGCGACTTCACTTTCACTTTTCACTTTCACACACTGGAGAAGGAAAGACAACCCACTCCAGTGTTCTTGCCTGGAGAATCCCAGGGACGGGGGAGCCTGGTGGGCTTCTGTCTATGGGGTCACACAGAGTCGGACACGACTGAAGTGACTTAGCAGCAGCAGCAGCAACACCTATCCTACTTAAACTCTTCCAGAAAATTGCAGAGGAAGGTAAACTTCCAAACTCATTCTATGAGGCCACCATCACCCTAACACCAAAACCTGACAAAGATGCCACAAAAAAAGAGAACTACAGGCCAATATCACTGATGAACATAGATGCAAAAATCCTTAAAAAAATTCTAGCAATCAGAATCCAACAATGTATTAAGAAGATCATACATCATGACCAAGTGGGCTTTATCCCAGGAATGCAAGGATTCCTCAATATCCGCAAATCAATCAATGTAATACACCACATTAACAAACTGAAAAATAAAAATCATATGATTATCTCAATAGATGCAGAAAAAGCCTTCGACAAAATTCAACATCCATTTATGATAAAAACCCTCCAGGAAGTGGGAATAGAAGGGACATACCTCAACATAATAAAAGCTATATATGACAAACCCACAGCAAACATTATTCTCAGTGGTGAAAAACTGAAAGCATTTCCCCTCAAGTCAGGAACAAGACAAGGGTGCCCACTCTCACCACTATTATTCAACATAGTTCTGGAAGTTTTGGCCACAGCAATCAGAGCAGAAAAAGACATAAAAGGAATACAAATTTGAAAAGAAGAAGTAAAACTTTCACTGTTCACTAATGACATGATCCTCTACACAGAATACCCTAAAGACTCTACCAAAAAACTACTAGAGCTAATCAATGAATACAGTAAAGTTGCAGGATATAAAATCAACACACAGAAATCCCTTGCATTCCTATACACTAATAATGAGAAAATAGAAAGAGAAATTAAGGAAACTATTCCATTCACTGTTGCAACAAAAATAATTAAATACTTAGAAATATATCTACCTAATGATTCATGGGGTCGCAAAGAGTCGGACACAACTGAGCGACTGAAATGAACTGAACTGAACTGAAAGAAACAAAAGACTTGTACATAGAAAACTATAAAACACTGGTGAAAGTAATCAAAGAGGACACTGATACATGGAGAAATATACCGTGTTCGTGGATTGGAAGAATAAATATTGTAAAAATGAGTATACTACCCAAAGTAATTTATACATTCAATGCAATCCCTATCAAACTACCAACGATATTTTTCACAGAACTAGAACAAATAATCTCACAATTTGTATGGAAATACAAAAAACCTCGAATAGCCAAAGCAATCTTGAGGAAGAAGAATGGAACTGGGGGAATTAACCTGCCAGACTTCAGGCTCTACTACAAAGCCACAGTCATCAAGACAGTATGGTACTGGCATAAAGACAGAAATATAGATCAATGGAACAAAATAGAAAGCCCAGAGATAAATCCACACACCTCTGGACACCTTATCTTTGACAAAGGAGGCAAGAATATAAAATGGAGAAAAGACAGTCTCTTTAACAAGTGGTGCTGGGAAAACTGGTCAGCCACTTGTAAAAGAATGAAACTAGAACACTTCCTAACACCATACACCAAAATAAACTCAAAATGGATTAGAGAGCTAAATGTAAGACCAGAAACTATAAAACTCCTAGAGGAGAACATAGGCAAAACACTCTCTGACATAAATCACAGCAGGATCCTCCAAGACCCACCTCCCAGAATATTGGAAATAAAAGCAAAAATAAACAAATGGGACCTAATTAAAATCAAAAGCTTCTGCACAGCAAAGGAAACTATAAGCAAGGTGAAAAGACAGCCTTCAGAATGGGAGAAAATAATAGCAAATGAAGCAATGGATAAAGGATTAATCTCCAAAATATACAAGCAGGTCCATTCCAGAAAAATAAATGACCCAATCAAAAAATGGGCCAAAGAACTAAACAGACATTTCTCCAAAGAAGACATAAAGATGGCTAACAAACAAATGAAAAAATGCTCAACCTCCCTCATAATCGGAGAAATGCAAATCGAAGCCACAATGAGATACCATTTCACACCAGTCAGAATGGCTGCTATCCAAAAGTCTACATGCAATAAGTGCTGGAGAGGGTGTGGAGAAAAGGGAACCCTCTTACACTGTTGGTGGGAATGCAAACTAGTACAGCCACTATGGAGAACAGTGTGGAGATTCCTCAAAAAACTGGAAATAGAACTGCCATATGATCCAGCAATCGTACTCCTGGGCATACACACCGAGGAAACCAGAATTGAAAGAGACACATGTACTCCAATGTTCATTGCAGCACTGTTTATAATAGCGAGGACATGGAAGCAACCTAGATGTCCATCTGCAGACGAATGGATAAGAAAGCTTTGGTACATATACACAATGGAGTATTTTTCAGCAATCAAAAAGAATACATTTGAATCAGTTCTAATGAGGTGGATGAAACTGGGGCCTCTTATACAGAGTAAAGTAAGCCAGAAAGAAAAACATCAATACAGTATACTAACGCATATATATGGAATTTAGGAGGATGGTAACCTTAACCCGGTATATGAGACAGCAAAAGAGACATAGTTGTATAGAACAATCTTGGACTCTGTGGGAGAGGGTGAAGGTGGGATGATTTGGGAGAATGGCATTGAAGCATGTATATTATCATATGTGAAACGAATCACCAGTGCAGGTTCGACACATGATACAGGATGCTCAGGGCTGGTGCACGGGGATGACCTGGAGGGAGGATATGGGGAGGAGGGAGGTGGGAGGGGGGTTCAAGAAGGGGAACACATGTACACCCGGGGTGGATTCATGTCAATGTATGGCAAAACCAACCAATATATTATTGTAAAGTAATTAGCCTCCATTTAAAAAAAAATAAAAAAATAAAGTGACAAAAATTTTTTTTTAAAATATAAAAACTATGTATTTGGCTGTGCTGGGTCTTAGTTGTGGCTTGCAAACTCTTGGTTGTAGCATGTGGGATCTAGTTCCCTGACTAGGGATGAAACGTGGGGCCCCCTGCCTTGGGAACATGGAGTGTTAGCCATTGGACCATCAGGAAGTCCTCAGTTAATTCTTTTTTATCCAGGCTCACACTTTTGCCCCTGGGTCAAGCACACTCACAGTCTAACCCCAGGGTCTCTGGAGGACCTGCTTGTACCTACTAGGTGATTCTTGCTATCCCTTCTGGGGATATGATTTCTTTTCTCTCTTATTGAGCCCAGCATGGTCCAAGCTGAATTACACTGGATTTAACCCTGACAGTTAGGAGAGGAGGTGGGAGTATCATTTTGGGAGTTACCTGTTGGAGTAGGAAGGAGAAGCTTTGGTAGTGTCTTCTCACATAGGAGAAGTACTAGTTCTTATTGTGGATGGGACCTCTGGAAACTCTTAGGGGAAGGTCTGTGGAGTGAAGTCCTTGAGGGAATCCACCCAGATGTCTCCATCCCACATTTCTAGGGTCCCGTGTTTTCCCAACCAGAACCCTGGCTTTAGCTTAACAGACATATTTTGGCTGAGTCTTGAAATGTGAGTAACTGTATAAATCCAAGGGCAGCACTGCAAGAGTCAGACAAGTCATATACTGTGCACAGTAGACAATCGGTATTAATGAAATAAAGAGGAATAGAGTGGTCACCCTCCGATACTTCTGAGAGTAATATGTGGACTCGAATAAAAGATGAGAACAGGTGCTAGAGCCACCAGTGATGTTTTGTTTCTTACTGAAATATCTTTGGAGTTCTGCAACACTATTAACTTCTAAACACGCTCTTCAGCTGTGTTTGCTTTTCCCCTGCAAGAAATAAGCTACCAAAGAGGCCCTCTGCTTCTCTCAGTCAGCCAGCAACCAGCACACCTGTTTCACATTACTCCTCTGTGGCGCACTAGAACAACTTGGTAACTAACTCAAGAGACTAATTCTCTTGTCTTTGTAGGAATTATTTCCCAATATCTTTCAAATACCTGAGTCATTGTACATCCAAGAGCATTTCCTTCCCACAGAGCATTTTCCAGATCAGCACCGGTGAAATCTTCAGCAGCTGAACTGCCCACTGTGCCAGGGACTATCTGTGCCCTGCAGTCTCTTCAGAATGGAGTCATCCCTGACATTCAGTTAGTGAGTGAGCCAGTCCCGACACTTTGTCATACTGCCTGTTTTCTTGGACCACTTCTGGTATCACCTGTGTCATCCAGGAAGCAGATACCAAGATGAGATTAGACATCCAGGAAATTTATTGGGGAAAATACCCATTTAGGGAAAGGAACAGAAGCAGGTTAGAGAACCTATAGGCTATGGTACAGACCTGGCATTTGTAAAAGAAGAGAGGGAGGGAAGGAATGATTGCATCGGAAACTCCCCAGACCACAATGCAGTCCTGGGAAAATCTTGGTTAGGCTGATAGGGAATCTCTGAGCAAAGCCTGATTGATAGAGGAGTCCTGTGCTGGGCAATGATGGCCCAGTTCTAATATCTCTGCTGTGCTCATTGTCTGGGAGCAGCCTGGGGTAAGTGTAGCCTTGTCATGAATGACATGGTAGATTCAAACATGCTTCCTGTTCTCTTAAGCAAGGTCTGAGTGGTGGCCTTCCATGGCCATGACAGTGCTCAGGGTTTGAAATTTGTTTGTGCCACTTATTTGCTCTTTGGTTATTCATTTATCTAAGCCCTACTTATCACATCTAAAATCGTGAGGTTTATAGTAAAGCTCACAGGCACGCTGTGAGGTTTAAAGGGTTAATACATACGAAATGCATAGAAGACAGATTTTCACATGGAGTAATCAATGATAGTAGACAAAATAGGATTGGTGACTCTGGAACCTATTCTCTTCTTTGAGTCTACTTATTGCTCTTTTGAATATTGTATTGTGTCCACTCTTCTTCTTTAGTTATTTTACAAATACTAAAAGTATCCTGGGCAGAGTATAGAATGGTGCTGACTCTTGTAGTACTATTTTAGGATTTGTGCAGCTCAGGAGTGAGTTCTCTGAAATTCTCATAAACTTGAACTGTGTGGCTACACACAGGGTCCCTTTCTAGTTCTTACCTAGATTCTTTCCTCCTGTGGTCTTTATATGGTAGAGAAAAATCTCATTTGTGCACATCAACATCTCAAATAGTTTTTCCTAGGAATTTAAAGTTTAAAGCTGTTCCTATCTCCTCATACCGTGCAACATCAAATTAGTTCACATATATTTTATTTCATTCCTTCTTTATTTGGCTGTGCCAGGTCTTCAGTCTTTAGTTGCAGCATGTGAACTCCTCGTTACAGCATGCAAGATCTAGTTCCCTGGCCAAGGATTGAACCCAGGCCCCATGCATTGGAAGTTCAGAGTCTTAGCCAGTGGGCCAGTAGAGAAATCCCATTCCTCAAATGTTTATTGAGTATAGTCAGTGGTCAGGCATGAAGACAAAATATTAGTAAGATGATTGAAATACTCAGAAACTCTAGTCTCCAGGCGAAGATAGATAAGGGCACTACTCTGAATTTAATGTGAAAATCCCAATTAGAAGAAAAGTCATGAAAAAGACAAAAAGATATAGTGAAATGATTCCCAGGAGACTTCAAGGAAAAGATAGCAGCAGGGACAAATTCAGAATCATATGTAGAGAATGTCAGGAGATTTTGCCTGACTGCAGTTCAAGCATCTCAGAAGACTTACAGAAATATCACATTCTTCATATATTTCTTCCAAAGCCCTTTTGCAAATAGTATCTTGGGAACAGTGCTGGGGATACTGTGGCTTACAACGAGAATGCAAAGTGACTCTGATAAGAGTTTAGGGCCCTGTGTATGTGATTTAGCAATACAAGTAATACGTGCTTTCCATGTTTGTTGGTTATACCTACGGTGGTTCCTTGAGCACAATTTTAGCTCTAAAGTATTAGCTAGTCAACTACTATTGGGCTTCGTAGGTGGCCCAGCAGTAAAGAATCTGCCTGCTAATGCAGGAGATTTGGGTTCAATCCCTGGGTCAGGAATATCCCCTGGAGAAGGAAATGGCAACCCATTCCAGTATTCTTGCTGGGAAATCCCATAGACAGAGGAGTTTGGAGGGCTATTGTCCATGGGGTCGCAAAAGAGTCAGACACGACTTAGTGACTAACTACAACAGCAACCTGCTATCACTTTTGCGGAGGTGGAGCAAGAATCCCTAGTTAAAGTTAACAGGAAATGAATAAGAGCAGTCTTACATCCAAAGCCGACATGGAGCAGCACTTGTGAAATTGTTACTCCAATAGATGAATAATAAAATCCTAGAAAACGAGTTTTGTGCTAGAAATACTCTTTTCCTAACCGGCCCAACACAGTGCAATACTCCAATTATAATATAAAGTAAAGTGGCCTGGGTGGGGTATTTCTTCCCATCAGAGGAAATTTTAGATGGATGTAATATTTTCCTTTTTGGCCATGCTGTAGGGCTTGCAGGAAACCAGGGGTTAAACCCACATCCTTGGCAGTGAAAGCACCAAGTCCTAACCACTGGTCCACTAGGGGAGTCCTTAGACATATATTTGTTTGGAGAAAGGAACACATGGGGACAGGTCTCTGAGCAAAATTACAGAATTCATGTGGGATTATTTTCATTCTCCTAGATGACCAGATTTTTCTTGACTTAGAAGTGTTAAAAGATAGATTGAAGCATATTAAAAATTTTCAGAGTTTATTTGAGCACAAATCAATTGGAATTGGGCAGCACCAGATTGGAAGTGGGCTCTCTGTCCACAGGAACCAAGAGAAAGACATATAGAGAAAGTGCCAAAGCAAATTATTTGATCGACTACAACTTGGCTATGATCAGTTATCTATAGATTTCTATTTCATATCTAGACATTTACAGGCTTAGAGTTAGGTTTCCTTATGTAGGCCATCATAGCATTAGAGCCACCTCAGTCCAGTGGCCTCCTTGTTTAACAGAAATAATAAAAAAAAATTTTACTTCCAAAGATTTTCCTATTGGAAATTTTGAATTTGAGAGGCAACAGTTTTCAGGAAAGAAGCAGTTTTATACTAATCATGGTCTGGATTTCCTGTGGAACCTACCAGGTGCATCTTTGAACAGTTTTCTTAAGTTCAACTAAGATCAGTATAATTATCTACAGAATGGAAATAACAAGTACCTCATAGAGCTGGAGGAGACTCTTGAGAGTCCCTTGGACAGCAAGGAGATCAAACCAGTCCATCCTAAAGGAAATCAACCCTGAATACTCATTGGAAGGACTGATGCTGAAGCTCTAATTCTCTGGCCACCTGATGCGAAGAACCAACTCATCAGAAAAGACCCTGATGCTGGGAAAAATTGAAGGCAGGAGGAGAAGGGGACAACAGAGGATGAGATGGTTGGATGACTTCCCTGAGTCAATGGGTGTGAGTTTGTGCAAACTCTGGGGGATGGTGAAGGACAGGGAAGCCTGGCGTGCTGCAGTCCATGGGGCCATAGAGAGTAGGACATGACTTAGCTACTGAACAACAACACAGAGCGTTGTAATATGTAAATGAAATAGTTTAAGTTAACTCATTTAGTAAATAATCTAAGTAAAAGAGATGCTCCAGAAGTGCTAGCTCTGTTCCATTTGTTAACACACATGGCAAAAGCTTGGCCAACTGGAAGCTAGCTTTCCAGAAAACTCCATTAAACACATCCTTTCATCTGCATTTCACAGAAGAAAAGCTGGTATATGGTGTAAAAATTAAGTTTATAAACTTCAAACCCAACTTCATACATTCTAAACTTGTATAATTACCAAGAGAAAGGGAGAGGGGGAGAAAGAGAAAGAAAGGAAGAGAGTAAAAGAAAGAGAATTTTTGTTTACCATGGAATCTTTAGTACTTCGAATTACCTGACACATTGTAGGCACTCAACAAATATCTATTGAATGAATAAGGACCCAGAAATCCTTAAAGAGTTTCTTTCTTTTTTGAACTTTTTACTTTGTATTGTTGTATGACTGATTAATAATGTTGTGATAGTTTGAGGTGAATGTGAAGAGACTCAGACATACATATATATATCCAATCTCCCCAACCCCTCTCCAATCCAGGCTGCCATATCACATTGAGCAGAGTTCCACGTGTTATGCAATAGGTCCTTGTTGGTTATCCATTTTAAATGCATCAGTATCTACATGACCATCCCAAACTCCTTAACTATCCCTTCCCCCCAGCAATCATAAGTTTGTTTTCTAAGAAAGAGCATTCTTTATTAGAAGTTCAATGATGCTATAAGTCAGAAAAGGAGACAAACTTATTTTACCGAGGTCTTCAGTGAAAAATGTTGCAAGTAAAATACTTACTGGAGATTTCTCTGAGTTTCTCTGAAACGTTCTGTTTAATCAGCAACTTATAAGTATTCAAAAATTCATTAGTATTTATTTTTTGGTTACTACATGCAAAACAGCCAGATATACAGTCACTTTTCTCAAGGAACTCAGATTCTAACAGGAAGATAGAGCATGGGAACAACTGAAATATCAGGTCTAATTGAAAGAATGAACAAGCATGAACTAAAAGTGAAGTTGTGATGCAGTAGAATAAGGAATTCCCTCTCAGGGAGAGGCACAGGGAGTTCTGTGAAGGGGAAATTTTACTGTATTTGAGTCAAACCCTAAAGTGGGGTTAACTCATTACAAGTGACTAAACTGATAAAGAAGACTAGAAAGGAGATGGTTATGAGGGGAGAAATTCCAGGCATAAGACAAGACGTGGCTGGTAAAGAAGCAGAAAAAGCTTTTCCTGGAGATTTTGAAGGGATGGGTCCCAGAGAAGACACAATGTGAGAAAAGTAGAGAGGACAGGTGATAACTTTTACCAAGTTTACCGCCGACTTTGTACTTGAATGCCCCTCAGAGTCACTTGGGAAATATAAAGAGTAAAATTCCTTATAAATTGCTTCTTGAATGTGACTCTGAGACTGATTTGAAAGACACTAGATTTTATCTGGGAAAAATACGCAAGGGGTATTAAAAAATAGTTCCTTATATGGGAATGGTGCCCCCATATTTTTAGCCTAAACCAAAGACTAATGGCAGAAGAATTTCTGGCCAGACGATGGATGTCATCTGACTACTCCTGCAGACTGCTCTCAAGGGTTTAGAATGTGGCAAACTAAAGCCAGTCTTTGAGATAAGCTATTGAACTGCAGAGAAAATGTTCACTCTCATTATTTTGGATGTTAAATCTTTCTCGGTTAGATTATATGTTTCTTTACTTGATTAAACATAGAATTCTAAGAATAATTCAATTGCTTTAATGACTCAGGGGTCAGCATTATGGACATTAATTATGATGCCAGGTTGTACAGAGTGAGACCTTAGGAGCTTAGAGTGTGTCAGACTTCTTGCCGCTGTATTCACGGTTCTACCATCACATTCACATTTAAAAAAAAATTATTATTAGTTCCTTTCTATCCTTTCTGTTGCCAATGCTTGGTATGAAGTGGAAGTTCATTTCTAACCTTCCAGTGGTCAGAGTGGGAGCTTTTCCCTGATATAAAGCAAAGGGTCTTTGTATTTCAGGGGCCCTGGTGGAGGTTAAAGATGTTTCTGTTTAGTGAAGTTTATAAAGGAAATATTAATTGGTGGGTCTTCTGTAAGACTGGAGTTTCAGCCTCAGCCTTTTCCCTGCTGCTGCTGCTGCTAAGTCGCTTCAGTCGTGTCCAACTCTGTGCGACCCCACAGACGGAAGCCCACCAGGCTCTGCCGTCCCTGGGATTCTCCAGGCAAGAACACTGGAGTGGGTTGCCATTTCCTTCTCCATAGTTGCCTTTTCCCTAGTTGCTATTAACTGTTTGGCATCACTTAACCTTCCTCAGACTAATTTCTACATTAAAAAGAGAAACTTGAAGACATACACTCTACAGTCCCAGAATGATGGATGCAGCATGGATTCAGGAGTCAGACAGTATTTGCAATTTCTTTTTTCCTTTTTCCCCCTGCGTATTTTTTTAAATTGGTGGGTAATTGCTTTACAATGTCATGTTGGTTTCTGCCATCAACAATGTGAATAAGTATACATGTGTCCCCTCCCTCTTGAGCGTCTCTCCCACCCCACACCCCATCGCAGCCCTGTATTTACAATTTCTTCCATGCAGGCTCATCAAGTTACTTGGGCAAGTTAGCTCATCTCTATGTCTCCTTCTGTTTCCTTTTCCATTTTGGTGGATGATAATACTGTTTTCACTGTGGAGTGTGGGTAGGCTAAATGGGGAAAGTTCTCACAGTGCCTGCAACCCAGAGGAGAATACTTGTTAGTTCCAGTTCCCTTTCTTCCGCTGGAATCTTTTCAGCAAAATTGAGTGCCTGAAAGATCAGAATTCCCCAAGCTATTGACTCTGAGTGTCATTAGCCAAATAGGCCACTGGATGTCACACTTGATCTAAGCTACTGCACCTACCTTGTCCAGTGCACTCTGGCTCTGGACAGTCTTGGGCTTTTAGAGCTCAAGTGGACCTTAGTGATCTTTGAGTCAGAGTTTGAGCTGGAGTTTGAAAGCTGAAATTTGCTTTGCATGTGTTTTATTTTGTAAGTTTTAATGGAACATAAATGCACTCAGGCAGAGGGTGCCCTGTTCTAATCTGTAGAGCCCTACTTGAGCCTTTCATTCATCTGGGTTACCCACCTGCTTCCTCAAGGTAGTGGGGTGTAGAGCACCTGATCTCATTTTACAGAGGAGGAGACTGACCACCCAGACACCTTACATGGTTTGACCAAGGACATAAGTTGAGTTGGTGGTAAATCAGCCACTTGCCTCCCTGGTTGGTCCCTGATGTTTAGCCAGCTACCCTAGATTCCATCAAGATTATGCACCTTTAGAACCTTTCCACTATACAAAAGCAGCTGGGAGGGCTCGTTATCTGATGCTCTCTCCTAAGCTGTGTTCAACCACAAGCCTCAGAATATTTTGACTTTCACTGCAGCACTAGATGGGCAGTTTTATCTCATGAATGTTTTATCTCGTGAACTTGGTTGGGGGGTTGGGACTGTGTTTGGACACTGGAACATGTTTCCCAAAGCACTTAGCAGAGAGACATTAGGCTAACAGTAAAGTCCACAACCTCTAACAGGAAATCAGTAAGACAAGCCAAGGGTCATGATTTATCCTGACTCTTATCAGAAAAAACATGCCAACAGAGCTCACTCTGAGTATTAATAAGTTATAATGTAACTGTACATAACTACACAGGAGTTTAAATTTTCATAACTACCAGACAGAGGATATACACTAATATTGCTCACACTCTACCCACCACGTTTGGAAAAACCAGATCAGAGAGGGTAATTATCTCTCAAATTTAGATTTCCCTGATTGTGTTCTCTTTAGGATAGCAGAAGGTTCTTTCTGGGACAGGGTCAGCAGAATTGTAGTCCTATAGGAATTACCAAGATAAGAGTAAATCAGGCTTCCATTGAGAACATTTTACTGCCTAGGTCAGGGGTCCCCAGCCTCTGGGATCTAGTGCCTGACGATCTGAAGTGGAGCTGATGTAATAATAACAGAAGTAAAGTGCACAATAAATGTAATGTGCTTGAATCATCCTGACACCATCCTTCTGCCATTCCCTGGTCTGTGGAAAAATTGTCTTCCACGAAATCAGACCCTGGTGCCAAAAAGGTTGGGAACCACTGGCTTAGGGCACTTGTTAGGATATTCTGCACAATTTGAGAAGGCTGTGGTCCCTTTCCTGGCAGCCAGGAGTGTGGAGAGTGAAGCAAGCCTATTTCTTTAGTTGATAAGGATTTTGAAGGTTCTAAAAGGGAGCTTGTTGGCAGTCTCTTTAAAATCAAATTTGAAGAACTCTTATGTCAGTGATCAGAAAATGTAGTGTAGTCTGTTAAAAGTGAAACAAATGTTAAAGAGCATGAAGTTTAACCATTTTCACATTGCACAACCAAAAATAGGGGTCCAGAGGAGACAGAGTCCTTGGGTTCCACAGAAATTTAGCCGAGCTGATACCTTTTTCCTTTCTTTTTCCTTTTGTCAATACTTTCTTGTACCCATATCATCAGAATTCTCATCTCTTGATTTCTCGAATTACCCTGAAGCTTTTACTATTCCATACTCATTTTTAAATATTGAGGTCTTATTGACATATAATAAACTATACAAAATAAAACTATACAATTTGGCATCTTACTCCAGTATCCTTGCCTGGAGAATCCCATGGACAGAGAAGAGTGGTGGGCTACAGTTCATAGGGTCACAAAGAGTCAGACATGACTGACTGAGCACGCAGGCGTGACATATATATACTCGCTAAGTTGTCATTGCTGTCTGGATGATGAACATATTCATCACACTCCAAAGTTTCCTACTGCTGTCTGGTAATCCATCCTTCCTTCTCTCCCCATCCCCCACCCCAGGCAAACACTGACATGTTTTCTATCACTATAGAAGAGTGTGCATATTCTAGAATTTTATATAAATGAATCTCTTTTGTCTGAGTTCTTTCACTTAGCATACTTACTTTGAGCTTCAGTCATGTTGTAGTGTGTATCAGTTGTTCATTCTATTTATTGCTGAGCAACAGACATTACTTTGTCAACAAAGGTCAAGGCTATGGTTTTTCCAGTGGTCATGTATGGATGTGATAGTTGGACTATAAAGAAAGCTGAGCACCAAAGAATTGATGCTTTTGAACTGTGGTGTTGGCGAAGACTCTTGAGAGTCCCTTGGACTGCAAGGAGATCAAACCAGTCCATCCTAAAGGAGATCAGTCCTGGGTGTTCATTGGAAGGACTGATGTTGAAGCTGAAACTCCAATACTTTGGCCACCTGATGCAAACAGCTGACTCATTTGAAAAGACCCTGATGCTGGGAGGGATTGAGGGCAGGAGGAGAAGGGGACGACAGAGAATGAGATGGTGGGATGGTATCACTGACTCAATGGACCTGGGTCTGGGTGAACTCTGGGAGTTGGTGATGGACAGGAAGGCCTGGTGTGCTACGGCTCATGGGGTCACAAAGAATCGGACATGACTGAGTGACTGAACTGAACATTCATCTGCTGATGGACCTCTAGACTTTTTCCAGTTGTTGTTGCAAATAAAACTTCTATGAATGTTCATGTACAGGTCTTTGTATATGCATGCCTGTGTGTGTGCTCAGTTGCTTCAATCATGTCCAACTCTGTGAAACCCTATTGACTGTAGCCTGCCAGACTCCTCTGTCCAGGCAAGAATACTGGAGTGGGTTACCATGCCCTACTCCAGGGAATCTTCCCGATCCAGGGATTGAACCCACATCTCTTAAGTATCTTGCATTGGCAGGCAGGTTCTTTGCCACTAGTGACACTTGAGAAGCCCTGGTCTTTGCATGCATCTATACTTTTGACTGAGCGAGTGAAATGAACTGATTCTTTTGGTTGGATCAAGACTTGGTAAAAGAATGGCTAGATACTAGAATAGGTATGTATTTAACTTTTTTAGATGAAGCTTAATGGAGTTACATTTTATGTATAATACACAGTACATATTTAAATTACACAATTTGATGTTTTGACAGATTTATACACCTGTGAAAACACTACCATATTCATAATAGTAAACATATTCATCAGAAATGTTTCCTCAGGATTCTTAACTGTCACTCTGCCCTTCTCAGCCTCAAACTCAGGCAACCACTGTTTTTTCTCAGTATAGATTAGCTTGCGTTTTCCAGAATTTTAGAAAATGTAGTCACACAGTACCAGTTATTTGATGTTTATTTTCTTTCACCCAGCATAGTTATTTTAGAAGTCATCCATGCACAGAATATCAATACTTCATTCCCTTTTCTTAAAGAGTAGTAATCCATTATATGGGTGTATTTTTGTTTATTACAGATAAAGCTGGTAGGAACAGTCATGTATAAGTTAATACTTTGGCCACAACTCATTGGAAAAGACCCTGATGGTGGAAAAGATTGAAGGCAAAAGGAGAAGGGGGCCACAGAGGATGAGATGGTTACAGAGCATCATTGACTCATTTGACATGAATTTGAGCAAACTCTGAGCGATTGTGAAAGACAGAGGAGCCTGGTGTACTGCAGTCCATGGGGTCACAAAGAGTCAGGCATGACTTAGTGACTGAACAACAAAATTCTTAGATTTTTCTTGGGCTGGATCATATAGTGCATGTACATTTAACTTTCTAAGGTGGAGTTTTCCAGAGTGATTGTATCATTTTACCTTCCAAACAGTAGTGTGTAAGAGTTCTGGTTCTTTCACATTCTTGCCAATGTTTGGTAGGTCTATCTCTTTAAGTTTTGGTTACTCTAATAAATGTATAGGGACCTTTCCTATGGTGTTAATTTGCATTTCCCTTAGGACTAATAATGTTGAACATCTTTTTATGTATTTATTTGCCAGCCACAACCTTTGCCCTTTTTGTTATTAGGCTGTTTGTTTTCTTAGTGTTAAGTTTTGAGAGTTCTTTATATAGACTGTGGTGTTGGACTGAGAGTCCCTTGGACTGCAAGGAGATGCAACCAGTCCATCCTAAAGAAAATCAGTCCTGAATATTCATTGAAAGGACTAATGCTGAAGCTGAAACTCTAATATTTTGGTCACCTGATGTGAAGAACTAACTCATTTGAAAAGTCCCTGATGCTGGGAAAGATTGAAGGCAGGAGGAGAATGGGATGACAGAGGATGAGATGGTTGGATGGCATCACTGACTCAATGAACATGAGTTTGAGTAAACTCCAGGAGTTGGTGATGGACAGGGAGGCCTGGCATGCTGCAGTCCATAGGGTCACAAACAGCTGGACACAACTGAGCAACTGAACTTACCGTCTGGATACATATCCTTTATAAGATGCATGCTTTGCAAAGATTTTCTCATTATCTATGTCTTGTTTCATTATCTATTGAATGCCAGAAGTTCTAAATTTTGATGAAGTTCAGTTTATCAGTTTGTCTTTGTATAGACAATGTTTTTGATATTATATCTAAATAATCTTTGTCTGAGGGTCACAAATTTTTCTCTTATTTTTTTATTCTATAGATTTTATTTTAGGTTTTAAATTTTATTCTATCAAACAATTTGAGTTAGTAGTTATGTACAGTGTGAGGTAGGGATCAAAATTTGCTGTTTTACATACAAACATCCAATTGTTCCATCACAGGTTGTTGAAAAGAGTAGCCTTTTTTCACTGCCTTGACGTTGAACTTCTGTCAAAACTCAGATGTGTGTGTGTGTATATTTAAACTGTTTCACTCCATTGATCTTTTTCACTATTCTAATGCCAGTACCACAAGATCTGGGTTACTTTAGCTTTATAATAAGTCTAGAAGTCAGGTAGTATAAGACCTCAAGCTTCACTGTTTTCAAAGTTGTGTTAGCAAAAAAAAAAAAACAACAACAACAAAGTTGTGTTAGCATATTCTATTTGCATTCTATATAAATTTTGGAATCATCTTGTCAATATCTAAAACATCTTCTGGGATTGAGCTTTTGATTGGGATTGCACTGAAACTATAGATCAGTTTGGGGAGAACTGACATTTTTAGCAACATTGAGACTTCTGATTCATGAACATGGTGTATCTATCTACTCATTTAGACTTTCTTTAACTTTTTTTTACTTTGTTTAATCTCAGAAGTGTTCTATAGTTTTCATTGTATAGGCCTCACATCTTTTGTCAAATTTGTCTTTGTATTTCACATTTTTTGATGATGTTGCAAATTGTATTTTTTTTTAATTTCAACTTTGGATTCTTTGTTGCTAGTACATAGAAATATAATTGATTTTTGTATTGATCTTATATCCCGCAACCTTGCTAACTAAATTATTAGTTCTAGTAGCTTTTTGCAGAGTCCTTCGAAATTTTCTGTTTAGGCTATCATGTTGTCTCTGAATAAAGACAGTGTTACTTCTTCCTTTTCAATCTAGATTTTTAAAATTTCCTTTTCTTATTGCACTGGCAAGAACCTCCAGCACATTGCTGAATAGAAGTGGTAGAATCGGGCATCAATGTCTCTGCTGTTACAGCCTTTTTCCTTTGAGAAGTCCCTGCTGAGGTTGGGGGCATGGGTGTCTATTCAAGCCTGCCTGAACTTGCTCTGCAGCCATTCTTCTCTAAGACCTTATTACCATCTAGTGGGTGCTGCTTGGATGCAGAAGCCAAATTCCCTATATTCTTGGCTTTTCAGATCTCACTGTTCTCTCTCTCCCCATCCCCATCCTCTTTCTTCTCTATGATAGTCTGTCTATATATGAATCACTGTTTTCTACTCTTTTACTTCCTGTAAATTCTTTGAATTGATAAAGCTTTTGGAAAAAGACAGCCAGATATCCTTGCATGGAATCTCCAATGTTTGGCCAGATACGTTCACTGAAGCAATGTAGACAGATGGATCTGCTGAGAAAGGGGGCAATACAGTGAGAGTAGAAGTATGTTAATGTCATCCCTTCTTTTCCTTTTCTCTCTTTCCCTTTGTCTCTTTCTCTATACCTCCATCCTTTTCTCCCTTTCTGCTTTCCTCCGTCTTTCACCCTCTCCCTTCATCCATCCCTCCCTTCCTTTCTTCTTTCTATTCAACCAGCAATTCTGAGCACATCCTGTCAGGTACAGTCAACCTCCTTAGCTTTAATCCTCTGCAGTGGTGGGCAAATGCTCCTGCATATGGACAACAGCAAAGTGATTCACAAATTCAAAAACGGAGTTGGGTTCTCTGATTTTGCTAACAGCTGCAGTGACTCTCAGATAATAAGCTCATTCACATTCACTCTAACTTGATAACCTTTCACTGTTTTATTATTATCTTTTGCTTCCCAACGGATTATCCTGGAGTTTAGCAACTTAGAAAAGACTTATTTCCTCCTGTGGAGCAGGGATCGAGATACAGTCTAGCTGGGTCCTCTGCTTCAGAATCTCTCATAATCTGCCATTAACCTTGTTAGCCTGGGCTACGGTTTTGTCAAGGCTCTGCTGGGAAAGAATCTGCTTCTGAGTCCAATCATGTGGTTCTTTGCCTGAATCAGTTCCTCACAGGCTTTTCCTTGCCATATGGCCCTTTCCTTAGCACAGCTCACAACATGGCAGTTGGCTTCACCAGAATGAGCAAATGAGATGAACTAGCAAGATACCAGAGAATGGAAATTGTAATCTTTTATAACCTTATCTCAAAAGTGATATTCTATATTCTCTTCACTAGAAGTGAGCCACTTGGTCCACCTTGCACTCAAGGAGAAGAGATTTTTATTTAATGTTGTAAATACCAGGAGGTAGAATCAGTGGAACCATCCCTACCATAACTATACTTTGAATGGGTGCCAATATATCAAAAAATTGATGTAAATTGGCAGTTTCTTTTTATTTGGTGAAGGGGAGAGAGCCAAGATTTATATGCATCTACCAACCAGTCCATTCTAAAGGAGATCAGTCCTGGGTGTTCATTGGAAGGACTGATGCTAAAGCTGAAGCTCCAATACTTTGGCCACCTGATGCAAAGAGTTGACTCACTGTAAAAGACTCTGATGCTGGGAGGGATTGGGGGCAGGAGGGGAAGGGGACGACAGAGGATGAGATGGCTGGATGGCATCACCGACTCGATGGACATGAGTTTGAGTGAACTCCAGGAGTTGGTGATGGACAGGGAGGCCTGGCGTGCTGTGATTCATGGGGTCGCAAAGAGTCAGACATGACTGAGCGACTGAACTGAACTGTCAAGCCCAGTGCTGAATGATCTTGTGTGCCTTACTTATTTCACTCCCAAATCTTTCCTGTGATATATTTGTGGCAGATGTATTGAGGCTTTCCCTCAATATTCATTCTTCCTTTCTTTTCTGTTGTTGTTCCATCGCTAAATCATGTCCAACTCTCTGCAACCCCATGGGCTGCAAAATTTCTGATGGTTGCCCAGGTGAAGACTACATTTCCCACATTTTCTGCAGCTAGGGGTGGCGATGGGCCTAAGTTCCAGTTGATGGGTTGGAAGCTGTAGTGTTGTGTGGCAGCTTCCAATAAACCCCTTTTGGAACAGCTAGTAGGTATCCTTTCCTCTTCTTTGTCCTTCCTCTCTCCTCCTATTTGGAATGCCTAAGTGCCATAATTTTAGGTCATGAGATTGACACCATGCAGGTAAAACAACTAGAAGAGAGACCTTCTGTTTATGACATTGGGAAGCACAATATCAGCATTGTATTGCCTTTTGGGACTTTAGGGGAGGGACAGTAAATTGCTATCTTATTTAAACTGCTATTTGGGGTATTGTCAAAATGTCTGGTTTTGGTTTAGCGCAGGGTTGGCAAACTTTTTGTCAAGGGCCAGATAGTAAAGTCTTTAGTTTCTGTGGGCCATCTATGGTCCTTGTCACAAATTATTCCTTTCTGTTTTCAAAACAACTTTTTAAAATGTAAAAATAGTTCAGTCCTTTAAACAACAGCAACCATCCATAGCTCAAGGTCTAACAAAACACAGAAGGCTGGATTTGGTCTCCAGGGATGGTGTGCTGACCTCTCTGCTCTTGTTCTTTAAGGGAACAGTAGGAACCTCAGGGTAAATGTTGACTTCAGGGTCCACTTACCTTTCTGGAGCCATGTTTTCTCATTATTTTTTGTTTCTGAGTATTCTTGTTTTCTTTATTGATTGGAAAATAAAGCATTCAATCATTAAAAGTTACATTTACTCTCAGAATTTGCACCAGAGGAAACTTTTATAAAAGATGTGAATGTAAAGAAGTCACGAAAGGGACATTGCAACTATGGATCATTAATATTTAGGTATTTACTCAAAGAGGGAAAATTTTAGTTTTCAGGAAAGGAAAATGAATCAGCAACACATGTTGATACTTTTTAAAACTTTATAATGGTATTTGAAAATTAAATTAAAATCATTTTACTATCCTGGAATTACACTAATCATTACAATGTCACATTATTGATTATCTTATGAGATTTACGCTTCTACAGTGCACATTATATCTTCCAAACCAATGATTACTTTCCTGATGAATGAATGTTGTAATTTTATTCAGTATGTTTAGATAGATCACAGAGTCTTATAAAACACTGTACGCAAAGTACAAAAATAAGTGCCTTATGCACATTCTTTAATACTGTTTTCGTTTCTTTCTTTGGTACCTCAGCTAAATAACTTCACATAAATAGTATCAATAATAACAAGAAGGAAAAGAAGCAAGAAATTGCTTAACATCTAGAAACTAGAGATGCATTTTGCGGACAGCATGCTTTTTATCAAGAGAAGAGATAATATCTGGCTATATTGTAGTCAGAAGTAGAAAAAAAAAGAACTCATGAAGAAATAGGGATAAAATGCCAATAATTACATTACATCTTTAAACCACTGATAATGACAAATTGATTTAAACAGACGGATCTTCAGCCTAGGAGCTCAAATATCTCTTATGAATTATTGCAGAAAATGCAAAGTTTCAAAATTTACGTTTGGAAAAAGTATGTATACTTCATTGTAAATCATCTACTGGAAAGAAATAAAGGTATAGACAAGGCTTGTTAAGCATTGTTAAATTTTATAAACACAGGTATATTTAGAAAATAGAAATAGTTAATAACCAAAATGTCCTCAAGTAAATAAAAAGCACGGATCTCTGCTCATTAAGATCATAAGTCAATATGTGAATTTGTCAACTCCATGTTTTAAAGGTCCTCTGGATCTCTAATTATAATTTTTTCTTCTTTTAAAATTTTTGGATAGTCTGTTATATTTCTCCTGGGGAAAATATTTGAAGACTCATTTTTACTTAAGTAGAAATAACAACAGATCGAGTTAAATCTGTCTTTAAAAAGGCTTACTGTACCAACCTAGTGTTTGGTCAGAAACAAAGTTTAGAGCAGAGTTGATTTATTTTGGGGATTCTGACTAAATGACAAAACCTACCAGCTGATGCACTTAAATATGTGCAATTATATTCATTTTTAAAAACTGCATAATGGATCACTAGACTGTGCACCCCACTGAGAGAAAAAACTTTTTAAAAAATTTGTATTCACAGTTTCTGGCATAAGAGTAAGTGCATAGTAAAAACAGACTGATCATACATTCTATGAACATTTTTGTGGGCTCATAGCAAGAGACTAGTAACACTCAGTATTAGTAAAGAGAATAAAGGAGGAGTGAAAAACTTTCCTTTTTAACAGGAATTTCTATCTATTAATATTATTTTCCATTACAAATAATAAAATCTTTATATAGGATTATATGAGGATTGGGGGTGAAGAATAGTTGATGAATAACCATAATGGTGAATTAAATGCAAGGGAGTTAGTGTTTGAGCAAATCTAAGACACAGGAGGGGAAAAGGCAACATGCCTCTTAGTGTGAAGCTTTATACAGGAAATCCTTTCTGTTTTGAGGTGTAGGTAACTTGGTTCAAGAAAGAAAGAAACCAGCAAGTGCTCTAAGACCTTGCTAATGCCCTCTGGATTTTGACAGACCAAGAACATGCCTCTAAGGGCCATTTTTCATCTTTTCTGCTGTACTCTTTGGCCAAGTGGCTGCGAGCTCAGTGAATGACAGGCAGAACTCAGGACCCAGCACCCAGGGGCAGTGGGAAGAAAGCAAGGGCCAGAATGGGGTCATAGAGACTCAGCTAGATGGACAGTGGATCGAGGGTAACCCTGGAAGAGAAGATGATGCATTTTTATATTCACCATGCTCCTACCTCAGTCAGAAAGAAGTGGTCAGGTCTTTTAGTTTAAGCTATATCTGCTCTGGAGAGAATAAAGCCACATTGACAACATCAAGAAAACAAAAAGAGCCATAAAGATGGAGTCACTGTATAATTTGTTGTCTAAACTGAGACACATTTGAAAGTAAGGGGGATAATTGTTTATTTTAATTGTTGATAGTTAATATTTATAATGGGACAACAGATGTAAGCCTACACTGTCCTGGCAAACCAGGATGTACCGTCACTCCAGAGAGATGCTATTGAACAATGAGTGGCGTGGATGCTCGTTGGTCTCTAAGAAATTCCTGCTGGCAGCTTACTTTCTTTAAAGAGCTGTTTCTTGCTATTTCTCCTCCCCTTAGACAAAGTAACATATGTGAACGGAGAGTAGGGGCATCTTCTTTTCTTGATTTCTCCCTCAAAATAGGAGAGATGTCCACAAGAGAGAGGTAGATGCAGAAGTGTTCTATATTTTATTCCAGGCATTTTTGAATGAATGAAGCCTTCTGGTTTCATATTGCTTTTTACTTCAAGATTGGTAATGAACTTCTCTTCACTACTAGCTAAAGTATAAGGTATTGTTTTATCTTTCCTACAAAACTGAGGGCAACTGGGGATGTGTAAAGCCTGCTGTCTCCCATAAATGAGTCTCTGTGTTCAAGGCATACATTGCTGTCCCTGTTATACCTGTTCATTCTATATTCTGCATAACATTGCAAGAAAAAGCTGGCTTTTAAAATGTTGGCATTTGAGGGGCAATAGAATATTCTATACCCATTTTTTTATTGATTAAAAAAATGTTTTACCCCATAAGTAAAGAGGTATGGGGGGAGTCAGAAAAAATTCTTATTTTCCTAGTAGTTTCACTAATTATAGCAGAATATGTTTGGCTTTGTTCTAATGTTGGCAAATGCAAATATACAGCCTGGTTAATACTTGACATGTTTTATGACTATGTCCTCATTAAACTGAGAGTATTTTCAAGATATTACTAGAATGAAGTGAAATATCAATACCAGACTTGACAAATTAACAAAACCAGTAGACAACTGTTGCTTGTCAGGTAAGAATGTCTATTGCCTTATTTCTCTTTCAATAAGTATATTAAAATTCTAAGTCGTGCTATTAATATTTTCTCTTAAAAGTGTTTATCACAAAGTTCACTTATGGTATCATATTTGAAACTTAGTTTGTCTTTAATAGATGTCTTTACAATGTATAAAAATGTATCTACAAAATATAAAAGTATGGATTCTCTAGTTTAAACTGTAGCTATGTTTTCACCTCCTGGAAACTTCTATGTGAGTTCAAGGGTGAAGGGGATACATGACTATGCACTTGTATTGTTCCTTTTTAGTTGTAAGTTACTTTTGGGAAATCTGGGCTAGGGCTGGAGTTACACAATAATAACAAACTTTATCAAACTTTGTAGCTTTGAATACAAGACAATTTACTGAAAAATCCTAGCTTTCTTTATTGACCCTTATTCTGCCAAGGCACCCTGGAAAATCTCCCTATCCCCATGGATTCAAATTGTGACCCAGTTGCCCAAGAAATAACTATAAAATAGTCATTTAAAAATATAGTGAAAAAGAACACAAGTTAAAAATTACATGAGGTAATATTTCTGAAAAGCTAATCTATATGATTGGAAGAATATTTTGTTTTATTTTTTAAAAAAACTTTTAACTTTTAAGTAAGACAAAGTAATTTGCTACATATCTGTTATCAATAGATAGCTATAATTTCCATCCACCATTAAAAAGTTAAATATCTGTGGTTTGGAAATATGTTCTCATTTGTTAGATATTTTTTGAAGTTGATGTTTTCTTAACATGAGGTAGCTTCCTAGCAGCATTTTGGGTGCTGTCACCCGAATACAATGTGGTTTGGCATGATACTAGGTTTGGGCAGGGTTGGCTGGGTGTGGATAGTCATCTAGGAAAATTATATTTTGTGGCAGTTAAAGGCAGTTCTAGCTATATTGATGGGGTGGGAGAGAAATTCAACAATTTAAGAAGAGGAGCATTTTTACAGAGAAGAAAAATTGACATCTAATCTCACTGCTATTTCATTTCCTCCTAAGAACTATAGGACTGATTTTAATTCTCACTAAGCAATCCCATGGATGGAGGAGCCTGGTGGGCTACAGTCTGTGGGGTCGCTAAGAGTCGGGGACGACTGAGTGAATTCACTTTCATGCATTGGAGAAGGCAATGGCAACCCACTCCAGTGTTCTTGCCTTGAGAATCCCAGGGACAGGGGAGCCTGGTGGGCTACTGTCTATGGGGTCACATCGAATCGGACGTGACTGTAGTGACTTAGCAGCAGCAGCAGCAAGCTATTAATACCCAAATTTAGAAACCCAATTCTAACTTACTAGATGTTTCTAGATTATTGGCTTGGGTATTTTGTTCTTATCACTTGGTAGGTTGTTTTTAAATTTTTCTATGAAGATTTTTTTTCTACTAGGCAATAAATTAAGAAAAAGGAAAATATCAATACACAAAGAATGATAGGTATTAGATAAGTGCTAATTTCTGAAGTTCAAAAACATGAACATGCAAAAAGAATTTTGGTTCTACATTTGCTTTTTTTTAAAATCTCAAGTTTTAAAGTTTCAAATTCATCATAGTGGGACTTATTTTACATTATTTAATTTGGGCAAAGGAAGTGAAAACATATGGTATGGTGAACACACTGAAACTTTCATGATTTTTGTTCTAAATGGGATTCCCTACATTTTACTAGAATAAAGTTTTAGCAAAAAAAAAAAAAAAAACCAAAAAACCTATATCTACTCACTTGAATAAAACTAGTATTCAGGAAGTAAATGTCATGAATACTTATTTTCCCTTGAGCAAGAATGAGCTGATATTCCAGTGGAAATTTTCTTTATACTTTGGTATTATTGTATATTTATGTTTCTGCTCTTAACCTTTAAAAAAGTGATTATGATTTAATTTGGAATAATAATTTTTTTTCTCATAAAGAGGTTCTTGTATTAACTAATTGTTCTTTTTGATTATATTTTAAACTACTCTGGATCGGACCTTCTATTGTACATATACCAGCCAGGCAGAGTGAGTTTTTCTGTTCATTTTCAAAGATTTTAAAGAGCATTAAAACTTTTGTCCTTGGAATTTGAAATGCTTCTTTGGACTGAGTAGAAACCTGCCTGCCTTCACTGTAATTACTCTCCATGAGTATGAAAGCAGGTCCATGGGGGAGTATAAATTTAAACCTAAGAATTGCTTAAGGAAATATTGTTCACTTTCTTCTATTTAAAATTGGTTTGGTCCAAGAGTTAGTTTGAAGCCAGTATGAATTATAGTCACATCTATACTTCTCATGAGATGACTGTGTGTAAAAATAAGATCTGGCTATTTGTTTTCATTTATTAGACATTTTTTTTCTTTCATCTTTCTACTTAATGAAAGTGAAACTAAAAAAAAATTTTTTTTTAAACAGAGTGGAAATACAAAGAATACAGCAGTTCCCAAATTTAGCTACATACTTGAATCACCTAAGGATCTTAAAAAAAAAACAAAAAACCAAAAAATTACTGATGTCAGGCTCCGATCCCAGGACATTCTGATGTAATTGGTATGAGGTGTGACCTTGGCTTTGGTGGGTTGAAAAACTCTCCAGGTGTTTCTAATGTGGAGTCAAGTCTGGGAAACACTGTCCTTGGAAATAGGAAAAGTAAAACATAAAATTGAAAGCACGAGGCCTTTCAGTGTTTAAGCTGTAGCCTTGAAGCCTTCGATACCTGATTGGAGTTAACAGAACTGAAAGGTTACAAGGACTCGTAACTGTTGTTGGAATTTACCTGATTTTGACTGGAATCTGGCCTGATCATTTGGATCATAGAATTCCATTCAAGAGTTGACAAATTTTTCTATGCTTTGGTGTTTGTTTGCCTTTCAGTCTTGAGGAATTTTACAAAGGCCAGGGATTTTTGAAATGGAAATTGAGTACTGAATGTCTTTCACCACTAATGGGACTGTAGTGGTTCATAACAGGTATTCTGTTCTGTGTTTGGATTTTGCTT
Organism: Moschus berezovskii; assembly: GCF_049115385.1. Classification (NCBI taxonomy): domain Eukaryota; kingdom Metazoa; phylum Chordata; class Mammalia; order Artiodactyla; family Moschidae; genus Moschus; species Moschus berezovskii. The sequence goes on along the minus strand of NC_142471.1, from coordinate 54,326,117 downwards.
ATTTCTGTTTTGAACAAAAAGCCATCACTTACAAGTACAAAAAGAAAGCAGCACCTTCTACTCTTGTCTCCATCCCAGTTTCTCTAGCACTCTTACCTTGGATCTTCTAGAGAAGAGGCCCCAAACACTGGATATTTTGATAAATAGCACCTTTGCTGAGTATCTGAAGACTCAGCTTCTAATATTCAGAGATGGACATGAGGTTCTCCTGTGATAATTTTCAAGACCAAAGGACTCAGATATGGTGAAGCGGTCTGATACTTACTGAAAGTAAAAGGAAGAAAAGGCAGTGGATTTCTCAGCAGATTTAGTACAAGTGGGTTAGACAGTCCACGGCTGAACTTAAGATGAGATAACTGTCTCTGAATGCTGGATGGTGGGCTAGGTGCTGCAAAAACATCAAAGAAATATGAGTAAATCTTCACTCCTCTCTTAGTTTGAAGTGACTTTTCAGGCAGTTTGAATAGGTAAAAGTATCCTAAATGGTATTCTGTAGATTTGACTTAATTTTTTGCAATATTGGAGATGAGCAAAATGAGACTGAGAGGAAAATAAATCAATATGAACAAGTCAGGATGTTTAAAATGAGAAAAAGTCATTTCATGTTGGTACGACAATTATCTCCTGGGGATCCTTGGGATTGGTAGGAGTTCTAGGGAAAAAGAGGTGTGGGCTAATGAGTTAACAAACAATGGGCCTGGATTTAACAATAGCTATAACAGATCACATCAATTACCAAGTCCCCAGGGGATGCAGGGGATGAGAAGATCCTGACCTACAACAAAATGACTGGATGGATTTGCAGACTGACATGATGCTGATTCCTTTAAACTTGGACAATCGCTCACAAGCTCCAGGCTATGAACATGCCACATGCAGTGGGCAATGGGAAACATACTTGGAAACTCATCTCCTACTGTCCTTTTGTGACCGTGTATTGAAGCTGGAAGCCACGGGCTAAGACTCTGGAATTACTTGGCTCCCTTGGTTGTTACTGGTTGTCCAAGTCTGTTTAGCTCCTGAATTCTTGCTGGCTAAAATGTGTCTCTCTACTTTGTCAAGGTTTGTAAACATGCTCCCAAAACCCTCAGGAACCCTGAAAGAAAAACTTCTGGGGACAATAACTCTTTAGTTATCTGTTAGATAAATGGCTCCTTAACATTGCATTTAGTTAGGAATAAAGTTCTCTTCGCATAATTTTACAATTAGTATAAGGTGTACAGTCTCAGGACAGGCATCACTTTGGGACAAGTATCGTGATCATTGGGGGACTGAGTTAGAGGTTTATTTCTTCTGGACTGAGTTTGTGTGTTTTATTCTTAAGACAAAGATGTCTTCAGAAGGCTCCATATCCATCCCCTCGGGCAGTCACTGCAAAAGTGGGGTAGACCTCATACGCTGCATATGCTGCTAAGTCTTGTCCCAGGGTCACCGCTTGCTTGAGCTGGGCAGCAGACACAGATGCAGTTGGACTGGGGACAGCGTAGCCTGGAGGAGGAGGCAAAGAAAACTTCATGAAGGGGTTTTAGATTTGCTTCCTTTTGGCTTGTTGTCTTCTTTTTGAAAGATGACAATTTAGCATGGTTGCTTAAAACCCAAAATTAATATGTATATTTTAAAAGGTGCCCTCTGAAGACATAATATCTGGACTCATGCAATAGGGAACAGTGTTTCTCAGAGTAGGGTCAACCACCTATGTCAGAATCATTTCACTCTTAGAAAACTAGAAACATTGGGGATAGATCCCAAGAAACAGACACTTCACAGGATGCTGAGTTGAGAAAAGCTTGAGGTTCAGAACTTTTACGGAGGGTCTCAGAACTTATAATGCAGGAGGCAATGGCACCCCACTCCAGTACTTTTGCCTGGAAACTCCCATGGATGGAGGAGCCTGGTAGGCTGCAGTCCGTGGGGTCGCTAAGGGTCGTACACGACTGAGCGACTTCCCTTTCACTTTCGTGCATTGGAGAAGGAAATGGCAACCCACTCCAGTGTTCCTGCCTGGAGAATCCCAGGGACGGGGGAGCCTGGTTGGCTGCTGTCTATGGGGTCGCACAGAGTCGGACACGACTGAAGTGACTTAGCAGCAGCAGCAGAACTTATAAAGCAGGGCAGGCAATTGATGGGTTGGTAAGGCATGGGGGGTGGGCTCTGTGGGTCCGGTTCTGCTGCACCCCACCTCACCTAAACTGAATATTAAAAGCCATTGCTGTACTCAGGATTGTAAGGACTGCGTAGACCAGTAGGATAAATATTTAACATTTTAGCATATGTCTATGAGCAGCATAAAAGCAAATACCTAGTGTGGCCACCTTTTGACCTAACTGGACAAGGCCCAAAATACCTAACCCCACCAGCAGTCTGTCTTTGGTGTATGTGGAGGCCTTGATGCTCATCCTGTCAGAGAACCAAGGGGTTTGAGTAATAAAGACATAATCATGTACTTTCATAGTACTGTTTTTCTAGCTGATCAATATTCCCTTTTGAAGAAAAGAGCATAATAGCTGTTATCTACAAGCAATATTTCCCTGTTAATGTTTTAGATCAAAACCTGGTTCTTTCTGAGATGATCCCCAAATTGTGAAAGATAACAAGAAAAAGGGAAAAGTGTGCTTAAGCAACAAATGGAGACCTGATTTTCTAATTTTTTAAAAAGCCCATTGGTTTCTGTGTTGTGGGAGTCTGCCCAACCCCAGACACATTGATTTGTTTCTGGTGGCTTCTCAGGAAGTGGTGGCAGGAAGCTGGCTGGACTAGTTTTTTAAAAATTGAATCCACTCCTTGGCTCGTGCACTTGGGGCAGTAAATGCTGACTAATGCACGAGTGGAGTTTGGTACATTTTCCACGGATATGAGAAATGTGTTAAGAATTACTTTCATAACTTTGGAAACAGTATTTCTAAAGTAAGTAAAATATGTGTGTGTATGCATGGAGCATAGATTTTATGTTTAGGGATTTTGAGTTTTCTTTTTCAATTTGGCTAATTTCTAAAGCACAAGAGTATTTGTGTTCCAAACAGAGTCTTTCCTTGGAGCCTGTTATTCTTTGCTTGACTTCATAGTGAGTTATAACAGATCATCTCAAATTCTTAGGCATTCCCAAGATGAGTCTCCTGCTCTAAATAATTTTTTATTTCTTGTAGGGGCAAATAAAAGTGAGGATAAGATAAAACATTTTTGAGTAAAAAGCAAATCCTTTCCAGTGTGAAAGCAAACTTTTAAAATTCTTCTGGAAGTGGCTCATTTATTTTTACAGTACATGAATTAGATGTCTTTGGGGTACAGCTCTCTGTAAGACAGGGGTTTAACTTTGCGGGAACTGAGAAGCCTGACACAAGTCCCCAGAAGATGGATGAGTCAACACCCTGTTGTATGGAAAGCGAGCACAAAGCTTATGGCCCCAGCACAATCCAAGGGGGAACCTGGCCCTTGGCAGTGGCTGCTGTTGGTTTGGTAACTTTTAAGGCGTGCATCACACATCTTCTCCATATTCTACAGACCAAAGCTGGACTTGAGATCATACTTGTGTGTGAAGCGTGATTAGTTTTAGCCTCACTTGCCAGAATGGAAGACATATTGGCAAGTTTTGAGAAATAAAAGGAAATGAGAGCAGGCTCAGGTGTCATGGATGTGAGGAATATAGCAGTCCTCATACCCATGTGCAATCAGTATATAAATTAATCAATTGATAGGAATGTCCTATTTCTAGGTCTGGTTTGATTTGGGCTTATGGGAAGTATGCTAACAGTGACAAGTCAGAATAATAGATTTCTTTGAAAGATACAAACTTTTATTATTAAGAGTGGAGTTGCTCAGACTAACTGCTGAAGGAAAATTTCCAAAAGACATTTCTTGTCTGGGCCTCTTTAATCTCTAGAGGATTCATTTTAATGATTAGCATTTGTTGTGGGTACATAATAAATGGGGGAAAATCTTTTAAATGTGACCCTGAAGGCATGTTGATCTACAGATAGGCTTTACTTTAAGTGATCAGCATACGCCCCAGACCTAAATTATACAACAGATAAAATGAGCCTGATTATCCCCTTATTGAAAGGGTCTCTCTCTCTCTTTTCTCTCCCCCTCTCTCACATACAGAATTTACTTCAAATAATTTTAAAAAATCTGCTCTACACATTTCTTTCAGAAAGCAAAGTAATAAAAGTAGGATTGAGTAGAACTGAAGATTAGAACGAGGGAGGGAGTCCAAGGATTGCTTCAAAGCTGATTGACCTTGGCAAATGGCTTAATCTCTCCAGTACTTGGTTTCTTCACCAGTGCAATGGGCATGAAGGTAGAGTCTGTCTCTTGTGGTGTCATGAGCATTGCTGAGATAGGTGAGTGCCTGGCACATAGTTAGAGTTCAAATAAATATCAGCTATTCATAGGCAGTTCTAACCTCTCTTACTAAAAGTAAAAACCAAAACAAAACCAGAGGCAGAGTGACTGCTCCATTCTCGGTCACACAGAGTCTCACAGCTGAACTAAGACCCCTGCCACCCGGCTCTATTCTCCCGCCTATACATTGATGGCTCACTAATCAGATTTAGAGTAGATGGTGTTCACAGACAACTCTGTGAGTCCATGGTACCCAAACACTCTCTGTAGGGTGTCATTTCTGGCGCTAATTTTTCCAAACCTGGAAAAGCAGTAGCAGAAGCAGCGGCAGCAGCTGCGGTTTGGGCGTCGGCTCCATCAGTGGGGATGCCCAGGGCCTGCAGGGTGTATTCAGCTGCGTAAGTCTTTGCTTCATCCACATAGGCACTTAGCTTCGGAGGTGTGAAAGGGTGGCTGGAAAGCAGAGTTAGTCAGGGTGCACATTTTATTAATAAATGTGTGCTGCTGAGACATGAAAACCTAAGGCTCTGTATGCTTTTTAAGATGATTGGATAATAGAATTTTGGGTGGGTACTTATCTTTCTTTTTGCTTTTAAACCTTTTAAGGATCTATGCATGTCGGAATATTTGTGAATTTATTTAGAACATGGGTGGGATGACACTCCTGGAATGTACTTGCAACTCATTGTAAACCTTTTCTAATATATATGTGAAACATGATGGTTCCTAAAACGTGCAGAAATGCAGGCTCAAGGTAAAATTCTGAAGGTCATAACCACTAACAGAGAGGTTATGTCTTTCGTCCAAGATTTAAATGGCAGAGGAAGGTGTTATTAGGTATAAAATGGTAATTTCATATAGTTCAACCCAAATACTACACAGATAAAAACATGGGCTATAGTTTTCATTTCTATTACACTTAATATGCACAGTTTTCTATTGGTTGATGAGAGTACCCAATCTTCGTTGTCTCTGAAACTTAGGGGCTTTGAGATGCTAGTCTCATAGCTGGCACATATATCCCAAATACACACCTCAACGTATGCTTTGACTAAAATGACTTGGTAGTAAGCTTGAATATTTATCTTCTTTAGATAGCGATAAATATATACTACATTTACAAGAGACTCTTATTCTAAAATCTAAATGATGAGAAGTTACACACATGGCAGGATTCTGGCTGGCCAGGGCAGGAATGGTTATTTTGTATAAGAAGAGTTGTCTTTGATCTTGTCCAATGGCAGAGTGAAGTTGATACACAGGTTGTCCCCAGTTATTTTTCTGACAAATTTCTTCCAGTATCTACAAGAGTGGGAAAAAAAGTGACTTTTCTTTCAAATGTCACATTTGCATTATTTCTCCAGCTTTCAGGTTTTTAAACTGAATCTTCAGCGTTTAAGCAAATATAAGAAGATATAAAATGCCACATGGTTTAATGACTCATAAAATTTAAGATGAACTCCATTTGAACTCCATTTAAAATGTTGTCTATTAATTCATAAAAATAATTTCACATCATTTATTTTAATATGCTTTTAGTTTAGTCCATTAGCTCTAAGTTTTTTACCAATACTTTACTTTTACGATTTGTTTGATATATTCTTTTTTTTATATGATATTCCAACACTGTGTAGCTGGATTTACTCATTATTACTGTGAATCCTTTTGTTTATAATCGGTTAGAGAAAATAATCTAAGGATTTATTCCTATTTCATGGCATTTGTCATAGGGTTGTAACTTTACATTTTCACAAAAATAGAGTTAAAAAGTTTGATGGGCATTTCTTGATGGACATGAATAGATGCGTGTTGGTAGTTGCCATGTTTTTGTTTGGCAAGACACCACTTCTGGCTATTTTTACAATGATCTGATTTTTAGAAGCTGCCTTCTGTCATTACTCCAAACCAAATCTTTCCTAATGGCACATATTTTCCTCATCCTGAAACCATTTTTGTTGGCCCACAAGCCCTGATGCTCCCACTGGGCAGCAGATTCAGTAAACTGTGCAACATAAGGCATAAATCTGAAAAAATAACTCCTGGGGTAGAACTGTTCCCTAGACTGAGTCCATGGATCTTATCTCATTTGCTCAAATCCTCGTCCAGCAGCAATGGCACATTTTCTTATTTATTAAACTTTTAGGTTGTTTCTATTTCCTCTACTACTAACTTTTGCTTTTTAGTACTCTTAGCTTTGCAGCATCTTTTTTCATCTACAAAGTGTTCTCTAAGGTTCCGGGGCAATAGTCAGTTACTTGCCCTAGTAGGCATTTTGCCTGCTTGTTTATGCCCATTGTGCAGACACGTGTAAAGGATTTTAACTCTAACTCCTGACTCTGCAGGGCAGTCCTAGTACCTCTGCTCTTCTTGTTGGAAATTCATAACCACTCCAAGAATTTGTCAAGGCTCCATCTAGGCTGGTTGGTTGTGGCATGACCCTTAATTTCTAAGCCATAGTTGCAGAAATTCAGAGAGAATAATTTTGAAAACTTTCATTGGTTCATAGAGATGGTTACTGATGGTATTATAAAGCATGACCAATTTCTCACCTGGGCTAATATAAAAGCAGAGATCATTACACACTCTGTAGTAGCTCTTAGAACTATTACATAGAATTTATGACAATGATGGGGCTTCCCAAGTATTGCTAGTGGTAAAGAACCCTCCTGCCAAGCAGAAGACATATGAGACATGGGTTCAGTTTCCGGGTCAGGAAGATGCCCCGAAGGAGGGCATGGCAGCACATTTTAGTATTCTTGCCTGGAAAATCTCATGAACAGAGGAGCCAAGAGAGCTATCCATGGTGTCACAAAAAGTCAGACATGACTGAAGTGACTTAGCATGCAGCATGCACATGACAATGATTCTCTTTTTTTCCTTAAAATGTTTCTAGATACCCCAATACTTTAATTCGATTGCTTCTTTTAGGTTTTAACACAAGATATATTGGATGACTAGCTTTTGTGTTTTCTGAACAAAGCTCCATCGTTGTACTTAACTAGATTTTATTGTAGTTATTTATGTGTCAGGATCCTCTCACTGGATTGCCATATGATTTTTGATGGCAAGGATTATGTTATATTTGCTTTCCCATCTTTAGACATATTATTACTGTTTACTACTCTAATGGGCATCCTTAAAAAAAAATTACCTAGGGAGGGTTGCAGAAACTATAGATGAGCTCCTTTATATGTACAAGAAAGCTATTACTCCTACCAAAAATAATCAACCAAAAAAAAAAAAAAAACACACCCATTCCAGATGAGCTTTTAGAAAATCAAGTTTTCTACTTGATTGTAATCATAAGGCTACTTCCTTAAATTTGGGGCTTATATCTTTGGGGTGGGAGTCAGGAAGTTTCTTTTAGGATTTGCAAACTGTCAACTTGATTATTCAGCCAAAGTATCTTTGCAGAGTCCAACACGTAAAGCACATCCAGAGGGAACAGTCTGAGGGTTAACACAGATCCTGTTTTATTTTTAACCCTGTGATTCAGTTTCCATACTGGAACAACTTTTATAGCTTTAAAATTTCCAATAATAAAAATCATACCTCATGCAAGAATGTGAAAACTTAGAACTGTGAAATGAAAGCAAAAAAATTTACCATAAAGCCACTGCCCAAATATAATCACTGTAGAAGACTTAATTTGATATGACTGATGGCATATCATAGTTAATATGAGTAATGATACACCATAGATTGCACGGTGTTTTCACTTTAAGAGTGTTTCCAAGAAAAGATGTTCTAATGAATCTATTCATTCCCTGTTGTGAGTGCTCTTCATTTGCTAACCAGCCTTGCTTTATTTTGTTTTCTTTTAAGGTACTTGTTGATAATTCTTAGTAGTACTCAGGATTTTTGCATTTCAGTGGATGATTATTTAAGATGTCAAATTTTATAATAAAAAAAAATAAAGAGTCTGAAGTGGACCAATGGTATTCAGTGCCCACTGTTGTCTCACAATATGTTATGTTGATTGGTTACTTTATGTAATAAAACAAAAGAAAACAAAACAAGACAACAGCCCCAAGTAGGGATCAAGTCAAATCCATTGATGAATGGTGAATGATTGTCTTTGACCCAACTTATACAAACTATCCAAGCTGCCTCTGGAATAACATTACATACCTGGGGAGCAAGTTTAATTCCTTGGGGCTTTAAAGTGACAGGATTCATTGGGGTGAGCTCCATCCCAGGTAAAAGGTCATAGAGTTTGTCTTCTCTCTTGTCTCCTTTGACCTGGTATCCGCGGCCCAGGCCTGTGTAAGCCAAATAGCCACGGCCGCCCAGTCCTCTCACTCCCGCAGCCCCTACAGGTACATTCATGTAAATTTCTAGGAATGTAAGAAGGCATTAAACTGAATCAAACCACCAGAAAATCACCCTGAATCTTACTGTAATGGAAAAGTTAGCCCAAGTCACATTGATTATTGCCCTGAAGGTAGATAGAAAACTCCAGGATTCTGATATAATGAAACTCAACATAATACAACATTTACCACAGGCATTTTTTTTTTTAAACTGTATATAGAAGAAAGCAGTACTATCAAAGCTATGGATAAGTACACATGCCACTTTAAAACTTGGGTATAGAGAAAAATTGTGCAGTTTCTCTCTTCAGTTAATTTTGCATTGACATTTTTTGTAGACTAATACATGTTGGGAGGTATATATTTTCACATTTCACAGTGTAATATGACCACATGTATTAAAATAAGTCTTGTCTTTTTGTCTTTGACCAGTATATTAGAAATGAATTCTAGTTTTCCCTAATGTTCCATTCCTGATGACCTGTTGGAAAACCAATGTTTAGAAAATGTGTTTTAAAATACCCCATTTTCTTATATTCTATCAATGTGACGTTTAAATTTCCGTTGAGTTTCATTAATAGATTACTTTTGATTTTTTGTTTTGCCACATTGCTACTTTGATTTCCTATTAGTGTTGTAAAGAGATAAAAAGTTGATTACCCTTCATCCATGAATATCATTCATTGATTTCTTTCTTGTTATAAGACAGGTATTTTTCCCCTTGGAGTACAGTTTGTTTTTTTCCTACATTACAACTGGTTGACAACTTAATGTAAAGATTGTTTAATGATGTGATTTTAGATGATAAATGTACAATGGTTTAATGACATAATTTGCCATCAAACATATAAATAGATTGTCCTGAATGGATTTCCTTCAGGAAAAGGTTCCTAAAGGTTTCTTTTATATTACAACTTTGGGTGAAGTGATTGTATTATGAGTATGGAACTTTCAAGGCAGTTGAAGACTAGAACTCCTAGGATGGCCAATTCAGTTCTCCTGAAAAATAGTAAAACACAGTAAGATAATTGTTTCCACAGTAATCTGGACATGCCCCTTGCTTCTAGTCAAACCCAAGAATAGATTTAAGTACACATTTTTGTCATGAATTGCCCAGACTGTTGTCATATTTGGAAGACAGAATTGAGATTCTGTTGGCATTGATTCCTAGGAGAACCATTCTGAACCCCATCAGGCAAAATCAAGACAGTTTCTTGAAAAAATGCTTTCCTTATCTTTGACATTTTTTGAAATAACTGAGCTCAGAGAACTTCTCAAACATTTGGAATTCTCATAGGATTCAGCAGGAAAGATTAGTTTGGCAATGAGATTGAGAGTTGTTTGTTTATTTTTTTCTATTTGGACTTTTATTATTTAGTTCCCCATATCCTCGAGAAAGAAGTTGATTTCCCTAGTAATGTGGCTTTTTGGAAGGCATTGTATATATTTCTCAGGGGAGGTCAGATGAGAGCATCTCATGTATCTGTTAGAATATATTTATGATAATTTGTGATTTATATATGGACATGATGGCACTGAGTCACCATCCAATACACATGTCTTGACATTTAAGGTAATTGGTTTCCTCTGAACCATACTGCTCCCATTTGAAAGTTTTGTAATGAGTCACATATGTTTGTAATATGGTAGTACAATGATAAGAGACTAGAAATTGTGGATTTGAATTTTAGTGTGTGCATATTTTATGGGCCTGTGCAGAGATCAAATGCATACCTTAAATTCATTTACACTGTATTCTGACCAAGTTTTTCAATAACCAGTTGTAATGTGAAAAAAGATTCCTATGAAAGGAAAAATATTAATGTAATATTTGATTTTCAATAAGCCATTTTCCAGTTCTTTTCTCCCAGTAGACTCATACAATTAGACATAACTTAGACACAAGTCTATTGCAGTACGAGTAATTTGAAATTGCAGAGCTTCATCTAAGAGCTGATTAATGTTACCTCTAACAGAAGGGGCCCGGATAATGGCCCTGTTGCCAAGATGTCCTTTGGTGGTTGGGAAATGAAGGCTGGGAATTGCTGTGTAGGCCTGGGGGGCATAGAAGACAGGCGCGCCAAGGTAGGTGGTGGCGGGATCATAAACATGGCCCAGAGAGTAGGTGTACTCTCCCTGCAACATGGTGCCCCTTCCACCTGTTCCTCGGGTGTACCTAACATAACTGTCCTTGTCCACTGGTTTGGCTAGGGTCACTTCAATGGGGGACCCGTCCAGCACCTGTTGTAGACAGTAAGGAAAAAGCATATGAAAAGATATGAGGTGTGGCTCAGGTGTGGCTGAGTCCTAGTAACATGTCTCCTTCTAAGGGTAGGCTATTTGCTGCTGTTTACTCTTTCACTTATCTGTTTGAAAGGAAAATGTTACCTGTCACATCAGTAAACATAGGATGTTGCAGCCATCAAGCCATCACATTACAGCTGCCCCCAGTGGTGACCTTGAAGGAACTCAGGATGGGAAAGAATAGGACACTGGCTCTAGATAGCGAGGTGCATATCAAAGGAATGATTTCAGTGAGCTCAGACTTGCATCTTCCCATATACTGAAAAGTGCTAAATTCCTTAACTTGAGATACGAGGTTTTCTTTACCAGTTATCTTTTGTTGTTCTAACTACCTGGTCTTTGTTGCAAAACTCCTATATATCTGGCTCCTCTCTTACCTCTTCAGAGTAGTCCTTTATAACTATTGAGAGGCTGTCTCCCAGGCTTCAGGTCCTCAGAATATCCTCAAAATGAAACATAGTTCTCAACTTTTAGGTTATGTAATTTTTCCATTCAACATATGCGTCATCTTTTCATAGGTTCTTGTTTTGTATGCCAGTTGAATTTTCCCTGAATGGTTTGTTGGTAAATTGCATATAATCTGTCAACAGGCCAATAATTGGCCACTGTCTATGGACATATTAGTTACAAATCTATTGACTGAATACAGTCACTGAGACAGAATTATGTAATATTTTTATGTGATGTATTTAAAAATACATACTTATATAATTACATAATTCTAAGACATTTTAGGTTAATTATGGGTGGAATATAATCTCCAGTACCTAACACAGTGCAATGAAGATGAAAGGAAATCAATAAAAGGTCTTATCAATTGTTCACAGTTTGTTATGGGCAGCCTAGTCAGGCCTTTCCAGTTGCCAGCCAGCTAAGTGTCTTACTCTTTGGAGCTACATCATAGCTGAGTTTTTACTGGAAAAAAAGAGCGGCTTAAAAGTAGGACCCTACTTAAGGAAGTCAAATCATTGAGGGCACTTCATTTGTCCTCTATAGATACTTCCTTAAAAAGCAAACTTTTGATCTGCTAAACAAACAGGGATAGCAGGTCAGTACTAATGTTTCTCAAGTCAGGTGCTACTTAAAACTTGTCTTCAAAAACTTTTGAAGTGATTCTTTTCTGATACTAGTTTTTTTACATTTTGCAAACATATCTGGATGTTGAAAATAATGGCCATGTGTAGATCTACAAGTGTGATTTGCTTTTTAATGTGTTGTTTGCATACATAAGAGACAAAGATGGCTCTCAACAGTTACTTGATACATTGATATATTTACTGTCAAAGAGACAAGGTATTTTTAGGAGGCATTTGTAGCTTCTTCCAAATAAGAATGTTATTTTTTTAATAAAGAAAAGAAATATTAATGTTCCTGCAAATATTCCCTTTCACAGCAGCTGATGATTTCATGGGTGATCCAGTGGTTCCTGGATCACTGATGTCTGCTGGACAAAGTTCATGCTTTATGATCATCCTGATCATTTGGGATCAGCCTCTTGTTCCTAGTTAGTATCTACCCTACTTTTTAGTAGCAGGAATCATTATCAAATATCTTAGGTTGAACACACACAGAGAGAGAATTCAGCTCATATTCTACCATATTATAAGAAGAAACAGACTTGGAGTATTAAAGAAATACCTTGGATGTAATTCTTTGTCTTTGTTCCTGTCTTAAGAAAGATCTCTTGATATAGAAGCGCCTGTAAGTACAGACCTATTTAGGTATCTTATCTTAGGTCTGTACTTACAGGCACTTCTATATCAAGAGATGCTTTCAGTGAAATTATTCTTTACTGAAAAGTCAGATTTCTTAATGTGATAGACTTTGTTCTGCATGCCTCTGCTCCTTTACAGTGTTCTAAACCCAGTATTGTATCTCGCTTATTTTGTTTAGGTGTTTCAAGGTCTAGAACAATATCATATTAACCCGTATAGCCCCAAGCCCAGCAAGATTACTTTCTCATTGTAGACATTCACAGGTATTTGTAGAATAAGTGAATAATCACATGCAATGCTCAGTTCATCACCTTTCTGTCCAAATAGGTTTCCCTGCCTGACTTCCCTAACATCATTATCCTGGTTCTCTCTATTGAAAACCTAAAATGACTCATCTTTCTTTGCCACTGCTCCATCCAATCAGTTCCTGGATCCTTTGAATTCACCCTGCATAGTTCTGTGTAGAGCTTTCTCCTACATTCCATTCTCACCCTCATTCAAGCCCTTATTTCTTCCCATTTGAGTGACTTGAATAGTTACTTAACTAGTTCCAATTACATCTCTCTCCCTATTCTATGAAACTTCAGTTCTTAATAGGTTGATTTCCCTAAATTGTTAATGGGATCATTACTTCACTGCACAAAAATCTTCAAAGCCTCACCTTGTCTAATAGATTAAATATAAATATCCATCAGTTCAGTTCAGTCGCTCAGTCGTGTCCAACTCTTTGCGACTCCATGAATCACAGCACGCCAGGCCTCCCTGTCCATCACCAACTCCCGGAGTTCACTCAAACTCGTGTCCATCGAGCTGGTGATGCCATTCAGCCATTTCATTCTCTGTCGTCCCCGTCTCCTCCCATCCCCAATCCCTCCGAGCATCAGACTCTTTTCCAGTGAGTCAACTTGTTGCATGAGGTGGCCAAAGTATTGGAGTTTCATGGATACTTAAAAACTTTCATAGTTCTAGGCAAACTTACTTTTGATTTTTCCATATCACACTACAGTTAAGTATTATTATAATATTTAATATATATATTTAATAATAACATTGAATATGTATTTAACTATATAACACATTTATCATTATTATAAAAATATGTAGCCATGGGTTTCCCTGATAGTTCAGTCGGTAAAGAATCTGCCTGCAGTGCAGGAGACCCAGGTTCAATCCCTGAGTGAGGAAGATCCCCTAGAGAAGGAAATGTCAACCCACTCCAGTATTCTTGCCTGGAAAGTCCTATGGACAGAGGAGCCTGGCGGGCTACAGACCATGGGGTAGCAAGAGTCAGACACAACTTAGTGACTAAACCACCATAAATATGCCAGGTGCAAAAACTGGAAACAGTTTGAATACTTTTCCACTATGATGATTCCAATGCAATTATTTAGCATTTAATTTACAATGGGCCCTTCTTTGCAAGCATCATGTATCCTCAGAAATGTTTTCAAAGTGAGAAACTAATCTATCACATTTTTTCAAAGAAATATTATTATGACACTAAATGTAATTATCAATGAAGAAATAATATTTTGCTTCCCAGACATATATTTAAATATGCATTAATATTTTGCTTTCAAGTTTCCTTTTTGTGTTTTGGAGTCAGTAGTCTCCCCCACTATGCAGCCCCCACACCACCCTCCCCCCACAGCAGGATTCACACAATTCTGTAGACCAGGAATAGCTCATAAGCCCAGGCCCCACTATGTCTGAAGGCCTTGTGTGGAGACCCTCTATTTGCCCTGTAGATCCACTCCCCATTGGCTGCCAGCCTCCAAGCTCCCACAGGGAGTTCTGCATGGCTCGCCTTCAGGGCTCCTGGGCCTTCCAGATTATGATTGAATTTAGTCAAAGGGGAGGCCTGGCCAGAGGTTGGCAGGAGAGAGAGCAGCAAGTGCGAGGTATTTCTTCTCTTGGCTCCCTCTCTATGAGGTGACCTTGGCCTGAATATGTCCATTGGCCAAAGTTCATTACTTTTCTCAACAAGATCTGCTCTTTACAATCCTCTCTCCTTTAGGTTTCCTGTTACTTCTCTAGTCCTTTGTCTCCTTGGCTCCAGGAGTGCCTGAGCCCCAGGCTTCTGCACAGTCTCTTTTAATTCTTCTGCCTGAGGCTCATACCTTTATAGTTAGTCCCTTTGCCAATCGTCTCCTATTAGGATTGACCAGTGCAAGGCCTGGCAGGTGAAACAGCCCTATGCTCATTCGATTCATAGCAAGGCAATCCATCTTTCCTGTTCTCCAATTATACTTTGCTCTTTACAAATTCTATGCCTCTGTCTGAGATTACCTCTCCTTTGCCATGTTTTGGTTATTTTTTTCCTTTTGGTATTCTTCCCAAGTGTCATGGCTTCTCTTAAATATTATCTTTTCACATCTATGAAGATTTTCTGATTCTTAATAACCTACTCCTCTTTGAACATTGTCACCACTTCTTATCCATTTTTTTTAAACAATATTTATCTGACTGGACTTTGCAAAGGTATTTGAGTACTTGTCTTAATCCTCAGTTGACTTTTAGCCACTTGATAAGCATCTTTGGTTTGATCCTTTAAGTATTCCAAATAATATCTAGCATGATAAATTGTTTACAGAAGATTTTCAATATTATGGGATTAATAGGTACATATTATACTGGTTTCTATATATAAATCATAAGTTAGAGTATAATATTACTAGTTGTTTTTCCCAGAGCTTACTCTTGGCAGGGTGAAGAGATTCCAAGCTTTCCAGACTTGGAATATCAAACTCTAAGTGCAGAATGAATCTTGACATCTTGTCAGATCATCAGTCACCAAAATACTGTACTACAAAGGTTATAATTTCTTTGAAATAATGAGAGAAAACTGAAATTGGGAAAATCACCTTGGGATACTCCATTCAAACTATTTCTAAAAAAATTGAGGGCCAGTGGCTTGTCCAAATCAGCCAAAATTAGAGATAGAATTGGACATATAAGCCACATCTCTGTTGAATTTTCCATCACCCTTTTGTTCTTCTTAGATGGACTAAGACTGCCATGTCAGAGATGGAGGAAGCCTCAGTGAGATGGACTTGTAGGTCTCTTCTCCTGAATAAAACCTCCACAACAAACTGTGGTGGAATCTGTACATAGTTCTTCTTTGTCCTACATTACCTTCCCGTTTAAAGCTTTCATAGCCTCCACTGCATCTTCTCGGTTAGTGAAGTGCACAAAAGCATAGTCTCGGATTTTCTTCACCCTTTCCACAGCACCTGGAAGCAAAGTGAAAGTAGCTTCATTAGCAAACCTGAGATAGCTCTGAACACGATATACTTAAACATTTAGCTTGCAAGAATCTTTTTTTTCTTTTTATTGAGATTCAGTATTTAAAGAGCTCATTGAGAATATTTCCTGTGTTCAGATTTAAAATTCTGCACATTCAACAGAAGATTTTGTTTATAATTCTTTAATAACACTTATGTTCTGCCTTATTATTTATATATTTATTTATGGATTTGTTTTTCCACTTCCTAGATTATTATCTTTGAGGATAGAAGGGTATCTTTCTCAGTATATTATATAAAGGATAGTAATTTATACATGGTAAAATACTTGTTGAGTTGAACTCAATTATTGGTCATCTTATATATTTATGGGCTTCCCTGGTGGCTCAGAGGTTAAAGCGTCTGCCTCCAATGCGGGAGACCCGGGTTCGATCCCTGGGTCGGGAAGATCCCCTGGAGAAGGAGATGGTAACCCAATCCAGTATTCTTGCCTGGAGAATCCCATGGACGGAGAAGCCTGGTAGGCTACAGTCCATGGGGTTGCAAAGAGTCGGACACGACTGAGCGACTGAACGGAATGGAATTACCTTTTTAAATTTTATGGCTCTTTCCTCAGAAAGACATCTTGACTCCTTTGATTTGTACAATAAAATTTTAGAATCAGAAGAGACTTAGCAATAATTTAATTTTTAATTCATTTTACCTTTATTTGTTTTCAACTTAAAGATTCTGAATCTAAATCTCTGACGAAGTAAGTGAAATTTATGACCTCACATAGCTAGGAACTAGAACTCAGATCTCTCATCTGCTTATCTCATTTGATCAAAACAAACAAACAAAAATTCTGAAAGTACATCTGAGAACCAAGATAGTTTCTTACCATGCTGGTTTAAAATATCAAAAGTTGGAAACAATGTACATATCCACTAATCCTACTAGAGAAATCTCTTTAATAGAAGTATTCACACATGTGCAAGAGGATTATGCATAAGAATATTAATAACACTAGTCAGTTGAAATAGCAAAATAAAATAATTTCCATTTTCATGACAGTGATTAAATCTGGTACATTTGTATTAAATAATACTAAGAAGTCTTTAAAGAGAACAAATAGGCTCATGTATACTTACATGGAAACCTTCAGAACCTGTTGTTAAATCTAAAAAGTCACAAATAGTAAGTATAATGTTATAGCATTTATATTTATAAAATCCCAACCCACACATATATTTCACATAAATATGAATATACACACAGAAAGAGAACTGAAATGATCAAGATTGAATTGTTAGTAGGGGTTAGTTCAGGAGAAGATCCTGATACTGGGAAAGACTGAAGGCAAAAGGAGAAGAGGGCAGCAAAGAATGAAATGGTTGGAAAGCATCACCAACTCAATGGTCATGAACTTGGACAAACTCCAGGAGATAGTGAGGGACAAAAAGGCCTGGAGTGCTGCAGTCCATGGGATCGCAAAGAATCAGACACAACTTAGTGACTGAACAACAGGAATGGGGAAAAAAGTTGGGGAGAATAAAGGGGACTTTCATATTTTAATTTGCATTCTTTGGTGTTTTTATAAATATTTGCAATATTGATATATATTCTTTGTGTAATAAAAAAATAACAAATCAACCTAACCTATTTAGAGGGATTGCTGTACATGTTGATGGACATGTGTAAAAATAAAGTTCTACCATCTAAAGTTGAACTTTAGATTTTGCATTTTATTATTAAAATGTCCTTGTTTACTCAGTTTTAAAAATAGAACTTTTGCCTAAAGATAGAAACTTGTTTAATATTAATTTGTTAGTTTACCATGCAAATTATCCTTTTTCAGTCAGTCACTTGGGTATATTTTGAGCACTCAGGTTTTCTTCCATCCTTAGTTTCCAAGGACAACAAAGGATGGAACCCTATGCCAGGGAGGATCAGAAAAGGATATGTCTTCTCCTTTTTCCCTCTCACTGTCAAAGTTCCGTTATCTACCCTCTTAGATTCAAGGTCATGAAGACAATCTGAGTTTCTACTCTGCTACATGTTTCAATGGTTATGAACTGTCTTCCTTTGGAATAATGATAGGGTGCTAATGTAAAGATAATTTTAAAACACTGTGATGTTTTTTTTCCCCCTCAGTATTTGATTCTTTACTTCTTATGACAGTGGTTGTACAGAACAAAGTTATATGGCTAAGTTGAGAAAATAAAGGTATTTGAGACCATGAACCATGCAGACATGTAATTAACTGCATTGCAAATGTGGTCTCTTTATTCCTTCAGTATCAGGTTGGAGTAATTATTGTGACTTAATCTCACGCTTTTCTTGGGCATTAACAGGTAAAAGATGGGCCAGTGAGGACCTCTCCCTTCCCGGTCTTTGCCCCATTCACTCTGCAGTGCCATCCTCCAGCCAGGCTCCACTAGTCTGTTAGCTCCCAGAGGCATCTTGGTATTGTCCTTATCTAGTTCCCGCATAGTATTTTGTGCACAGGGGCTATTCAATGAATATTCCTGGAATGAGCAATTATTTTAGTCAATTCATATTCTGTTATCATTCACATTAGTTAGGTGGCATTTTAGATGATAATAGATTTTGGCATACTCAAATTCTACTTGCAGATATTGAAATCAGCTTGCATTTTTGGAACAATAATGTTTAGCCACACGTGCTTTTGGAGAAGGCAATGGCAACCCACTTCAGTGTTCTTGCCTGGAGAATCCCAGGGATGGCGGAGCCTGGTGGGCTGCTGTCTATGGGGTTGCACAGAGTTGGACACGACTGAAGCGACTTAATAGCAGCAGCAGCAGCAACACATGCTTTTAGAAATCATGGTATGTGAAAATGTAACCTCATTAAGCAGACAGATTAGAAAGTGAGAGTTTTTTAAATCATAAAAGCTGGTTTTCTCTACAATGGTGTTTATCATATGGCTTATTTTAATATGTTTCTTCTTGTTTATTGATCAATCATCATTTTGCAGAGGGTGAGGCAATAAAATATCAGTGGTCACCCAAAAGACTCTAATACAGGGAATTGGAAAACAATGACTCTGTTCATTATCAACTTGTCAGCAGCAGTTGAATTACCTGAAGACAAACACATCTGCAGTCCCAAGGGGAGACTTTCAGAAGGTCGTGTTTCCCAAAGTATGGTCCTCAGACCCACAGTATCAGCTTCCTTAGAACTTAATGGAAATGCAAACGCTTGGGACCCATCCCAGACCTATTGCTGTTCGGTCGCTCGGTCATGTCCTAGTCTTTGCAACCCCATGGACTGCAGCATGCCAGGCTTCCCTGACCTTCACTGTCTCCTGGAGTTTGCTCAGGTTCATATCCACTGAGTCAGTAATGCTACTGAATATGAAATTCAGGTGGGCGGGGCCAGTAATCTTTTAACAAGCCCTTCAGGTGATTCTGAAGGTAAACTGTTTTAAGAAAATCTGATTTTACAAAATGATTATAATTGGAATTTCAGCAGATCCTCTTAGGCTACACTGGGGAATAACATACATTTTCTGGCTCTAGTTTTTGTTTTAATTATCGTTATTTCTCTGAATAGCAATATAATATTTTCAGTTTAATAAGGATTAAAATAATATATTGATAATTATTGGCAAGAATATTCAGGGTCCTTTGAGGGATCCAACTTTCAATAGAATTTTTAAAATGTTATTTTTTTGTTTCTCAGATTTTTCTAGGTAATTATAAACTTATCATTTCCACTGGAAAAGAAACTGGTTAGCTCTTTTTTTCCCCAATACAACAGATGTCTGCTAGTCGACAACCCTCTGCAATTCATTTTTTTTTTTTTTTTGCAGAGTGCCAAGAAGCAGAAGCCACATATCATTATGGAGTCCTAAGAGTTGCGCCACCAGCCTCAGAGAGAGAGAAACAGACCTGGCGTTTACTATTTTCACTATAATTAAAAGGGCATAGACACTCGTCTCTCTTCAACATGCAGACTAGAAAGCTGATAGCCAGTGACTATGAAAGGAAGCAGCCTTTTAGTAATTTCTCATTCCAGCCTTTCTGCACCCCCCATCCCAAACAGTAATATTTTGATTATACAAAATAAGTATTATTCACTATGGGAAGGAAGAAAGTCAGTGCTAAGTCATGGTGGAACAGTTTATACACGCACGTATCAGTTTCTATGCTCACAATTGCATCAACTTCCAGATCTCCAATTACGTGTCACTTCTCTTAAACAGCCTAACCCCAGGAGTTAGGTTGCCATTGCTGTTAAACTCCTTCCACACACACACATCCTACCTGTTAGTTCTTCCCACCATTCCTGGCTACTGAAACAATGACAGGTGAGTGAATGAGTGGGTGAATGGAATATGTGTAGGTCATGGGGGTCCTTGAGTTGTTAAGAACAAGCTCTTAACCAGACCTGGATTTAAGTCCAGACCCTGACACTTTCTGGTTGTATGACCCTAGACAAGCAACTTATCTGCTCCGCGCCCTGGTTTCTTTAAAATAATGGAAGTAGTAAGGTAACCTACATCACAGAGCTGTTGAATACACCATGATACTCAAGTAGCAAGGAAGGCAGAGTTCCTGAAGTGTGGAAAAAGACAAGTCTCCGGTGAATCTTTAAAAAGGAGAAAAGAGATCCTTACTAATACCTTTAGAATAAACCATCAATTTATGCTATTATACTTCACAGAGCAGTCAGAGTTGGAAACAGGCAACATCACTATGTGAAGTGAATATTCTCAGGCAGTTTTAAGGTGATGGTATCATGGCCCATGCTTATCAACAACCTAGGAAATTCTCATTTATGGAACGATGTCACCATAGTGATAAACTTAGACTAACATGCTCTAAGGCATGCTAATCCCACAAGATGATCTGCCAAAAAAATGGGCTCCATGGCCCTCAAATTGGGAAGTGAGTCATTCTACATCTCCTCTTTTGGAGACTTTCAAAGCAAATGAGAAGGTTAAGAACTATGATAAGTCCCACAGACAAACAAATTTTTAATTTTACTGAATCTGGTGTTAGCAAACTTTTTGACCATGGATCCCTTTTAAGAGTAACATCTATTGATAGTTTATAGAATTAGTGTTCTGCAGAACTGGCTTTGAGAAATACTTGTTTGGACATTGTTGCTTAAAATGCTTTACCTGTCTCAGTGTTACAGTTCCTATATGAGGAAAAAGATAGGGAGTCAATCTCACGGCTTAAAATGGACAATGAAAAATATTGACAAAATGAAGAGTAATAAATTCTAATCCACCACGCTTTTTCTTTTCTATTCACTCAAATTAGTTTTCTAGAACAAACTGTTTCTTCCTTCCTTATGTGTCTAAAGTCATAATCATATTCCATTAGACCAGTGGTTCTCAACTGGGGGCAATTTGCTCTCCCAGGCACAAAAAATCATAGAGACGTTTTTGGTTATGAAAATTACAAAACATTACATTCTGGAATGCACAGGACAGACCCTCACAGCCAAGAATTATTGGCCAAAAATGTCACAAATACTGAGGTTTAGAAACCTGCGTTAGATCTTTAGTTATGGCCATGCATTCATTACTACAGTAAATATTTATTGAACATCAGCTAAGTCCCAGGCACAGAAATAGGAGCTGAGGAGACAACAGAAAAAGAGCTCATGGAATTTATAGTTCAGTGAAGGAAATATGTGTTAAGTAATCACACAGAAACATGTAAGGTTATGATATTGATAAACATTATAGAACCTTATGTCCACATTTTCTAATCCAAAGGTAGAAATATAGTTTTAATAGTCTGTATGTGATTATGAGAATGATAAGTGAAAGCTAGCTTATTTAAAGTTACGGGAAGTCAGCTCAAACATAAGTGTTTTAAATATATTTTGAAAAAGTGATCTTGTCTGGTATGTCCTACCTGGTTTAATATTATTGAATTCTTTCTCTATCATCTCTTCTGAGGTAGACAGCATTAGGTTTCTCACATATAGGATTTTCACTGAGGACATTGTGTCTTCATCAACTTCTACTTCTGGTTCTGCCCAGTCTACTGCAATTGGATGTCCCCATAACTGAATTCTTCCTGGTGAGAAAGATCAGATATGATTAATTATATAGAAATTAGGACATCATCTCTGTTCATACTAAAATGGCCTTTTAAATTGAACCTTGAGATGTTGATTGAGCAAGAACACTAATATTAAAAGAGGTGATGGTTGATCTTAAAAGGCATTTCAAATAAGAGCTAGCTAGAAGCAAGTTCCGGGCTTCCCAGGTGGCACTAGTGGTAAAGAAACCAGCCTGCCAATGAAGGAGACACAAGATGTGGGTTCAATCCTTGGGTCAAGAAGATACGCTGGAGAAGGAAATGGCAACCCACTCCCATATTCTTGCCTGAAAAAATCCCATGGACAGGAAGGCCTGGCAGGTTACAGTCCAGAGGGTCACAAAGAGTTGGACACAACTTAGCAACTGAGCATGCACACACAGAAATGAGTTCTGAATGTCAAGTGGCTTATTATAATGATTGGGCATAAAGGGAACTAGAACATGATTTGAAGTGGAACAGAAAGGAGGCAGCCGATGTCATGTTTGGATCTTAGAACAGTTCTCACAGGGTGAAGGTAATCACTGAAGATGGTGAAAAGGGGAGAAAGGAAAAGGATGAATTTAGGGCTCAGACATAGAGTCTGGCTTCATGAAGCATTAGAAACATCACTAGAATCTTTGTGATCAAGTACCACCACAGAACTGTCCAAAAAATTGGTGCATGTGAAAGGTGTGTAGGGCTCAGGTACATTCTCTGTCGCTTACACTCAGAGCTCTGATCAACAGGATTCTCTCCTAGTTCTTTGCCAGAAAATAGAAAAAGTTATTATGTTTCCAAAGTAAGATAAAGGGCAATAGTAGAGTCTATGAGGGGAAACTGAACTCATCTTAAAAAGGTAGCTGTTATCCTACATATATTTTTGTATTTCTATAACTGTAATGAATTGAGTGTCTTCCTCTCTACTATATGTTTCCCATATTCTGTCTCACAGTGACTTCTCACAGTAACTCTGTGGGGTGGGGTGTGACTTTCTCAGTTTTACAGAAAAGTAAATGAACTTTTGAGAGGATACATTGCCTAGATCCACTTTCCTTCTCCACTGCTCCCTTTTGCTTTTTATTACTCAATCTTGTACCCCTATACAGTGAAGATCCATGTTGAAGTGATAAGAGGAGAGTGAGGGTCAACTCGGTTTCTAAGTTTGATTGGAAATATGTTTATTTTTTATTAGTTTTGGAACAAGTTATATCCTGGAAGCAATAAAAAGGGTGAGAAAATAAAATCAGAAATCCTCAGTATTGGTAAGAGTTTAGTTGTTTAATTATTACATGTTTAAGGCAATTATTGTCAATCCAAATGTATCTTTTTATCCTATAAAAAGCGGTCAATGAAAGCATCTGTGGCATTGACATTCTAAAACCCAAACAAAAGATAGACATAGCCTAATGAGTCAGCCAATCCTGGGGAGGCTGTTTGCTACTATTCCAGTCCTTCCTTGCATCCTAGAGGACATTTTTGTCCATCACTCTCTTTCCCCCTGCCTTCGATTCCCCTTCTATACCTCCCTCCCTTTTTATACCATTCCCTTCCTTTTCTGTTTTACATA
Organism: Moschus berezovskii; assembly: GCF_049115385.1. Taxonomy (NCBI): domain Eukaryota; kingdom Metazoa; phylum Chordata; class Mammalia; order Artiodactyla; family Moschidae; genus Moschus; species Moschus berezovskii. The sequence goes on along the minus strand of NC_142471.1, from coordinate 54,302,588 downwards.
GACTTTGCTAAAGATCTTACCCCAAGATCCCTAAGGTTCCCAAGTGACTCTGGTTTCTGTAGCTCAGTGGTTCTTAGTCTTGACCCCACAGTAGAAGAGCTTAAAAAAATGGGTTCTACTGGATCTGCTGGACCGAGCTCCTTTCTACCTGCAGGGATAGACTGCTCAATTTTCAGAATTTTTTGTCAACTGATGTCACCTTGGTAGCTTGAAATGAGCCACAGTGGGAGTGTTAACACTAAGGAAATCCCAAAATGCTACAACCGAGGCTTTTGATTTTCCCCTTGGAATTGCCTCATCTCTGATCCCGGGATCCTTCTTCCAAATTCTGATCTAAGTGGCCTAGTCGTCAGGATTTTGAAAAGTATCTCAGTTAGTTCATCCAAAGTTGAGAACACTATTCTAGCTCATTGACTTTTGCCTACCAAGACTGAGACCACATTAAGTCATTCACAAGCCTGAAGATGTGGAAAAGGTTAAAGTGGATAGAAGTGAGAGGGGATGCAGGAAACAGTGATTTCCATAAAATCCCTGTGAAAGTAGTATTGGAAAGTGATTTGTGAGTGTGAACTTTGAAGTCAGACAGGTTCTGTAATCAGATCGGTGATCTTGGCTAGGAAACGATCCTTCTAGCTTCACTCTCCTCATCTGTAAAATTGGATAAGAAAAATACCTACTCATTAAGGTTGTTGTGAAGACAAAGATGATGCACGGAAGGGAGAATTTTCACTTTTAAATGATAATTCAATAATGTACTTTCCTCTTGATACTTTTTGGTCTATTTTGGAGATATATAGTTTATAAAGAATATGTGTTCTTTTGACTCTAATGTAAATAGTGTCAAATTACAAATGATTTTTTTAGAATCTCCCCTGTCCTTTAGAAGAAAACAATGTACATTGTAGATGCTTAATAAATGTTTCTATCCTGAGTCATTCCCCAGGTTTTCCTGTATCTCCCATGCAAGTAAATGGCTGATATCATTAGTTGATGGATATAGCAGTGGATCACAAAATTTGGCACCACAATAGAATTACCCTGAAAACTTAAAAATATCAATGCCTCAATGCTACTCTCTGCTTCCAGAGAATCTCTACTTGATTAGCGATTGATTTGGATACTGGCATTGTTTAAAAACCTCCTCAAGGATTTCCCTGGTGACTCAGTGGTAAAGAATTCACCAGCCAAATCAGGGACACGGGTTTGATCCCTGGTCCCGGAAGATCCCACATGCCACAGAACAACTAACCCTGTGTGCCACAACTGCTGACTGACCCAGCACTCAGGAGCCTGTGTTCTGCAACTACTGAAGCCTGCATTCCTGGAGCCTATGCTCTGCCACAGAGAAACTAGCGCAATGAGAAGCCCAGGCATCGTAACTAGAGAGTAGACCCCGCTCACCACAACTGGAGAAGGCCCTCATAGTGCAGTCATAAATAAAATAAATAAACCTTAAAGCCTTCTTAAGTGATTCAAATTTGTAGCCCACGATGGACAATCCTTGATTTAGATGACCAAATCTCAAGCTTGAGGTCTCAGGGGCAGTTGCATCCTGGCAACTTGTTATAAATGCAAATGATCAGACCCCACACCAAACCTGGGGTCACAAAGAATCTGACATGGCTTAGCAACTAAAAAACAACAAAACAAACCACACCAGACCTACTGAATCAGGAGCTCTGGTGGTGGAGCCTCCAGCACTGTCCTTTAATAAGCCCTGCAAGTGATTCTGATGGAGACTAAAATGGAAAAAGTACTCTTGGAACTCTTTTTCAGAGCATTCTTAGAATGAATGCTTTGATAAACTCTGTGGTGGATGCATCATCTTTGCTCCATATATGCCTGAGCAAAGATGCAGTGTCAGGAGAGAGTTGCTACTGCTGAGAAGGTAGGTGGGGGAGAGGGAGAGTCAATACACCACTTCAGACCACAGTTTTCTCTCTGTCTCAAGTCTGGATCAATTAAGAAGGAAAAGCTTCCTGTGGTCCTCGCTTATCATGTTTCTGAAAGACCTCCTTTTCCTTTCAAACCAGGCTCTCCAGAGGATTGCCCATTACTGAAATCCTGTTTTGTCGTTTCACTGGTGAGGTCCAAATGGGTAATAGATTTTACTCTCAGGCTTTTGTAGAAATAGAACAGTTTGCTCTGACTGGCTTATTTGTTGCATCTTGTTAGTCTGCTGCGGAGGCTGCTGCTGCTGCTGCTGCTGCGTCACTTCAGTCGTGTCCGACTCTGTGTGACCCCATAGACGGAAGCCCACCAGGCTCCCCCGTCCCTGGGATTCTCCAGGCAAGAACACTGGAGTGGGTTGCCATTTCCTTCTCCAATGTGTGAAAGTGAAAAGTGAAAGTGAAGTCGCTCAGTCGTGTCTGATCCACAGCGACCCCACGGACTGCAGCCCACCAGGCTCCTCCATCCATGGGATTTTCTAGGCACTGTGATCTAAATCCAACCTGACTGAAACTCCAACAGCTGAGGCCAATTAAAGGGTCAGGCAAGGAGGGCACCTCAGATAATGAGGAAATGAGGAACGCCTAGAGAGGGTGGGGCTGCCTCTCCCTTGCTGCATCCTGGCCAGAGAATCATAGGGAAGAGTCAGGATCTTGGGTGGAAGCTTAACATGGTGCTTGAGAATTCTTGCAGCCTCGATGCTCAGCCCTGACCCGACTAGTCAGCTCAACTCAGGTAAAGACAGGTGTCAGAATGGATGCTATCCAAAAATCTACATGCAATAAATGCTGGAGAGGGTGTGGAGAGAAGGGAACCCTTTTACACTGTTGGTGGGAATGCAAACTAGTACAGCCACTATGGAGAACAGCATGGAGATTCCTCAAAAAACTGGAAATAGAACTGCCATATGATCCAGCAATCTCACTCCTGGGCATACACACCGAGGAAACCAGAATTGAGACACATGTACTCCAATGTTCATTGCAGCACTGTTTATAATAGCGAGGACATGGAAGCAACCTAGATGTCCATCTGCAGACGAATGGATAAGAAAGCTTTGGTACATATACACAATGGAGTATTACTCAGCCATCAAAAAGAATACATTTGAATCAGTTCTAATGAGGTGGATGAAACTGGAGCCTATTATACAGAGTGAAGTAAGCCAGAAAGAAAAACACCAATACAGTATACTAACGCATATATATGGAATTTAGAAAGATGGTAACCTTAACCAAGACAGCAAAAGAGACACAGATGTATAGAACAGTCTTTGGGACTCTGTGGGAGAAGGTGAGGGTGGGATGATTTGGGAGAATGGCATTGAAATGTGTATGTTGTCATATGTGAAATGAATCGCCAGTTCAGGGTCGATGCATGTTACAGGATGCTTGGGGCTGGTATGCAGGGATGACCCAGAGGGAGGATAAGGGGAGGAGGAAGGGAGGAGGGGGGTTCGGGAGGGAGAACTCATGTACACCCGGGGCGAATTCATGTCAATGTATGGCAAAACCAACCAATATAATATTGTAAAATAATTAGCCTCCAATAAAAAAAAAAAAAGAGGCTTTTTCTGTGACTAAGTGTGCTATTTTCTTTGAAGAAAGGAAGCTGATGGGAAGTTTTAATTCCCCAGGAACACTGGTTGACTTCTGAGAACCCTTTCTCCTATTTTGGATTCTCTTTCACTGCCATTCTCCCGCTACCCCTCCCAAATGATTGTGTATATCTGTACAGGTAATAAAAGAGGAAAATAATTAGTGTGGGCTGAAACAGGGTAAGGCTGGTTTCTTCACCAAGTGATAGCTAAGCTGAGCCTTAGAATCAGTGAGTCAGGAGAGAGGGGACAGGGTAACTCATTCTAGTAGGAGATACAGCACTGGGAATAAAGGATACAAAATGATCAAGGCGTTGTCTAGGACATTGAGTTTATCCTGAGAGAAAGAAGGGGTTTTTATTGGGAAACAAAAGGTACAAAATGTGTTTGAAAAGAACTGGAACCCTGAGTGAAAGGCCTTGAATGACAGGCTCAGAGGTTTATGGTTTATCTCCTATGCAGCAACGAGACAGTTCAAATAATATTTTTTTAATAATTTTTAACTAATTTTTTCGCTGAGTGAGCGACAACATTCAGGCTCTTAACAAGGAGAGGCTGGATTTCTGCTATGTAAAAGAACCTGTAGAAGGATGATGGATATTTTAGGAACACTACTCTGATGGTAAAGTTCCAGATGGAGTCAGTTGAAGGTGGGGTCCACTGAAGAGAAAGCAGAGCTGAGAGAATAATTAGGAGACCTTGATAAAAAAAAAAGAAAAATCCAAGGTTGGCCATATATGTGTTTAGCCTACAATGATGGCCCAAGAACACGAAGGAAATGAAGGGCTTTCGATAGCAGAATTGTTGGCGTTGAAGAGGGCAGTAAACTATTAAGTTCTGGTCACTGAGAGGCGAAGTAAGAAGTGTGAGGAGTTTTAGTGATTCTATGCCTCTATGAGTCAGGCACCTTGACCACTGGGAAGTGAATTTATGTTTACTTCTTTTTTTTTTTTTTTGACTGTTTACTTTTTAATGGAAGTTTCCATGTTGAACCTATCCACCTCTCAGGACAAAACATTTTTACTGTTAAATTTTAAATATTGATTTGATCTTCCCTAATCTTCGTAAAATTTCCCTTTCCAATGTTTTTAATACTAATGTTGTTATTGTTCCGTCACCCAGTTGTGTCCAATTCTTTGCGACCCCATGGACTACATGTACAAAATTTATGAATATTACTTTAGATATAAAAATATCCACCTCAATAGATTCAGCAATTTTGGGGGCTAGCTCATATTTTTCACTTTAAGCTGCCTTCATAGTATTAAAAATTATTCCTCAAGCTCAGAAGCCATATTTCAATTTTGAAAAATTTTAGAGGGCTAATCCTGTTAGTATATTTTAAGAATGTGTATAGGGCACCATACATCTAGGTATTGCTGTTTTGCTTTGTTTCAAATTAAGGTGGTCTTCCATAGTGCTTAAGAGAAACATTGATTCCAGTGTGCTCAATCAGTTATTCTTGAAATCCTTATCATTTTAATGTTAATTCATTTCAATGCCTTTCTTTATGTAAGTTTTGGCAAATATTTTAAAATAAGCACAAGACTTTCAATAATTTTTCCTTAGTTGATCTGACTGAGACAGTGTCTTGGTGGAACCTCTTTCTAAACCTAGGAATTTATGGTTGTTGCCCAGACAGGACCTACCTTGTATTTATAGCCCCTAACTAAGGTGTCCTTTTATGGAAAGCTGTTATTTCTAATTCCTGAAATTACAAATTATTAGACAGTTCAGTTCAGCTGCTGAGTTGTGTCCAACTCTTTGCGACCACATGGACTGCTGCACACCAGGCCTGCCTGTCCATGATCAACTCCAGGAGTTTACTCAAACTCATGTCCATTGAGTTGGTGATACTACTAGGGAGTTATAATAAAAGTATGCCACTTAATTGTCATTGGGATAATGTTTCACTTGCATATTTATTATTTATTCATTATGATGGATAATATACTTTATTTCTAATAAGTCTGATAATGAAAATGATACATAAAGATAACTGTTGATTGATAAATTTAAGGAGATTCTTCAGTTTAAAGATTCAGTACAGGGTTGCTATAGCTCGAGGTTCTAGATTTCTCCTGTGCATGTGTATTGGATTTAATGCACAGAGTGAATAGTTTTCAGAACCTAATCTGTGACAAATCTAGGGAACAATTAACTGTGAGAAAAGAAAGACGGAGAGTTTAAAATGTTGCATAATGAGAGATAAACAGCAAAGAAACGGACTGCAGGGTTTTGCTTCCTTTGCTAAGGAGCACAGCAGCCTGAAGCATGCAGAAGGGAGTGATGCCTCCTCTCTGAGGATGGTCCTAACCTGGGAGAAGCTTCCTCCGGGCCATGGCAGCTGCCCGGTGATTCTCATACTCCACGAAGGCAAAGCCGCGGTTCTTGGTTTTATCTGCAGCACTTGGGTAGACGATGACATCCACAACTCCTTCGGTGACCTTTTTCATCTCTGATAAGATTTCTTCTCTCTTTTTGGTCTTTGGGATTCCCCCGACAAACAATCGGCAGTTGTCCACACTGGCACAAACCCCTAAGAGACGCCCATTTCTGCCAAAAGAGCAGGTGTTTTGATTGGTGAGAATCCTTGTGTGGTTAAGGTTTAAGACAGAAGTTGAACATGTCTGACCTTGGAACTTTTATGGTCTGTGGATGTGTGATGTTTGGCTACCTTTAGGGTTTAGATTGCTTTTGGAGAGTGGTAACTGCTTTTGGGAAATTCTGCTTTTTTTAAAAAAAATTTTTTTAATTGGAGTACAATTGCTTTACAATGTTGTGTTAGTTTCTGCTGTACAACAAATCAAATTGGCTATATGTATACACATATCCCCTCCTTCTTGAGCCTTCCACATACCCTTCCATGCCATCCCTCTAGGTCATCACAGAGCCCGGAGTTGAGTTCCCTGTGCTATATAGCAGCTTCCCATTGCTATCTTAAAAAAGAAAAAAAATTGAAGTTGAGTAGTATCTGCTGTCTTTAGACTTACTGTAAATTCGCTAGCTATTGCCAATCCTCAACCCTCCCAAATATTAATATATCACCAATCCTGAGGCCTTTGCACCTGGCCCAACCTACACGGGTAACTTGCCTGGCTTCCCTGAAGGTATCTGAGGTTGTAACCCCTGGTGCTCCCTTTCTTTTCCAACCAAATAGAAGCTATTCTGACATCACTGTTCAAGATAGGCCATATACAGAACTGATTTTCACATATTATCTTATTTGACTGACACAAGGAGGATGTGAGATGGGCAAAATAGGTATTATTTCCATTTTGCAGTTGAAGAACTTGAGACTCCAAGAAATGAAATGACTTGCTTACAGTTTTGTAGGTTTTAAGATATAAAATTGGCCTCTAGGCTCAATTCAATCTCCGTTTCTCACACTGTACATGTTGCTTATTAGCAAGTTGATGGGTACGTTTGCCAAGATGAGATCGGTTCAACTTTTCCAGGAGCATTTGGCAAAATGCATAAAAAAAGTCTTCATGTGGGAAACCTTTGACCATATAATGGCCCTCGGTGGGGAGTGTCCTTAGAGATGAGCACTAGAATTTTGTGTAAACTTATTCACTGCCACTATTTAAAATCTCTCCCAATATGGAAATGGGCAAAATATTCCATCATAGAGGACTGGTTTAATGTATCTCAGCTGAGATGACGTTGATTTTAGGGCTGGATGTTTCCTCATTGTGTACTGTGGTGTGTTCGTCCTCCCTAGTTCTCACCCACTAAATGCCAGTAGCCACCCATTAGGTCGTCCTGGAAAGCCTCTTCACCATCTCATGTCCCTTAGGGTAGACGATACTGCTCCTGGCTGAGATGCACTGGTAAATAAAAGGTGAGCATTCGTAACATAGAATGCTCTGTAGTCAATAAACACAGTAACATGGGAGAGTATTTGATAGCTGAAAACACCAGTTCAGTCTGTGCTGTTGGGTTAAAGACTATAAAATGAGTATATGAGAAAGCCACTTTGATTAAAACTGTATGGAAAGTCTAGAAAGACTATAATAATTCAGCATAGTTATTATCTTTGGGCAATAGAGCAATGAAGGAATGGTTTGAACTTGTATTACTTCTTTTTTTTTTTTTTTGGCTGTTTTTGTGTGTTGTGTATTAGGCTATGTGACTTTTGTAATAACACAGTTATCAAAAATGGGTAAATTTCCATTAACAGAAACCACTCATTCACTAGGAATAAAAAGTGCTTAAGGGGGAGATTGCTCTTAATTCTTCCTTCTAGTGGCTCTCAGTTGTGTGGCAGATGTTTGTCCAGGGTCTATGCTTTGCTGAAGAATCAATAACTGCATATCAGACCTGTGACAGGTCCGTCTCTATTTGGTGAACATTGTCCTAGGAATGTGGTTTTACTGGAGGGGTGAAAGGGTTGATAAAATGAACTTTTGTTTTTTTTTTTTAAACATCTTAAACCTTTTGCTTCAAGATATTATTTATTTAGAAAATATATTATTGATCATTCAGGGACCGGTCTTATCAGTTACCAGTAGGGGGAGCCTGGAGTCTCCATATCCTGTTTCAGAACTGTGATTTGTCAGGCAAACCACTCCAGTATTCTTGCCTGGAAAATCCCATGAACAGAGGAGCCTGGTGGACTTCAGTCCATGGGGTCACAAAGAGTCCAGCATGACTGAGCGACTAACACTTTCACTTTTCCAAGAATTGCTTGGAGACGAAAAAACTATCTCTCAAAAGCTGAGGGCATGACTTTAATGTCGCCAGAAGCCAGGCATTTAGAAGATACTCAGTGGATATTTGATGAGGAGGAGGATAGCATGACAACTTTGTCTTTTCCAGATAAGAACTTTATCTATCTCCTGAGAGATAGTGGCTAAAAACAAAGCAAAGTTTATTCTCCTCTCTGCAAGAAAGGTTCTCTCTCTGGCAGGACCCAGGCAAAGAGGATCTGGCGTCTGTTGTGCTATTTCACATTCCCTTTATCCTACTCATTAAAATTTAAAGTCACTCTGTGCCTTCACCTTGCTTCTGGCATCCAACCTGAACTTTGGAATTTTGGCCACCACTTTTCTCTTTCCAAATACTTTGTCGTATTTCTCCTCTTCCTTCTCACCCTCCTCCTGTCATCGCCATAACCATCAGCAGACATTTATAGAGCATCTGACATATCAGACACTGAGTTTTGCATGCATTATCTCTTTTTTTTTTCATTATGCCCCCCATGAGGTACAGATACTTTTATTTTTATTTTAAAGATGAAGACACTAAAATTCACAGAGGAGAGTGTTATTTTTCAGTGGATTGTGTTTATTGTTCATACCCTATCTATTTTCAAAAAGTATTGACAGGCTCCAGTGTGTAACAGTATGCTAAGAAGATCCAGAAAACACTATTGATTCCCTATACAGCCAATTCTACATCCATCTCAATTTAAAAGCACTTTTGGCAATAATCCTTACTGTCAAGATATCCAGATACCATGAGATCAAGGAATGGAGAATCCTAGAGTTATATAACATATAACTAATATTAAAAGCTATACTAGGATATAGCTTTTTATAGCCCTTTCTGAAACAGTTTGGTATGCATTATTTCATATGATGGATGCCCAGAATCACTCTGTGTGATCACATGATAGTATAACAATGATACTGAAAGAGGTCAAAGGATTTGTTCCAAGGAGCCTGGACTAGACCTCAGATCTGATTCTCATCCCCCACAATTCTGCACATAGCAGAATTCTTTTGGATCCATGGAGCCATATGTTGGGGGAGCCTCCTTTATGTTTTTTTCTGACTCTGTTCTAGAATCCAATCTTGAGACTGAATGGCTAGACTACTAGCAGTTGCCAAGTCCAGTCGATCTCATTGTGGCTAAGGGGTTTAAGAAAAATGATCCAGTAGTTGACTGACTTACAGAATTACAGGGATCATGTGGAACTTATTTTGGGCCTATAAGAAGTGAGAGAAAAACAATGGTAGGAAATCTACTGTCTTTGTACTCATCAAATTTCAGATTCCATCACTTTTAAGGTGTGACTCTGTTACAGGAAGGAATGTCTTCATTCCTTCCTGTGAAAAATACCATCTCAGAATTAACGTTGCTAATATGTGACTTCTATCATTTATTGAGCTATTGCTATGTTCTGAATACTGGGCTAAACATTTAAAAATCTTGATAACATCCCCATAATAAATCTGTGAAATAAGTATTATTATTATTCCCACTTTGTAGACGAGGAAATTGAGGCTCAGAGAGGTCAAGTCACTTTTTGACACTCGACTGAAACCTGTCTGACCCCAAGCTATTCCTTTTTCCCTTAGTACACTAATCTTTGCTCTGGGTGACCCTGGGCTTCCTTAAGAAAGGATTTATGGCAGTTCCCTCTAGTTTACGTTTTGGAACTCAAACATTTTCATGAAGTTTAGTCCTATTGCCAATTTATTGATTGTATAGGGTCAGTTGTGTCCTGGAACCTCCTGCTAATTTCATGGCTTCAAATATTACCTTTACTTGGCTGACCCCCAAGTTTATACTCTAATGGCGCCATTCTCCAGACTCCAGTGTCACACAGTCATCGCCTCAGTGTCTCCCCTGGGACATGTAATGTGCATCTCAGGTGTCACCTGTCCCAAACATAGCGCTTCATGTTTTCCTCTATTCTCCCAGCCTGTTCCATCTCAATGACACTATCACATCCACAGAGACTTGGCCCAAAATCCAATTTTCTTCTAAATCCAATACTTAGCCAGTCTTGTCTATTCAACCTCCAAAATATCTCCCACATCTGACTTTTTACCACCTACACCACTAGCCAACCCCTTTGTCTAACCACCACCATTTCCTGCCTAGTTCTAGACATAGTGGCAGCCTTGGAACTGATTTTCCCTCTTTTAGTCCTTACCCTGGGCACTTAATAGCTGATGGAATATTTTTTAAAAGTATGACTCTAGTTAAACTCTTCTGTGATTTCCCCTTTTATTCTACTAAAATACAGATTGTTAAAGATGAAATATGACTCTCCAACTAACTGTATTGCCCTCAGCCCTCCTCTCCTTACTCTGTTCTAAACACTGGCTTTTTTTTCTGTTCTCTAAAACATCACACTTACTGTCATTTTGAGACTTTTTTCACTTGTTGTTCTTTCTTTCTCTGCAATGATCTTCCTCTAGGTCTGACTATCATGGTGGATTCTTTTCATTCACGTCTCAGATCAAATTTTGCTTCCCAGAAGAGTATTTTCTTAAATACATCAAATTAGAACAGCAACCTCTTCACACAGCTTTATCCCATTTCCTGGTTTTATTTTTTTCAAATTCTTTTGAATACATCCAATTGCTTACTATGACTGGAGGAAAGTGTTCCTTGATACTTCTAATGGTTTGAACAGTGGCCAGCACATATTTATGAAATGGATAAATGAATGAATTTTGTTTCTTTGAATAGTTTACAGGACTTAGTCTGGCATCTTATATAGTGTTGGCTAAATAAATGTTTCATTAAATTGATTTCCAAGGAAAAGAACTAACCTATTTTTTCCCTTATTTTGGCTATCTTTTGCATATATTAAAATATAGATAAACTTGATAGAAGAATAGATAAAGGTACATTGATTCACTTTTAATCTAGAAGAGATAGATCTTACCTGATTTCATAATTATTAAGTTGCTTGATTGCATTCTTGGCTTCCTGTTTATTTGAGAATGTTACAAATGCATAGCCTCTATTGTTGCCATTAAAATCCATCATCATTCTCATTTCATAAATTTTACCAATCTGCAAGTAATGAAAAGAGAGAATTCATATTTAAACACACATACACATACACACAATGTTTTGTGAAGTCTGCCTCTACCACGTTTGGTATTTGCATCCCGTATGAATGGTTCACATATTTTCATGCTGGGTTCAAATTTGTCTTCTGACTCATTGGCAAAGTCAAGATAATAAAGAAAACGTGTACAAGTGGCATTTCAGCCTGAGTTGCCAGAATATATATATTTTTTACAGAGTAAGTGACCTTTCATCACACAATTATCTGGGGAGTTATATACCATTTTAGGGACCAGAAAACACATTTGTCATCAGAAGTACAATTTTTCGATGGATTTGTCCTTACTCTCTACATTGACCTCTGAAGTCTCCATAGTTTTATCTTTACTTGGTTGTACTCTACCCTTAGCGTTTAAAAACCAAAACTAGGAACAGTCATTTGGAACATTACAAAACTGACTTATTTGCTATCTTTCCCCCCACCATGAAACAAAGTGAACAGAGCAGGTATATTTCAGAGGATGGTCTGGGAAGCCCTGTTTTCTCCATCTGTAGGCAGAAGGCAAATGCTAGTGTTAATACAACTGATCTGGGGTCAGACCTCCATGGCCACAGGGCACTCCCTCTGTCCCTCAGTGCAGCCCCTGCTTTGCCTCTATACTACTCTCTCCTGCTTCCCCAAATATTCTTCATAATCCAGATACAGTAGTTCATTATTGCTGGCTGCGGTAAGAAGGACGGCCGACATAGATGTGAGGGACACGTGTGAGAAGAGGCATTATTCAGCAAATGCTATTATTGCAGTGGTGGCTTCCCCTCAGCTCAGCCCCACCCCAAGCCACCCCAGGTATTCGGTGATGGACACCTGTTTCTCCTGGGCTCATTTAAAAAAAGTTCAAGCATGTTTCATCTCTGCATTTCAGGTGGCTTTGGCACTTATTTTCATGTTCAGTATATAAGATTCTTACAGGATTAAGTCCTCATAATTTGTGCATGTGCCAACTGATGTTTGTATAAAATTAAAAGTAGCTCTGAAACAGGCTAAATTACACACATACAAACACACACATAGCTGATTTGGGCATTAGGAAAAGAAATAGCTAAACTCTTATTTTCACTCAATTTTTTAGCAATGTGATTATTTTAAACACCTACTTGGTAAATTATCAAGAATGTCAATTTTGCATTTTCGCTTTAACTTTGGGTTCAGTAGCAAAATATAATTTAGAGTAAAAACTGAGGGAATTTATTCCTCAATTATGTAATAACTTTGAAAAACCATGTTATTAATCTTGTTCATCACATTCAAATTTTTAGAAAGAAATTTTTTCATTCTGGATCAACATATACAGGTACATGGTTGAGCCATGACAAACATACACATTTTTTTTTTAATCTGACAGTCTTACACTTTATAAAACCATAGTAACATCTCAAGTTGAAGCAATATCTTATTTTAGACAGGCTGTTGTAGTGTTATTCTAGACTGACAGATATGTTGAGTTTGCAGTAAAATAGCTTTGCCAGTGGAGATGGGGGATTGAAATACAGATTTAAAAGTAATCAGCACGTATGGCAGAAACCAGCACAACATTGTAAAGCAATTATCCTCCAATTAAAAATAAATAAGTTAGGAAAAGGAAACAACAACAACAACAAAAAGTCATCAGCAATGGTAGTTTCAACTGTGAGTAATAGAGCAGAGAGAATCAAGGCATTGATAGTTAGAGGCAAATCACTAATAGCTAGGAAGGCTTTAACTTTGTCCATGATTGAAGAATGGCTATTGGAAGAGAAACTGTCACTGGCCAAGAAAAATGAGAGTGAAAGCGAGGTGATGAGAATAGTGTCTTTTCCCTTAAAAGATTAAAAAACAATCATCTTCAGACTCACTTTTTCACATAGTGGGATAAGCTCATCTTCAAAAAGGTCTCGGGGGAGTTTTCCGATAAAAATTTCACAGCCCCTTTCTGGGGGTGCAGCATCCCATCCAGGCGGGGGACCACCATATTTTCTTTGTCCATTTTCCTGCGAATTCCATATGGAGTATTGGAGGGAGAAAAAAGCAATACAATCTTTAGTTTGAGTTCCTTGAGCATTTTCAAAATCATTACTTAATAAGGAAGATGCTTATTGACAAGTAATAGTAGTAGACTGGTCAGATAAAAATTTAAGTCTCTTCAATGTGGATTTTAACACCATGTTCTTTGCTTCAAGGACTTGCTCCAGATAAGCACAGTGAAAACTTATAAAGTGCTGGACAAATATAAGGGGTCATTATTATTTTTTGATTGCCATTCAAACTCACCAATGCCTGATCATCAAAGACTCTGACCACAGTTTGAATCTGGGGTTCTGATTTAATGTTGAAGTCTATGAGGGTTCTGGACCTGGACTATTTGGCTCTGGAACACACTAGCTGTGGGACTTTGGACAAATGTCTTGAATTCTCAGATCCTGAGTGTTTTTCATCTACAAAGTGGAGACATAATCAGCTTTTGATTAAAGGAGATAATGCATCAGATGTGCGTGGCACAGGTCTTGGCATGCGATATGCATTTAATAGTTACTAATCCTCTTCTTGCCTGCCTAGATTGAGGTTGTTTCATGAGCAAGGCAATGTGAACCCCTAATTAGAAACATCATGAAGGTTAGCAATGGAACTGGCTAATTTGGGGGGTCCCCAGTGAGGGGCTTAAATCTGTCTTTGAAGTTGACAAGACTGGTGAGAGGTGTTCGCTAATGTTGGATCTTTGTGGGGAACCAATGCTGTTCTCAGCCCAAATACAATTAGTTTCTATTTTTTCCTTTGTCATAAAAAGACCTTTGGTAAATTCAGTGTCCTTTTTTTAAATTGGAATATAATTGCTTTACAAAGTTGTGTTAGTTTCTGCTATCCAACAGTGTGAATCAGCTATATAATGTCCTTTTCAGGGAGGAGTAACACTGGGTTTTCTGCCAGTGCTGTCTTTATTTTTCTGAAAGTTAATGACCTAAAAATAACTTCAGGGGCCCCAAAGTGAAAGTAGGCCTAATCCACCACTACTGAGCTGACGGTTCATTTGCTAGAGAGGGATAAATTTACCTTTCATTTAGGCATAGCCAGAGCTCTTTGTTATTATACTTTATTGGGATTTTTGGAAAAAGGAAAATGTAAGGAACCAAATGTCTGTATTCATTACTAACTTCTACCATGATTACTTAAAAAATTTTTATACCATAAAATGATACATGATGTTGGAAAATACGTGGTAACGTATAAAGTAAAAAAGAAAATTTCTCAATGTGTCACCCTACCTGTTTGTAGAAGCAGTTTTGTTGTTTGTCTGCCTTTCCAAATACTTTTCTATGTATATTTCTAAAAGACACATTTTAGTTATTTAAGGACATTGTTTTACATTGCAGTTGTTTGTTAAAAATAAAAGTAAAGCAGTTTCTAGTTTCACTGTCAAATCTTTGTGAATACTAATAAGACTTTCTCAATTGTTTTATAATTGATAATACAAAAGCTTTTTGGATTATGGTATTTAAATAATGTCTTTAATTGTAATCATGTTTAAAATTCCTGATAATTCAATCATGTTGCTTTAAATAAAAAAGATGTCATATAGGTGTTCTACCTTGCCTTGATTATTTTTTGCTTCAAACAAGTAGGTGCTTCTCATTTTACTAAACATGGAAATATTTGCCTCAAGAGTGTTTGTATTTTTTTCCTTCCCCTATATACTTTTAGGATTATTCATTAAAAAAGCTTTCACTGAGAAATCTGAGAAATGAAATGTGTTATAGGAAAAAACTTAAGAATTCAATGAGCTATGTCTCAACCAAGAATTTCGTAAAAAATGAATTTAATATTTTTGGAGGCATATTTAAGGTTTTATTTATTTAACAAATATCTATATAGTGCTTACTACATACCAGTCTCTCTTCTAATTCTCAAACAGTGTTATAGGTTATGGATATGACTATCCTGATTTTACAGAAGACATTGAAGCCCACAAAAGATTAAATAATTTGCCAAGATCCTGTGGTTGGGAAGTGGGGAAGTCAGAATTTAAAGCCAGGCAGTCTGGTGTCAGAGTCTATCAGCTAAATTTCTACTATATTTTGCTTTGTTACATGAAAACCTAATCACTTATAACAGATTCATGCATTCAGTTACTTGTTTATAAAAAAAATTGTCATGCTATTAAATTGCAGGCTCTCTGTTGCTTTTAGAATCATTCCAACTTCCAATCATTTTACTGCACAAATTTTGGAAAGAACATATCTCACACCTACTTCTTACAGAGAGAAATATTTTTATTGCATATTCTATAGTCCACCTCCTAGGACTGACTGTTACCATTGAATTGATGCAGATCCCTCTGTGGCCATTTCTATTTATCTTAAGTATCTGGAGATATACTTCCCAATGGACTATTGGAATAAATTTAGTATAAACTTGACAATATTTGTATTCTTCGACCTAAGGAAACAAAGTTTCATTGCATAATAGTGAAGTGGCTATTCCAGAATTTCTCATTTGACAAGTTTTGATAGCTTGAAAATAAATAGGCAACCAGTAGACTGACCTTTAGAATTTCCTCAAGTTTCTTGCTATTGCTAAAAATGTCACCAAACTGTTTTGTGCATATCATATATATAGAACTCATGTGATTTTGAGCCAAAATGATTGATTAGGAGAGATTATTAATTCTGTTGTTTCTGTAACACCAAGAGTATTTTGGGGAATCACCAAGAATCTGACTGATTCCGTGAAGTTCTGACTGATGCTGTGAAGTTCAAACACTGGGGGAGATTTGTCCTATGAACAACCCACTGGGCTCAGAATGCACCAGTAAGTGGAGGTCCAGGCCAGTTTAAGACAGGCTCTGGGCATTAGTCATGGGGTTAGTATAGCTGTCCATTACCTGGACAATTGGAAGCTGAATTGCTGGTATTTTAGGTACCATGTTTATAGTTGACGAGTTTAAAATAGATAAAGCACAGTTAGCGCTGCTCCTCCCTCTCCTGGCTGATGTCCTTCCTATGGGGTGCATTCTTCCAGCAGCATACATGTATAAATAGTTAGAGATTTAAAATACAGGTTTTTGTTTTCTATGAGAGAATGTTCATTAAACTCTGGGATCTTTTATTTTTCCTTTCAAAGATGTGAATGTCACATATAAATAGGTGAAAATCTTCACCTATAAATTTCACTATATAAATTTCAAAATTAAAGACCTAATTCTAACTATAAATCCAGTGGCTTTAATTTAGATACTGAATACTGAACTTACCCTTAACTCAGTTATATGTTAAGAGTATTTGGAAGTCCCTTCTGCCACAGATATTTTAAGCCCTTTCATGAAGGAACCACAGAGTCTTTAAGAAATTTTATATACTGTCTTCTTCACCTTGGTTGAAACCACCCAACCTTTAATACATGATTCTGAGCAATAAATTTTAGCTTGAAGGACAAGCAGACTGAGTTAATTTGGGTCACCTGGCATCTGATCTTTGACTACATCTGAGAAATCTGGGCAAAACTACATTTTTCCTGTAAGAGTTAAAAATGCCCAGATACTTGCTTTTCTAGTGTCCCTTGTAGCTGGGATAGTTCTGGTTATAATAAAGTTAAATTGGGTTCTGGTGCAGAAACTGTCATGGTGCTAACATTAGCATTGACGGTGGATATATCTTATTACCATTCCAGATTTGTGCGTGGTTCTGGGCTTCATTTCTAAGAGTTTACCCTTTTTGAAATTATTTTGTTTTAATATTATTATTTATTTTTTAAATTGAAACAGTTGATTTCCGATGTTGTGTTATTAATAGTTTCATGTGTATAGCAAAGTGATTCAGATATATGTGTATATATATTTAGGCCTTAGCTTAGCTTAAGTCGCTCAGTCGTGTCCAACTCTTTGAGACCCCATGGACTGTAGCCTACCAGGCTCTTACTTCCGTGGGATTCTCCAGGCAAGAGTACTGGAGTGGGTTGCCATTTCCTTCTCCAATATATATTTATATATATATATATTTTTGTAAAAGCTTACATCTTTTTCACTCTTTAATCTAGTTCTCCAAATCCAAAATTTCTAGAAACCAGTACCCTTTTAATAAACTGCTTTTCTGCTTAATCAGCCAGAAGAAGTGAGGTGAAGTGAAGTCGCTCAGTTGTGTCTGACTCTTTGTGACCCCATGGACTGTAGCCCACCAGGCTCCTCCCTCCATGGGATTCTCCAGGCAAGAGTACTGGAGTGGGTTACCATTTCCTTCTCCAGAATTTACCTCTAATACTTGCCCATAATAGTAACAGCAACTGAAAAAACAACAGCTAACCCTAAGTCAGGATCTGTGCAAATGCTTTCCATGTATTAATTAATTTAACCTTCTCAACAAACGTATGAGGATATTATTATTACTTTCATTTTGTGGGTAAGAAATTCAAGGCACAGAATGTGTCCAAAGACATACAAACAGTAAGTGACAAAGACAAAATTTGAATCCTGAGTCCATACTTGTAGTTTTAGCATTATTTTTCTTTTAAAAAAATATTAACCTAATATATTCATTTTATAGAGGAGGAAGCTGAATCCAGAGATATGATGTGACTTCCGTAAGGTTGCATTAGTTTAATTTATTACAGAAAATATAGACTAAAATTCCTCAGGTTCTCAATCTGGTGAACTTGGCATATGTACTGTTCAAAATTCGTGATGACCTTTCTTCTCAGGCTTAGCAGTCTCACAATTTTGTGTGTTGTGTTCCACACTCCCTTTCTTGTTCAACTTCATCAAACATGGATACCAGATGGTTAGTTGTCTTGATAAATGAACCCATTCATAAGCTAGAAGGACATTAATTAATGAACCCTCATTCAGTCATTTTCCTGAGTAGTAATTTCAACTCCTTTAACTGGTTCTTTGGAAATTTTATATTCCAAATCTGTAATCATCTTTGTGGTTCCCTTTGGTCCTATGTTTTTTCTTGCCAAGAGGGAAGAAACTGTGTATGTTTCCTTACTAAACTGCTTTCAGATGTTTTCCAACCCATTTTCCAATCGACTGTGTTTGTATCTATTTCGATTCCTGTTCTCTTAAGTGCTGGACAATCTCCCCAAGTTTGGTGGCATTTCTAGCCTTCTTAAGCATGCCGGTCACCAGTGTCATACCAAGAACAATGGTTCTATGGCTAAACTCCTGTGGTCTGTCCTCATGGTTGATGCCTGCACATGGAGAACAGCTCTATGGACTGTGTCTGTTGGAGTTCATACATTACTACCATGTTTTCCTAGTTGCTGATTTGTGAAATTGAATAAAGGTCTTTACTGGACCTTATTGTTATTACCTTCCACCTGTAAAACACTTATACCTCAACATGTGATAGGGTTCAAGGCAAATCTTAGAGGCCTTAAATAAGAGGTACCAAAAGAATCTCCTTAGTTGTGATTTTACCTTTGGTCTGCTAATGCTGTTATTGTTGTGGAGGACAACAGACAGTGCTATAAGGAATGTTTATTTTGTTAATTCTGTATGGAAGATAACAGTCTGTTTTGTGTATTGTTTGTTTACCCACACATCTTAAGATCAGTGACTTCAAATTGGTAAAATCTACTTTAGGCTGAGAATTCTTCCAAAGCAGAATTTATCTAACTTATAAACTTTGGAAGTTGGCATTACCCTTGTTAGGTAATTTTTTTTTTTTTTTACAATCTTTGCAAGGCATACACCACTTGAATGCCAGATATTTTTCTTAAAATAGAAAAATAACAATTGTTGTATAAAACTGAGTAAGAGGGATGTTGGAATTTGTAGAAACATGATACTACAGTTAGTAACAAAGAGGCAAAGCCAGGGCATGACTATAATACATGAATATAAATTTAGTTTATTATCATACAGCCCAGAGTTTCTCAAAATATCATATGTGAGGTGATATTAGGTAGTTATAGTCAATGTTTTATTTTAATAGTTATGCATTTATTTTGAAGGCAATGGCAAGCCACTCCAGTACTCTTGCCTAGAAAATCCCATGGACGGAGGAGCCTGGTAGGCTGCAGTCCATGGGGTCGCTACGAGTCAGACATGACTGAGCGACTTCACTTTCCCTTTTCACTTTCACACATTGGAGAAGGAAATGGCAACCCACTCCAGTGTTCTTGCCTGGAGAATCCCAGGGATGGGGGAGCCTGGTGGGCTGCCGTCTATGGGGTCACACACAGTCGGACACGACTGAAGTGACTTAGCAGTAGCAGGAATGTAAAACTTTCCCCATTTACATGTTAGAAAAAGTCTACTTTTAAAACTAAACAGTATTTCTATTCAAATTTTTAAATAAATTTCTAAGTATTATTGTTGGTGGTATGTGTTTATGTCAAAACTCACACATATGCAAATAGATCTTGGCTTTTGAAAATTTATCTATTTGTTTCAGTCTTCAAAAGGCTCTCACATTTGATCTTTAAAAAATGTATGGTTTTTCCATAGAAACAACTGTTAGCAAATTATGAACCATGTTCTTGATGTATCATTTTGGAAGAGTGACTGTTGAAATCCTATCACCTAGGAAGAGTTCTGATTTCAAGTTGTTAGTTCTCTTATGAAGGCAGAACTAATTTGTTATCAAATGATGACTTTAATGATATCTTCTAATACTTCCCCTTTATTTTTAAAGTTTATGTGTGACAACCACCCTTTAGGATTTCAGTATCTCAGTAGTGGAAGTATTTAAAAGCAAACAGGTTTTTAAAAATAACTTATGTTTTGTAAAGCTTCCTAGACATTTCTGGCTAATTCATGGGAATATGGAATTCAAGAATATCCTTATACAAATTTAGGAATCAGAAAATATATTTTTTGCAGGGTATGTGTGTTTCTGTATAAGAGAGCAAGTGAAATGCCAATTCACTTCTAAGACACTCTGTTTACATTTGCCCTGAGGTTCACTAATGTGGACTGCAAAGCATATATTATCTTGAGACCAGGATTTACTGTGTTCATGTTCACTTCTGGCTCTGGGTATGTGTCTTGTCTCACTGCTCCAACCTGCAGGAACCTATAAACCATATCTAAGAAATAGCTAGATGAAAGCTTTGGTGATTCCTTTATCTGTTTTGGGCTTTTATCATTTTGGAATGTGTACTTTATTCAATAGGCCATCCAACTTATTATTATAGATACAATTTGCCCTTTTGCATTGACTAACTGACAGTAGTCGGACATCTGGTTAAATGACATAAAGATATTCACATGCAGATTTGACCTTATATAGATAAAAACATTTGTTTTGGGTTAATTGTTCTATCCTTTTCTAGTTCAACATATGACAAGGAGAATTCTGAATGCACTTGTTCTTTTAGCACGTGAGAAATCTTATACAGCAATTATTCTCCTTACCACACCCAGAAGAATGTTTGACAAGCTAAGGGACTCAGCAAGGCACTGAATCTTTCCTCAGGAAATTCTTCATTTAAAAGGGAAAAAGATTAACGAGGTGATTGCAGAGGTCTTGGGAGGGTATTAGGATGCTTGTGAAATGGAGTCTGACTTTTGCCATATTTAAGTGCAGAAACATATTCATAGAATGTGTTTTGAGTTAGTTAATAGGATCCTTAAATGAAATATAGGGATTTTTAAAAGCCAGTGGCATATCCACTTGACACTTCGTCCATTAATTATTCAATACTTAATGACTTTCTTTGCATTGATTCACTGTCTTAAACTTATGCAAAAAAGAAAGTATCATTCTCTTAAGTGGAGTATAATTTCCCATAAATGGAAGGTCATTATTTAAACAATACAAAAGAAGGAAACTGTGATTAAATTCTAGCCAGACATTGTTATCTACTAAAAACCTATCCCTAGTCCTGTTCTCTGTTTTAAAAGATTAGCAGGGGAAGGAGAGGTGTTTAAGATGTACCTCTAAAAACTTTCCTCATCAGAAAACTTAAAAGAGAATTGAAAGTGGAATAATTCTCTCATGATGAAATTCAAGGTTATTGAATGCTCTGTCAATATATTGTTCAACATCACTTCAGCTCTCTGCCCTGCATCTCTGAAACAATGTTTAAAAAAAGGATCACGGCTACTGAAATCCCACCCAGCTTCATGATTGTATGCTTTTGTGATCTCACTTTTTTCTCTTTAGCTTATGTTAGAGAGTTCTCTTTGCATGTCATAATAAGATTTTAGGTGAAAATTAAGAGGCACTTATTTTTTGTTGCTGATTGATATTAAGCCAACAGGTAACAGTTTTAAAAGTCCTGAAGTTACCTGCAAACAAAGTCTAAGGTTCAAAAGTGCCATCAATGCTTCTGTGTGAGTCATGAAATTTACACCATTTTTTAAGCCAACAAAACAGAAACCATCATGTCCTTCTATTTTAAGGGAAAGCACTATAGTTCATATTTTGCAAATATTTTGAACCTTATATCATATGTAACCCACTCCCTATTAGGCAAGTGGAGAAGAAATTCATTGCTGTTTGAAAATAGCTCCTGGAATGCATTTCTATTCCTTGGGATGCTAAAGTTCCCGTCTCATGTCAGGTACATGCACTGTCCACGAAAGGATTCACAGAGCTGCTCCTTCATTTGGAGTCTTCCACACCAGGCTGTGGCATTGCTGGCTAGTAAAAGCAAAGCTTCTTAGGAGCTTGAAAATGAAGTTAGCCTTTGGGTGGCTAGAGTGGTGACCTTAAGGAATCACGCCTGTGATGATCTAATGGTACCATCCTGTTCTCATGTTTAGTGCCACCTATTTAAGGAATTAGCTTCATGCTCTTGATGAATGACATAAGTCCTCGAATAATGGGGACCGAAGCAGGTGGTAAGAACAGGCAACGAAAGTAAAAGGAGGACCCAAGAGCTATATTTTGTCATGGAGTCAAACTTATTTCTGTCCCTAGGATTTTTGTGTGGAGGTTGGAAAAGAATGTCGATGCCACAGGGTTTTTCCATCTGCTTCTCGCTGATCTAGTCTAGTTGAAGCCAGTTGTAAACTCTGGGATCCTAAGTTACTTATTTTTATGGCATTGTTTGTAGAAAAAAATTGTCATTTCAAAAGTACCCAAGGAAAGTTACTAAAGCACATTATACCAAACCAAAGAGATAGGGGAGTTAATTTGAGGCACATAAGCAGAGAATGGTCTTCTAATCAGATTAATGTTGATCTAGTGCCATCTTTTGTACCTTTTGGCTTGTAGATATTTATTTAGGAATTGAACAAATGAGAAAATTAAAATATATAGTTGCAGTGAAACTCCAAATAAGAGAACACGCATGGAAAGGAAAGTTTGAGAAGTGTGAATTAAAGTCTGTATTTTGTTCCTAGTCTGAGGGAATTGCTTCTAGGAGCAGACTGATGACTGATTGAAAAAGGAAGAGAAAGATGAAGCGCACTGATTTCTTACTTATCTGCTGTAATCTTACCGAAATTGAGGCACTCTATTGTCTTCACTGCTTGCAAGTTGTTGTGCATTTTACAAATATTTTGGTTAATCAGTACCCCCCTAGTGGTCCCCTCTGCTAAAGACGCTGCTTCGTTTTTGGCTCCTCGCCATGTTTGTTTACCCTCATCCTTTGTGTCCCCACTTCAATGTCATCTTGTCTGAAGAAGGCCTTCTACCATTCTGTCACTTGACCTGATTTATGATATTCATAGCATTTAACATGCTAAGTTTTATTTTATTTCTTGCTTACTTTCTGTCTTCCTTTGGGTAATTTTCATGAAGGTAGGCACCATGTCTCTATTTGTGGAGTAAATAAATAAGTGAAGGAATGAGGGCTTAGGCTTGAATTGGTGGGTAGGACAAGGAGGGATGCTCCTACTTCCTTTAAGGAATCTTAAACCCTCATCTATGTTATAGGGTATTTTCTTTATGAACTGTGAATTAGAGAGCAGACTTGTGGTTGCCAAGGGGGAGGGGGAGCAGGGGAGGATTGGATTGGGAGTTTTGGGTTAGCAGATGCAAACTATATATATAGTGGATAAGCAAGGTCCTATAGTATAGCACAGGGAACTATATTCAATATCCTGTAGTAAACCATAATGGAAAAGTATATGAAAAAAGAATACATATATGTACACATATATATACACACACACACACACATATGTATAACTGAATCACTTTGCTGTACACCAGAAACTAACTTGACACTGTAAATCAACTGTACATCAATATTTTAAAAACCTATGGATTAACTTATAGAGTACTAAATTCAGGATAAAAGTTGGGAGTCAGCAAACTTTTTCTGTAAAAGGCCAGATAGTTGATATTTTAGGATTAAAAAAAAAAAAACCTTTTAAAATTGTGAGAACCACTCATGTCCTTAAATCACTGCAAAAACAGGCTGTGGCCACATTTGAGTCATGGATCAGTTTGCTGACCTCTGGCTTATGTCTGTACTGAACTGTATAACTCTGGAGCTTGTTTTCCAACGGTGAAATGGAAGTGTTGGATTGTATCAGGATTAAATATGTATACAGCAAACATATAAAGAATTAGAAAGAATCGCCTAGTGAACCCAAGCATCTACATCCAGCTTCAATAATGAAGTTTTCTTCATGAAATTTCCCCAGGTTTTCTATTCCTAGCTGAATGCTTCTTGGAAATATTTTCTACTTTATGAGATTTTTTTCCTCGAAATAAAAATAATCCATATTCATCATAAAGAGTTTGGAAAATAAAGAAGAGCACAAGAAAGAAAAAGTTATCCTTATCAGAGATTAACTTTTATTATCTTCTAATATTTGTGTGTGTGAATAATTTCTTAAAATATGATCTATAAGCTGATACATACAGGTTTGCTTTCTTATTTTTAACTAAATTTTAAAATTTGGACATTTTCCCATGTCTGTCTTTGAAATCACAGTTTTATATGACTATATAATTTGGAAATATAAGGGTGACATATTTTGTATGACCAGTAATATTTTATTGGATATTTATGATATGTCCAATATTTTTAAACATTATAAATTCCACTATGATGAACATCCTTATGTCTAAATATTAGTCCTTATTCCTTATATCAAAGACTATGGTCAATTTTAAGGCTCTAAACAGAAATGTTATACCCGTTTAATGCAGTCTTGTGTTGTCCTTTTAAATTCTAGATAAATTAATTTTCATTGCAATTACTTGATATGCATTTTAGGTCAGCTGCTATAATTTATACTTATGTAATCTCAAGGACTAATACTAACACACTGTGTTTCATAATAAGGATTAGGGAAAAAAGCAAAGAAAATTTTGTTAAAAACAACCACTGCATTAGACAAACAGTAGGACTGACATACCACATAAATATTTGTGTTGTAATAATTTTTAGAAAATAGATTATCTATAGGGTAATTGGACAAAGCATTAACACATACCATATTTTAAATCACTTAAAAATACTATATAACCATCAGGTCGTCTTTAAAATATATACAGACTACTTAAGAGTGATCTTTATTAACTATATATTTAGACTTCATTGTAGTAGAACTGGTGTAAACTGACTCCACATTGGGTAGAAAGTTGTCTGAAAATATTCATCTGTGAAAATGTATTTTTCTAGTTTTAAGGAGAAAATTCTGGATGAAAGGAGCATCAGATGTCACAGAGTTGATGACCCACAGTAGCAATACATTCTGGAGGAAAGGATCATCATAATGTTATTTTTTCCGCCTTTGTGTCTCAAATATATGGTAGTTTTGGAAGATCTGGGAAGTACAGTTAAGAGTGGAAAAGTGAAAAAAAAATTCCACATCTAATTCCATTACCTAGAGACAAATTTTATTTGCAAGTTAACATTGTAGCACACATCTGAAATCTCTATGTGGCATAATGCATCTAAGTTGAAAGTTTAGCTTGTCAACATTACACAATTTTTAGCCTCTATTCATTAAAATTCTTTTATCATTTTAAGAAATTTGATAAAAATTTTAGTTATCAATTCTAAAGATATCCAATTATTATTTAAAAAGAATATCACAAGGCATATTTTCAGATCCTCATGAGCACGTTTTATTGCATCAGTTTGGATATGAGAGACTGACTCATGTTATTAAGTAACCTGCAAAATTCTATTTTTGGCAGCTGTATTTGTCCTGCTAGTGATAAGAGTGCACAGATTAGTCACACTCTCTTTTTGGAATTCTTGTTTCGCAAGTATTCAGCATTCAATATCAGAGACTGCAAAGGTACAGCTGAAGCAAATCCTTCAAACCCTAACTTAGCGAATACTGTAATATTTTAAAATATCATTATATATAGGTACAATTCCCTGAATTTTATTAATATACTTATTAATGTCTGCACTTTTGTACAGAGACTTTTTTAAAAGTACATCTGATGTTGTTCTTTTATTTGATGTTGATGCTAATGTTTTCTGTAATCCAGAGTAGGAAGACTGAAATACTGAGAAGGCTGAAGGATTTTCCTAAACTGCAGTTTGAAGCTATGTCTCAGTACATGCTGATTTCCTTTTCCAATTAAACAAGTTTGCTGACCAATAATTAGGTTGAGCATGTGCTAGAATAACCAAACCTTGACTAAGAGTGGAGTAGGTCCTAGCCAATTTTCTGGGAAGTTAAGGCCAAGAGCTGTTAAGGGACTTGAATTTGGGGTTAACATATACACAATGCTGCTGCTGCTGCTGCTAAGTCACATCAGTCGTGTCCGACTTTGTGCGACCCCACAGACAGCAGCCTACCAGGCTCCCCCGTCCCTGGGATACTCCAGGCAAGAACACTGGAGTGGGTTGCCATTTCCTTCTCCAATAACATATACACATTAATATATATTACTATATAGCACAGGGAGCTATACTCAATATACTGAGCAACCTAAATCTTAATCACTTTTCTGTATACCCAAAAGTAATACAATAATTGTAAAGCAACTATACTTCAATTTAAAAAAGGAATTAAAAGAGAAAAAATTTATTATTCTTGTGTGTGGTAGAGACTGGGTTAAATAACAGGTGTCTGATTTGAAGTCTTGGGTGACTTTCTACACTCTGTAATCAAAATCGGAAAGGATTTTCCAAATCATTCAAAATGATTGAATCATTTTGCACTGAATCATGTGCATACTTACATCTTTATTAGAGGCTTTTCATCTACATAGCAAAGGTTTCAGAACTTTAGGTTTCTACATCACTAGAAAATTTCTGATCCAGTAGTCATTCTGCTAATAAATGATTACTTCAAGCGAATCATGTTACAAAGTTTAAGCTCAACAAAGTGCTTTTAGCATGCTCTGGCATGCTAATCTCTCAAATAGCAATCTTAAATATAACATTATATTAACACTTAGTTCTGTAAATCTTGCTGGAAATTTTACCCAATTGCAGTGGAATTATGGCCCATAAATCTTGGGCAAACTATCAAACTCCTTGAGCTTTGTTTTCCTTATCTGGAAATTGGAGATGATCATAGTAACTACCTCACAGTGTTGTGGTTAGGACTAAATGAATTAATAGACATAAAGCAGTTGAAATATAAGTGCCCAATAACTGTTTACTATTTTATAATTGCTATTAACTTGTGATATAATTCCTTATTATTAATATTTTCCAAATTTAATTGATTATGTAAGACCAAAGTGATAGGCAAATAGGCCATATATTTTTAGGTGTATTTTATCTGAAAACATTTTACATAATAAGGGTAAAATAGCCCTATTATTTTTTCCTTTTTAATGAAAATGTTCTTAAATTATTAGGTTTATGAAAAGGTCTCCATCGCTATTTGAGCCTTTTAAAAAATGTATTGTTATTTGCAAGCTTTTTATACTGCTTTAATATGCTAAAATGTTCTATTCTGCAGAATTTTCTAAATGATCACTTAGTGACTTTTTACATTTCATTTGTAACAAGATTTAAAGATGGAGTGGAATTCTTCCGGCCTCTGATGTGGATATGAAACTTACTGGACCAGCAAGCAGAACAAGGAGGTAGGGAGACACTGTTTAACAACTTTAACTGAACACCTCCTACCCCTCCCCATCTGTGAGTTTAGAAAAAATATTGAAGTGTTTAAGAGGAATTTTTGGAATTGCTTCAAAGATCTCTGGAGCCCATTGCTGGTGTGTTGTGAATCCTAGTTCCCCCTAAGTGGGAGGAATTTTGAGGTGCTTCTCAGCTCACCTAAAGCAGAGGAGGGAAGTAAGGAAAAAGCTCATGGAGCTTGCTATGTACTCCCTGCAGTTGGGAACACCCAAGGATGGTAGGTCTAACTCATCCCTGGAGTATCTCACGGTGAGCAATAGGCTGGCTGTTTGGTTTGATGTTGGTGAGAAGAACTGGTTGCTTCATCTCACCTGCACTTGCAGGTTTTGCTGGGTCAGAATGTGAGTTTCCAGGGGTCTAGAGTTTGGCCACATGTAGGAATTAGGGTTGAAGTTACATCTCCTCCAAGAGGGATGCTAGGAGTGTCAAAAAGAGCTCTGTCGAAGGAGACTGGGTCTAAGCGAAGTAGCCTTTAGCTAGAGGGACCCCTGGCAGTGGAATTCAGGGTGTCTCTGATGACTCTAGAGAGTACCCTAGGAGCTTTACGCACCTGCCAGGCCCAGAGACTGATGTCAAAAGCAGTCAAGCGAAAACTTCCCTGTCCCCACTCCTTTACTTTCATCCCTTTCTTCTGTTTCAGTTGAGTCAGGAATTCTAGTTAGCCTTATACTGCAAGGAGATCCAACCAGTCCATTCTAGAGGAGATCAATCCTGGATGTTCATTGGAGGGACTGATGCTAAAGCTGAAACTGCAATACTTTGGCCACCTCATGCGACGAGTTGACTCACTGGAAAAGACTCTGATGCTGGGAAAGGTTGGGGGCGGGAGGAGAAGGGGATGATGGAGAATGAGATGGCTGGATGGCATCACCGACTCTGTGGACATGAGTTTGAGTGTACTCCGGGAGTTAGTGATGGACAGGGAGGCCTGGTGTGCTGTGATTCATGGGGTCGCGGAGAGTCGGACACGACTGAGCGACTGAACTGAACTGAACTGAACTGAAACTGGTGTAGGGAACTATGCTTCTGAGAGCATAAAGAGAAAAAAAATAGAAATTGCCTTCCACCCTGATATGCGTGGGAAAGGGAAATAGCTTTCACTTTGAATGAAGTTAAGTTTTTATTCTACTGGACTAGACGTATTCATTATTTAGCGGCTGATCTTTTATTAGCTGAAAGTTACCAGAAAAGTCATGAGACTTGCCCTGAATTTCATCCAGGGGAAGTGAAAGAACCAGTGCCCAGAATAAAGTTAAATGGACAATTTATATTGTTTAAGGGTAATTTCTCATAAACTTCTGCTTGTCGAGGGTAATTATATATTCACAGTTAAGACATTGATATTAGAAATAGTGTCACACTAGAAATGTTTATATATATTTTCATCATTATATTTCAGATCGTTAGAAGTTTGTTTCCACAAGGAGAATACCCTTATGTATGAATATTGACAAACTGCTTTCAAAAGGGTTTAAGTGCTTTTCACTATCACTGTTCTTATATGAGTGTTTCAGATACAAAGAAGTTAAAAAGATAAACTGATTTAAAAATTATTGATTTTATAACACTTATGAGACTGCTGTTTACAAAAGAAAAAGAACTTTTTTTAAGCTAACCATACCTAAGCAAATGTAAAAATTATTCTAAATATTTCTGTTTTATTGACTGTAAGTGCTATTGAATTTTCTATGTGGCTTATGAAAACCCCTTTATGTAGGAAAAGACTGCATAAAAAATTTCACTCAGGCATTAATTTTGAAGCACATTAAATTTGGAGATAAAGGCATTTAGATTATTAATGATCCTAAAATAGACTTTTATTAAGTTTAAAAACTAATAATGCATTAGTATCCCTCTTGGCTTAAACTTTTAGGAGTCTTCTGTGACATAATACTTTCTGAAATCTTAAAAAAGACTAAATAAATACTCTTCATTAGGATGAAAAATTAAAAATAACTTTGAGCATTATCTCTAACAAAGTGTGCCATGACTCATAAGATTATTACAAAGTGTGCTACATTTAGTTTTCAGTTGATCTGACAAAGGAACTTACAATAAAGAACACTACTATATGTTTTATTGTTATCCACTTCTGACTTTCATTTTCATAATAGCACAAAGTTTTAAGTCGGGGAAGTATGTAGGAAAAAGATAACAGCTGAGAAATTAAAATATTAACACTTTGTTTTACTGTAAAAAGAGCAACATTTAAAAAAAGCAGCATTATTTCTTCAGATAATTTATATGTATAACTAGTTTGCTTTTCAATGTATCATAAACTAACAGAGGTTATCATAAAGACAATAATATGCAGATAATTCTGAACAACTAATGACTATGAAGAATTAGTTTTAGGATATTTTTTCTCCTTTCTTTTTCAAAAATGCTGGACATGGAGAGAAATTATTATATATCCTAAACGGCTTGAGTAGTTATTTTGGGAAAACATCCTGGAATAGTTATGCTGACCAAATGGTCAGTTCTTAGATCCTTCGTCTACAAGTTGTCATACATCGATAGTCAGAAATCTCTCTGGAAACCAAAGCAAGTCTCTGGATAGTTTGTTTTCTGCTGATTTCTTGAAAGACCAACTTGGTTCTACTTCACTGACTGTTCTTGGTGGTGAATTCCAGATGCCTTTTCTTATTCTAAATTGGCCTTTCAGAACTGTGATAGTCTTCATGACTGTGAACACTAGTTCAGCTTCCAAATGACAAGGCAAAATTGAGTTGATAACCCAGAGTAGAGAGAATATCACTTGTAAGGTCCCCTGCAAGACCGAAAGGATCCAACTTCCCCTGCCCCAGGAAAGGAATGTCCATCTTAAGAGTTACGCAACTGACCAGTCACAATTTACATGCTAGGATCCCCGATCTTCCCACCACTCTGAGTTCAGTGGTGAGCCTCAGCAGATGGCACGAGAAGTTCCTACCTGGACCAAGCTATATCCCGTGCGCTGGACCAGTGCGCGGAGAGCTGCTTCCTTCTGGGTTCCGCTCAATCCATCCCCGGATTTGTGATTTGATTCCATTGAGAGTGATTATCAGCAAAAAATCAGGTTAATTAGGGTTGCTCACTGAAACCAAATTTAAGATTAAGTAAATTACTATTGCCTAGTCCAAACGTGTCCCTTTCATGAAGGACATCTTCAGGAAACATTCTCGATAAATGAGTCACTAAGGATAGAGTAACTAACAGTCACCCACAAACCAGACCAGTTAAATGTCCTCGTTAAAAAAAGAGCTTTTTAAAAATGTTCAATTTTAGTTGAAATTTAGAAGTAAAAATTGAATAATATCTTTTTTTACACTTAGAAGGCAGACCAGTATTTCTCAATCCAATTATCCCAGAATGTCACCAAATGCTTGAAAACAAATTCGTTCTTACCAATTAAAAGAATATGTAGAATGGTCCTTGCAAATATGGGGAGAGAGCACTGTTACTAAATCAAATCAACTAGAATATGGTATGAAGAGCCTGAAAGTTTCATTTTCACTTATCTGTTCTGTTACCTAGGGTATTTACCAACTTATTCTTCAAAGATAAATTTCTAGACCAGAGTGTGCTGGTACCAGATATACAAAAGTCATGCAAACTACTCTGTAATAAAAATGTCACATGGGGTTTAGCAGAACAAGGACAATGGATCCTTTTGAGTGGTGCTGGACGTGCCTACTGACACCTGGATCACATACGACATGGACCACTCAGGAAAGGATGTGAGGCCTTTGTAAAATCTAAGAAATTGCAAAAATTTGTGTATGTCAGTGTTGATCTATGTGGACTTCCCAGGTGGCTCAGTGGTAAAGAACTTGCCTGCCAGGACAAGAGACACAGGTTCGATCCCTGGGTCAGGAAGAATCCTTGGAGAAGCACATGGCAGCCCACTCCAGTATTCTTGCCTGGGGAGTCCCATGGACAGAGAAGCTTGGTGGGCTACAGTCCATAGGATTATGAAGATACAGACACGACTGAGTGACTGAGCACACATGCTGATCTATGTAGCTACAAATAGGAAACTTCAGCATTTCATTATCTATACTTTCTATTTGGGAACATTATTTGAGCCCCATTCCCGATTTAATGGTTGCTCAAATTTACAGATTCCCCGGGCAAGGACACATCCATGGTGAAGGTCCCAGTTCACAGTGGTAAGAGGCCCTGGAGGTTTTCCTGTTCAGAGAGGAATGAGCGGGAGTGACTCAGTGAAGCTTCTGTGCTGGATTTTCACTCTGCCTGATGTATTCTGCCAACCAAGACAGAGGAAGCTTGTTTTACACCGATTTGAATCACATGCAAATATTATGCATTTCACTAAAGACCCTCTAAAAACTTCTCTGTCCTGTGCATTGGGATTTCCTAAACTACTTTGGTTTTCATTTAAAGATTCGGAGTAAATGTACCACTAACAATACAGGGAATGGGTAAAAATTAGGTGACAAAAGTGAAGCTGAGGTAATCATTTGAGTAAAACGCAGCTTCAAAGTATTCTATTATTAAAAGTAATAAAATAAAAATGTTCCCAAATTAATAGACAAACATCATCTAGAATGTAATATTTTTCATATAATTTAGAAAACTCAAGATACCAGCGAGAATATTCATTAGCTGTTAAAGAGATAGAACAGTTTCTTGTTCTGGATATAAGCTTGGCCATTCTTGCCCAGCATTTTCTCATGATTCTTGCCTGCTTCTGACCCAGATCGATTCGGTGCTCAATCATTCATTCTCTCAAGAAGCAATTAGTTAGTGTTGTCTGTATGCCAGTTTCGTTTTCCGCCCAGCTTTATGGCATTGTGTTCTGTGGACAGTTGACTAAGTCTCTGTTTCTGTTACTTTACAAAAGGCAGAGTTTCGTTTGTTTCCATTTTAATTTTGTATCTTGGCTAAGACAAACTGGAATGTATTTTTTTATAGTGGTGGTTTGATATATATATATTCAGCAATTCAGAATGACTTATAGCTTTACTGACACATTGATAGTATAAATAATTTCTATGCATACTACAAAGTAGGCATAAAATGAGATCTCTATTTAGTTTATAATTCTAAACTGCTGGTGAAATGGTTATAGAAGTTTCTATAACAATATAAACATTTATTGTTTACATTTATATTGAAACAATATAAATCATCTTAAAAAATAAAACTACAAGGGCATTTTGTATATAAAAAAGGCATTTTGTGCCTTTGGCAGCAACACGGATGATCCTACAAATTATCATACTAAGTGAAATAAGCCAGACAAAGACAAATATCATATGTTATCATTTATATGTGGAATCTAAAAAAAATGATACAAATGAACTTATCTTTAAAACTGAAATAGACCCACAGACGTAGAAAACAAACTTACGGTTACCAAAGGGAAAAGAGGGGAGAGGGATAAAAATTAGAAGTTTGGGATTAACATATACACATTACCGTATGTAAAATAGATAACCAACAAGAACCCACTCTATAGCAAAGAGAACTATACTCAATATTTTGTAATAACCTGTAAGGGAAAAGAATCTGAAAAGAATATATATATATTCTATATATATTCAGTCATATACATGTGTGTGTATAAAACTGAATCACTGTGATGTATCCCTGAAACTGATACAGCATTGTAAATCAACTGTACCTCAAAAACTTATAAGTTAAAAAAACCCAAAAAGGATTTTGAAGATTTAGAAAGAAAAAGCTAGTTGTTAAGACTAATTCTAACTTGTTCACTTTTCCCAAATGTTACTAAAATTGCCTTTCATCAGGATATTCTCAAATGATCCCACAGTGCTAGATTTAACCCATAAGAGCAAAGAGGTCATGGATGGACTGGGGTCTGATGAGGTTAGTCTTGTGTGCGTTACAGATGTTAGAAGGCAAAGTCTGTTGTCTTCTAGCCAAGTTGTAAGTTTACTTTTTGCTGAACTTCATCTTCTCTATCAGGACATAACAATTTGTGGTGAAATGACAAGTTTTATTTGCAAAACTTACCTTTAGTTTTGGTTAATTATTAGTAAAGGTGATTAAACATTTGATATCAGAATGGCCTTTTGATCACATACAGGTTCACTCCGATATTATTGAGAAAATCTGTAGAATATCTCAACATAGTATCAAGTCTTTGGAAATTAGGACATGAAAATAAAATTCAAAATTTGGATAAGAGACACTTGATCTTCAATGATTATTCCTCAAAAACAATCCCCTTTCAACACTGACCTAATCTAAGGGGTGAACTAAAATCCAAGATAAATATATTCTTAATCAAGTCAAACTTTTGTTAAAAAATATGGTCAACTTGAAAAAAAGGCTTTGCAATACATTTTCTAACGCACAGAGTCAGACACGACTGAAGCAACTTAGCAGCAGCATACCTTATAAATACATCAGATCTGAGCTTATGAATTTTGAAAGAGTAATTTCCAGTATAATTTATTGAGGAAATAGAATTCAAAACCTATACATAGCAGACATTCAGAGCTAAACAAAAAGCACTCATAAACATTTATCACTTACTCATTCAAAAGTTGTGTACTGGGTGCATGCATGCATGCACGCATGCTAAGTCGCTTCTGTCATGTCTGACACTTTGGGACTATAACCCATCGGGCTCCTCTGTACCTACTGTCATCTAAGAATTTTTGAGACACTGGGGATAAAGCAGAGAGCAAAACAAATCCCTCTCTCCCCCAAATCTCATGAAGTTTTATAGTGGGTGTGATAGACAGTAGTAGGCAAGATAAAATAGGCAAAATATGCACTGTGCTTATGTTCATTTCAGGGAAGAAAAAAGAATGGAAAAGGAATGTGAAGTATATGGATTGGGAGGGGCATGGAATTTTAGATGGTGTTATCCTGATATAGTGAATTTGGGAAGGGACCTGGCTGAAGTGAGGGAGGTATTTGGGAGAGAGCATTCCAAGAAGAGGGCTTGGCAGATACGAGGGCCCTGAGGTGCGAGCCTGTTGATGAAACAGTGGAGGCCTAGGTGGAGAGGGTGCAGATGAGTGAATTAGTAGAGAAATGGGATCCGGTATCAGAGAGATGATGGTGGGCCAGGTTGTGAAGGAGCTTGCAATTCTTACAGGAAGGACCTTGGCTCTTGCCTTGAGTTGTGAAGATGTGACTCATGTTTAATGGAATAGTTCTAACCATCAAGAACACACTGATTTGCATTTCTCTAATAATGAGAAGTGTTGAGCATCTTTTCAATGTTGAGCATCAAATGTTGCCATCTGTATAACTTCTTTGGAGAAGTGTCTATTTAGGTCTTCTGCCCAGTTTTTGATTGGGTGTTTTGTATACAGTGAGCTGCATGAACTGCTTCTATATTTTGCAGGTTAATCCTTTGTCAAAGAGGCTCAAGAGGAAAAGGATATATGTATTCATATAGCTTATTCACTTTGTTGTATAGCAGAAACTCGCACAGCATTGTAAAGCAATTATGCTATGCTATGCTAAAGGTAAGAAAATACATTGAAGGGAGTCAGACAGGCCTGATGAGGCAAGGGAGGCAAGGCAAACAATCTGGTTCTATTTTCATTTAAAATTTGCCATTTTGTTCACCATGAATTCTTTTCATTGACTTTGATTTTTTTAAAATATTCCATTAATTTATCATTTGTCTTAACTACTGAATTTTATGATGCCTCTTACATTTTGCATTTAATACAGGGACTTGCTTCCCTTGCTCTGGTTGGAAAGGTTGAGAGGAGAAGCATGGAGACCAGTTAGAAACACCACGACATTCAGGTAAGAGAGAACAGTGTCTTGTGGTGGAATTGCAATAGTGGGTGTGGTGAAAAGCGATAAAATTCTGGAATATATCTTACATTTGAGTTGTATGCACTGGGAGAGAGAAAAACAAGAGATTAAGGATGATACTGTTCTTTGGCCTGGGCAGCTAGAGAAATGGAGTTGCCATTTTACTGAGATGAGGAATAAGGAGTTTGTGGAAAAAGAGCAGGAACTCAGTTGGAGGCGTGTTGATTTCAAGATGCCCACTAGGTAGCCATGTGAAGAGGTTCAATGCACAGTTAGATATATGAGTCAGAAAGTTATAGGAGATTTATAGACAGAAGATACCAATTCAGCTACAATCTGCCTAGAGTTGATGCTTAAGCTGTGAAATTGTATGAGATCAGGAGGGACTGGTGTTAGAAAACAGGTCAAAGGACTAATCTCTGGGGTACTCCAACTTTTGGAAGGCAGGGGTCAAAGAGGAATCAGCAAAGGGGATTGGGATGAAACAGTCAGACAGGTAGGAGGTGAACCAGGTGAGAGAGGAGAATTGGAAGCCAAGGAAGAAAACAAAAAGGATTTTGAGATCAAGTGCCTGGTCAGGTGTGCCAAGACCTGCAAAGGCAAGTCATATGAAGCCTGAATAGGAATGCAGACCCTGGAGCTAGACCTCCTGGATTCCATTCTGCCTCTTACTCTGTGCCCTGGAAAATTTCCTTAAACTCTTGGTCACTCAGAATCTTCCACTGAGGGAGCAATGGTCTTTCTCTGGGGATCGTTGGTTGAGCATTACATGAGTAAATATTTTGGGACAGCTTCAGAAGAGTTCCTGGAATGCAGTAAGTGCTGGATTCGTGTTGGGCACAGATAAGTAATAATAGAAAAGGAAAAGAGAAGAGGCAGTCACCCCAACTTCTCAGAGATTGTACAGTAAGAAATTCCAGATGTTCGTGGGACAGTTGGTCACCTAGATGAGAACAGAGAAGAAAGGGGCAAATGAATGGAAGTTGGATAGAGAGAGAGATTATGGGAAATATGAGGAAAGCATAAAGGAAAGAATCATGTATTCCCCTCCCCACAGCATCAGTCTGCTTATTTGTGAATCAGGATAAAAGGCAGGTTGTGACATTGCTGTTGTGGAGATGAAATGAGAAAGCATCTGTGAAGTGTTGAGTTCGGTCCAGCACACTAGGCACGCCCACCTGCCTTTCCATCACTGCTGACTACTCATGTTGGAGGGGAGAAGCAGAGCAGGGGAGCAGCAGAGAGAGTGCTGAAAGGTCTTTCTCGACATGGCAGTACTTCCTTCTCCTCCTTCCTTATTCATTATGAAAATGAGGGGAAGGAGGGCTAATAGTATGAAAAACCAGAGGTCTCTTTCAGCTCTGCCAACTTTCATTAATCTGCCCTCAAGCCCCCTGATCCTGTTTTTTCTTAGCAGAGGAAGACTTTGTTCAAGCGTCTGCTCACCACCAAACCTGCTGCATAAATATGCTGCCCTCTTTTGTTCTTCCATTCGGTGGAAACTGAGTCTCAGTTTCCTAACATTCAAAACTTAGGATAATATTAGTTCCTACTTCATAGGGTTGTTTTTAAGGATTAAGTATTTTAAATGTATTGATATTTAAAATGGTTACTGACATTTAAAAACTGCCCAGAAAGTGTTTGCTATTTTAATATTTAATTGTGATTATAATTAATCTCTTATTCCAAGGGGTAGAGTTGCAAAACCACTTGCTGGGAGGATGAAGTCCCAAGTCCTTAGGATGATACATCATATATTCAGGACCAGCTCCCGGATTCCCTTTCCAATGTCACTCAGAGACCCTGCTGCTGGGAATTCCCATGTTTTCTTATACTAATGCGTCTGAGCTCTCTGTTTCAAACGCTCTTTCTCTCTCTTCCCTTCTCTTTCCTACCATTCCCTTCTCACATTTCACATGACTGCATCTGCCCTGTTCCTCCTTCCAGACTATTGAAATATTGTCTGCTCTGTGATGATTTCTTTGATCCTCTCAATTGATAATGTTAGATGCCACATCCTTAATTCTCTCATGAAAGCTGGTACCTGCCTCGGTTGTTGGAGATAGTACTGTAACTATTTGCTTACTTAACTAAATTGTGAACGTCCTAAACATAAGGAGTATGTTGCACTCATCTTTGCCCAGAAGGTTTAGCCTGACTTTATGCTTGCTGCTGCTGCTAAGTCACTTCAGTCATGTCCGACTCTGTGTGACCCCATAGACAGAAGCCCACCTGGCTCCCCTGTCCCTGGGATTCTCCAGGCAAGAACACTGGAGTGGGTTGCCATTTCCTTCAATGTGTGAAAGTGAAAAGTGAAAGTGAAGTCGCTCAGTCGTGTCCAACCCCTAGCAACCCCATGGACTGCAGCCTACCAGGTTCCTCCATCCATGGGATTTTCTAGGTAAGAGTACTGGAGTAGTGCTTAGTAAATACCTGTGGAACAAATGAGGGACTCTGCATGGGCATTTTATAAATTGTAGTAACTTGCACTGATCAGAAGTAAAATAAGTCTGCATCTAACTTCCTAATACTTATTATTATGCTTGTTCCAGTCACTTCCTGAAAGTTCTATCCTAGAATGAATTTGCTTTATGTAGGAATTGATTTGCAGGTTTCTTTGCATTTATGAACGAGTCATCATATCTGGCAGAATACAGTTTTATAAAATTAAAAGTTTGAGTGCAAAGTGATTGAAAAATAAGAGCTTATGTTTGGATTTAATTTTCTCCTCAAGGAATTTCTGGTTTTATATTTGCAATGTTAGTGCCTATTTGAAAAACATAAAGTGAACCTGGAAGTTATTGGGGGATCAAGATTTCTGCCTGCCTGAAAGTCACAGGTGGATTGGAATGAGCAATCACCTCATCATTTGGCTGAGACTGATTGATAGAAATTTCCAGAGTTCACAATTGGACAAGATCAGAGCTGCTGCTCCTGACCTTTGACCCTGATGGCCTCCAATGCCAGTGGATCCTGGCTCAGGGAAGGTAGCAGGGAACAGAGATAAGAAGGAAGCTGGAAGAAAGAAGCAGGTAGGAGGGGAAGATCATGACTTTTCCAAATCTAGAGCTATCAGAAATATTCTGTACGATGCTCTTTTTTCTCCTTGTATGCTGCTTCTAAATTAGAACCCTAATCTGTAAAGAAGAAAAGCATACATAAAAATTGAACATAAAAATTGGGTTCACATAGAGAACCTAGTTATTGAAAGAAAAATATGAGACTATCAGGGGAATTTAGGTGATATTTGTATCTAGATTTGCCTGAAGTTATAACAATATGGGAAGATCTTAATGCCCTGGTGGCTACCAGGGAAACAGAGAAAGCGGGAAAATAAGTTTTTTGTTTGTTTGCTTTTAAAATCTCTCAAAACAGTAAAGGCATGAGACAAAGGTAAGAGAAGTGCACGATGGAAAAGCTGAGCAAGGCATGAGACAAAGGTAAAAGAAGTGCATGATGGAAAAGCACACTTTCAGGACGAAGAAAGAATGGCTTAGCAAAAGCTGAAATGGTAGCTGAGAATGAGAGGCAGAGAGGAATAAAAAGCAGATGAAGGACAAAGACAGAACTAAAGTTAGAAGATTTCTTGGTGAAAAACTAAATGAAGCAATTATCCTCAACTTTAACCAAGAGGCCAACAAATACTTGATATCTATTGCAAACGTATAATGCCAGGCATTGGGCTAGACAATTTAGAGTTAGCAAATGGAGTAGTTTTGTTAATTTATTTCTATCTTATTTGTTTTGTATTTTGCCTTTTTTCTGAAGAGAATGGATAGGGAAGCTGAATGGAAAGTGACACTATTCCTGACTCGGTAAGCACAGAAAAGCTGTTCCTTGTGACTGAGGATGCATGCGGTTCTGTACTAGCGATGTGCCATGTGCGTGTCAAATTGACGGGAGCTTCACTTGCTGTTGGAACCTCTCCAAACCAAATCTAGTCTTTCCCCAAAGTCTTATTGTTTCATGATGTAGGCCTTGTGGCTCAGATGGTAAAGAATCTGCCTGAAATGGGGGAGACATGGGTTAGATCCCCGGATTGGGAAGATCCACTGGAGAAGGAAATGGCAACCCACTCTAGGATTGTTGCCTGGAAAGTCTCATGGACAGAGGAGCCTGGTGGGCTGTAGTCCATGGGGTCACAAAGAGTCGGACATGGCTAAGCTACTAACACACCAGGTTGGACATAACTGTTAGACAACATGCAAGTTGTACAAGTGATTTTATCATGAATTTCAGCCTTCTAATATCCCCTGGGGATCTTATACAGGTGTTTCAAATTGTACTGAAATGGTTTGTGAAGGATTTATGACCAAGGTTTACACTTTTGCCTAATGAGATTCAATAAAAATTACTCTGTATTACTTGATAAAATAATTTAAATTAACTCTAAAAGTCTCTTTGGAAAAATGTTTACAATTAGTCTTAAGCTCAATTTGGAAGTGAATTAATGTGGAGCTCTTTATTTGGCCATGAATCATAAACGGTAACAAAATTAATGCAGAATATGCATACATAAAATTCCAGAGTGTAGGCACAACAACATCTCACAAAGTCCTAATACTTGGAGTCTTAGTTTTAAAAAACAACATATATGAACAAAAAAATCAAATTAACCAGAATACCTTCTATTTTTTTCAGGCATTAGTAATGAATTATGCATTAAGTTGGGCATGGTCAGTTTGAGCTTAGACAAAACTTAGCATAAAATAATAAACTTGTTCATAGTAGTTATATTAATTTTACTGGTAAATACTGACAAAATCCTCCTGTTAGAGTAGCCTGCACATTTTTAGAGAAGGACAAGTTTGCATTTAAATTTCAGTTCTGCCACCATGATTTTCATTCTTCTGAGACACTATTTCCTATTTTAAGAAAAGAATAGGAACATAGATACTTACATGTTTTTCTTTCCTTTGTTTTTTTAAACACAGGATTAAATAAATCAGATCATGGACATGAGAGCATCTTACAGTGTGCCTGGCATACATAATAAGCATTCCTTATTTGAAAGAGGAGAGTGAAAAGATTGGCTTGAAGCTCAACACTCAGAAAACAAAGATCATGGCATCTGGTCCCATCACTTCATGGGTAATAGATGGAAAAACAGTGGAAACAGTGTCAGACTTTCTTTTCTTGGGCTCCAAAATCACTGCAGATGCTGATTGCAGCCATGAAATTTAAAGACGCTTACTCCTTGGAAGGAAAGTTATGACCAACCTAGATAGCATATTGAAAAGCAGAGACATTACTTTGCCAACCAAGGTCCATCTACAAGGCTATGGTTTTTCCAGTGGTCATGTATGGATGTGAGAGTTGGACTGTGAAGAAAGCTGAGCGCCAAAGAACTGATGCTTTTGAACTGTGGTGCTGGAGAAGACTCTTGAGAGTCCCTTGGACTGCAAGGAGATCCAACCAGCCCATTCTAAAGGAGATCAATCCTGGGTGTTCATTGGAAGGACTTATGCTAAAGGTGAAACTCCAATGCTTTGGCCACCTTATGCGACGAGTTGACTCACTGGAAAAGACTCTGATGCTGGGAGGGATTGGGGGCGGGAGGAGATGGGGACGACAGAGAATGAGATGGCTGAATGGCATCACTGACTCGATGGACATGAGTTTGAGTGAACTCTGGGAGTTGGTGATGGATAGGGAGGCCTGGCGTGCTGTGATTCATGGGGTCGCGGAGAGTCGGACACGACTGAGCGACTGAACTGAACTATTTGTTCCTTATCTGCTGATTTGGCTGACTTTTTAGCCATCATGGTCTGTGGCTCTCTGAATGGTTATTCTCCTTTCTAGAAACTGAAGGGAAGAAAAGTGCAGTTCTGAATGTACTATATTGACTTCTTTCTTACTGTTTTAATAATCTAGTTATTTCATTTACTTGCCTTCATGTATCAGTAGGAAAAATCTTTAGGGTCCTCAGTGTTTGTGTGTTTGTGTGTGTATGTATGTATGATATCTTATAGAGCACATTAATTTTTTAATAGAAATTAGAAGCAATCTAAATATCCAATGATGAAGAAGTATGTTAATAAGCAGTGGTACAGTATAGCTAATAAAATTGATGTTCTAGTAGAACACATCATTTAAGCAGATATTTGTAAATTATAGTAAAGTAAAAAAAAGGCAGATTACAAAACTCTGTATAGGCTGATTTCATTTGTGTTCATTTTTGTATTGTAATCATCATACTGACTATAAAAGGCTAACTGATTATATCTGGGTGGTAAATTAAAAATTATTTCATCATTCTTGCTTATTTAGCTATCTTAGCTATCTATAACATACAGCTCGTACTCTAATTTTAAAAAGTTAAATTATGTTAATAAATGAATGTCAATGTAAGCAAATCATCAAAAACTATGAGATATGGTCAAGATTCTGTTCTGAGGAAGCTGTTTATTTTCAGCGTTTTCTAAGTGATAATCATTTCACTAAAGAGGCTAGGAAAAGAGCAACATAGACTAAAAGAAATCTGAAGGAATTAAACATAAAAGTAAATTAATAAAACAAAAATTTGTAGATAAACACACGTAAGAGCTGATTGAAGAGATGGTAAATTAGCACATCTCTGGCAATCTTGACAAGATCAAATGAAGAAAACTTTTAAAAACAAGGAAAAAAATGAATATAACCACAGATCAAGAGACTTTTAAAGAGAATGTTTTTATCAATAAATTGAAAAATGCAGTAGTCAATTACCTGGGAAACTGTGAATTTTTAAAATTGTTTCAAGGGTAAGTTAAAAATTTAAATATACCAATGACTATAAACTGTATTAAAAAAAATGATT
The DNA here is from genome assembly GCF_049115385.1 of Moschus berezovskii. Lineage (NCBI taxonomy): Eukaryota > Metazoa > Chordata > Mammalia > Artiodactyla > Moschidae > Moschus > Moschus berezovskii. Next base: position 54,260,741 of record NC_142471.1, on the reverse strand, counting down.
GTATTCTTCCCAAATAACACAGATCCAAGTGGCTTTATTAGGCAAGTTTTATAAACTTTGTATGTATCTGTACATCCTCATTCATGTCCGACTCTGCGACACCATGGACTGTAGCCCACCAGGCTCCTCTATTCATGGAAGTTGCTAGGCAAGAATACTGGAGTGGGTTGCCATTTCCTACTGCAGGGGATCTTCCCAACCCAGGGATCAAACCTATGTCTCTTGTATCTCCTGCAGTGGCAGGTGGATTCTTTACCACTGTGCCACCTGTTATAAACTTTACGTTTTCTTAAAGAGTTTTACAGACTCATTTAAGAAATATATATTATTATAAAAAGATTTTGAAGCATAGAGTAATAACAGAAAACCTGTGAAATTTTGACAGATTTAGCATATCTCTTATACAAAGTCAAATATATCACAATACAGAAAACTATAGACCAATATTGCAAGTTTAGATATGAACTGCATACAGCAAAATATCAAAAGATTAATATAGAACTACAAAGATTATTCAGCATCAGGGATTCTATTTAATTCATTTCATTGATTTAAAGAAGAAAAAATAAGAATGTCCCAGTAAATGTAAATTCAACACAAACTAATGGTTTAAAAAAGGAAAAAACTCTTAGTAATAGAATAGTAATTTTAAATTAATAGAACATCTATCAGAGACATGCAGCAAACATTATACTAAATAGTGAAATACTGCAATAATTCATTCTCAGTAAAAAGAAGTAAATCAACTATATAAAACTATTAGAACTAATAAAGAATACTACAAAGACAGTTATAAAAATGTTTCATACTTAAACAGAAAGAAACAAATGAGTATCTAAAAAATAAAAACAAAAATTTTAACAATAACATGAAATATCCAAAATCCATATGAAGAAAATATGAAATTCTACTGAAGGATCTAAAAGCCTTGGTAAATGGAGGTCTTATTATAAAGATTAATTCTTCTAAAATTAAACTAGTACAATACCAATTTAAATCCCAATTAAATTATTTTGAAATTTGACAAACTGACTCTAAGTTCATCTGGCAAGAAAAATGGCAACATATATCACAGCGTGTATTCAAAGTGTAAAGTTACTTGGAGCTAGCCCAATCAAAAGTTAAAACAGGCAATGGTGATCATTTGGTAATGCATAGAAATATTAAATTACTGTGTTGTATACATAGAATTAACATAGTGTTATAGATCAATTATAGTTCAATAAAAATAAACAAATAGATTAACAGCATGTTAAAAAAAAAATCTAACCCCGAGTTACGTTTGTATTGAAACTGCCAATAGGTGTAATCATAGGGAGATCATAGACAATTTGAAACAAAGATGAAGTTGGCATACCATCTCACAGCATATACCCGGATTCTAAGTGGAAAAGAAATAATCTTTATAAACATTGTATAACTGCTGGAAGAAAATATGGAAGAACATTTTTATAATCTTGCAATGTGGAAAGTCTTCCTACTAAGCATATTGAAAGTCAGAAATGAAAAGACTAATACATGTGACTAGGTAAAAATTACAATTATCTGTAATGGCAAAATAAAGTTAAGAAGAAGCCACAATCTAGAAGAAAATGATTGCAACTTACATAATATACAGAAAATTCACATCTGTAATATGCAAAGAGTACTTAAAATCAACAGGAAAGAGACTCATAGATAAGTGGGCAAAGAGCAAAGGGCACAAGCAGTCAATTCACAGAAAAAAGTAGTTTATAAATTTATTTAAATATTTATGTTTAGTGACAGAAAAGACAAAACCAAGATACTTGCTTTTGCCTTTTGTGGCATTTAGTCTTTAAGTCGTGTCCGACTCTTTGCGACCCTGTGGATTGTAGCCCGCTAGGCTCCTCTATCCATGGGATTTCCCAGGCAAGAATACTGGAGTGGGTTGCCATTTCCTTCTCTAGAGGATCTTCCCAACCCAGGGATCGAACGTGGGTCTCCTGCATTGACAGGCGGATTCTTTACCACTGAGCCACCAGGAAAGCCTTTTTGCCTTTTATGGGGTAGAATTAAAATTTTCAAATAATACAAATAATAATATACATAGCTGACATTAACTGAACAATTACTATTGGCTATGTTCTAAAAGTTTAATATTTATTTAATCCTTATTAAAACGCAGTGGGTTAGGTATTATTCCTATGATATAGATAATAAACCAAGTAAGGTTAATGAGCCCAAGGTTACTTGGTAATAAGTGGAAGAACTATGACCTGAATCTGTGCTTCCCTGGTGACTTGGATGGTAAAGAATTCACCTACAATGCGGGAGACCTGAGTTCAGTCCCTGGGTTGGGAAGATCCCCTGGAGGAGGGCATGGAAACCCCCTCTAGTATTCTTGCCTGGAGAATCACCATGAACAGAGGAGCCTGGCGGGCTACAGTTCATGTGGTCGCAGAGAGTCAGACATGACTGAGGGACTAAGCACAACTATCACTTGAATCTAGGTAGCCTGGGCCTGGCATCTGTGCTCTTAATTGCTAAATTTGACTTCTCACCTACTTTGGCCACATGATATGAAGAGTTGACTCATTGGAAAAGACCCTGATGCTGGGGAAAATTGAGGACAAGAGGAGAAGGGGACAACAGAGAATGAGATGATCGGATGGCATCATTGGCTCAGTGGACATGATTTTGAGCAAATTCCAGGAGATAGTGAAGGACAGGCTAGCCTGGCATGCTGCAGTCCATGGGGTTGCGGAGTCAGACATGATTTAGTAACTAAACATCAGCAACATCTCAGAAATAATAGGCAAGTTGTGACGGAGAAGAGGGAGACTATATCTACTAGCCTCCCTTAGAGTGTGAAAACCATGATACCGTGATATAACTGATGAAGGTGATACTGTGAGTCTATATTCTTTTCCACGGGGGCAGATGTTATTGGTCATTTAAAGCAATATGGTAAGTTAGTCTCTTTGCTTGAATGAAATGAGCTATTGTTATAATTTTTAAATAGTGCTGTGGATGGACGGTCTGATGGTTCAGTTGGATGCATTTAGAATCTAACACCTGCTGGACATAATCCAGAATGGACACATGGTCCTTACCAGCCCTCTGTTACATACTTGGTCATACCTGACTAAAACATCACTCTTTGACAAAGTGTGGAGTCTTCACAGGTGACCAAGTCATTTATCATTTGACAGGATCTGACTGGAATTTCATGTTAATTTCTATTCCTATATTTAAATTAAAGCATTATTTGTTTCTTATTTATCGTTAGCTTCTTTGGATTGTAGAAAGTCAGAGAAGAGGCTGTCAGATATGAACCGAGTATCTGATTCAGTAGTGCAGTGGTGGGTAACCAAAGCCACAAGCACTTCTAATGGGCACCAAACACAACTATTTTGGTAACAGGGTCTTCTCTCTCTCTTTCTGTCTCCCTCCTCCTCCCTCCTTTCCTTCCTCTTTTAAACATCCATTTAACTACTTTTTTCCTTCTCCTTTCTCTTACTGTCTTCCACTCTTTAATCCTGTGCTTTATTCTCTCTCCTGCTCCTTTAGTGACACCAATGGCTAAAGAAGTTGCTAATTCCATCCAGAAGGTATACCATATTTTTAAGAAAAGTTATTAACAGTTGTAGAGAAGCAATGCTGGCAGACACCGTTTCTAAATAAATGGCTATTTTTGAAAAGATGTATAGGGCCAGCTGATACTTTGATTACTGTTTGTTGATATTTAAATCCATACACCATCCTACTTGGAGTCATTCCGAGTCCTAAATAGAGTAACTTGAAATAGCAAATCCTAAGATACCAGGAAAATTGCACTACAGTAAAAATATCTATGGAGAAAAATAAAACTGTACCAGAGAAAAAATACTGTTGGGGCTACCAACTAAGAATTTATCAGAAAAAAAAGAAGCAGCAGAAATATAATAGAGAAATGATTGGATTGCAATTTGTGTACATTTCTTTGTGTATATTCTTACACCTGGATTAAATTAGAGCATTATGAACATTTGGGTGATGAGAAGGCATGTCTCTTCAACTTTTGTTTTAATAATTAAAAATCAGGAATCACACACAATCTCTTTTGGAAAGATAAAACTAGCCAAACTCTTGGGAAAGTTAAGCACATCCATCTGGCCCACAGATCATTATTACTGCAAAACAGTACTGACATCTGGAAATCCTTCTTGTTTTGTTTGAGGAAAAGGTCATTTCAAATAGTCAACATTTTTATTTTCACTTTAAAAGTCTGTTTACAACTGCAAAATTTATGGTCCAGTAGAAACACCTGCTACTTAGCATATTCTCTTTAAGTGGATATTACAGAAGTACATTTTATCTTCTTCAAAAGATATTTCACCATTTATTTGCTTAAAATGCCCTTTAAATATCAAGAAAGAGCCTTTAAATACCTGGAATTTAGCTTGAAACTATAAATTACATGAGGAAAGACAGGAGAGGAAGTGTTAACCTATGCATGTCTTGTCAAACTAGGACTTTGAGATTTAACTGCAAATCTTCCAAATTTTAGCAGAAACGATGGAGAAAGAACAGATTCCCTACCTGGCCTCATGGCATAGAGGAATTATGATTCAACTGGTCTGGAATGGAACCCAGGATAGTCTAAAATGGTGTGGTCTGAAGCCTCCTCAGGTGATAATATGCAACCAAGTTTAGAACTTCTGAATTAAACTCTAGTCTATGTTTGTTAAATGTCAAACAAAATGAAATACAGAGAGTAATTTATTCCACCTGCCAAATAGTTGGGATACATTTTTAAAAATTACTAAAAAATTCTATAAAAGAAAGGCAGAGACTAGGTTACAGGAGAAAGAAAATAATTCAAAATTGTCTTTAATATTTGTCCTGTCTACTTTCTCATTACTTTCAATGAGTAAATGTTTTCATAATTGCCAGCATTTAGAAATAATGTCCTTGAAATATCAAAAACCCTCACCTTCTTCCTAGAGTCTGGCATAGGTGATTTGTATCCAAATCCATTTCCATGAGGACCAACCAATAAGATATTCATATAACCACTGTATGCATAAAACTCTAGGTCATGGCTCTATATATGGAGGGGAAGCAAAAGCTGTGAGGAACAGAAAGGACAGAGAGTAGAAATTCAGGATGGCTTTTAGAAGAGACAGGAGCAGTGGTAAAAAGTAGTTGAGTCAAGTGAACAGTGACGCAACTTAGTAGGTCTATGAATCCCTACAGCTGAAATCCTTAATGCCTCTTTATCCAGAATAATCTCCAGGATAGGCTCCTCATGAAGTCTGGATCTTGATTTTTTTTTTTTCCGCTCACTATACATATGTATCCATACTTGTTGCTTTTCTTACTCCTGTCACCATCCTTCACCCTCTCTTCCATTACTGCTGCTGCTGCTGCTAAGTCACTTCAGTTGTGTACGATTCTGTGTGACCCCATAGACAGCCTCCTACCAGGCTCCCCCGTCCCTGGGATTCTCCAGGCAAGAACACTGGAGTGGGTTGCCATTTCCTTCTCCAATGAATAAAAGTGAAAAGTGAAAGTGAAGTCGCTCTGTTGTGTCCGACTCTTAGTGACCACATGGACTGCAGCCCACCAGGCTCCTCTGTCCATGGGATTTTCCAGGCAAGAGTACTAGACTTAGCCAAACTAGAAAGAAATTTCACTGCTTACTACCCCTAGTTACTGTCTACCACTGCTAGATCAATCTTCCTAAAATATCCCTTCTAATATTCTTCATTAATCTCATCACTAACTATGAAGAAATAGTCCAGTCCCTTAGCCTGATATCCAACATCCACCATGATCTGGTCCTCACTCTACTTTGCTATCTTTCAGTGCATATCTAGTGCTATTCTGTGCTCAAGCCCATCAGGTCTCCCAGATACATCAGTGACTTCTTACTTCTTAGGTTTCTTTGTACTTGTTTCCCATTTTCCATGTGCCTAGAGTCCCCACCCTTACTTTCACACTTTCCCTGGCTGAGATGAATTTATGTCCGTACCATCAGATTGTGTGTGGTTGTACATATATAGGAACGCACAAGCACACATGTGTGGCTGTGAATATGTATATATACACAAGGGTGAATAAACTCCTGTGACCAGTGTTGACAGCACAACATCACACAGGAAGCTTCCTTTCATAGCTGGTTCTGACACCACCACTCCCTTACAAATCCTCCAGCCTCTGCTTAACTTGGATGAGAATATCAGAAACGCTGAACTAGAGATCCTTAGAAGTGATCTGTACTTGACAACATTGAAGATTGATGATTAAGTTTTTTAATCCATAAAAGACATTGAAAAAATTTAACAACAGACAGAAACTGCATGTGTTGGAGGAGGGAGTGGTTAATAGAGAGGAAATGGAGATTCTTAAGACCAGACAGCATATGCACTTTCTATTCCCTTAGGGTTATATTTTGATGGTTAATTCTATGCATCAACTTGACTGGGTTACAGAGTGCCCAGACATTTGGCCAAGCATTATTCTGGGTGTGTCTTTGAGAATGTTTCTGGATGAGATAGATGTTTGAATCTGTAGACTGAGTAGAGCAGATTGCTCTTCTAATGTGGGTGGGCCTCACCTAATCAACTGAAGACCTGAATAGAATAAAGGCTAAATAAAGGGAATTCTTCCCAGCCTGAGTGCTTGAGTTGGGACAGCAGTCTTTTCCTACATTCAAAGTTGAACTGAAATGTTGGCATTTCTTGGGTCTCTAGGCCTCTGGCTTCCAGATAGGAATTACATGTCGACTGTCCTGGGTCTCCATATTGCCAGCTTCAGATCTTGGGGCTTATGAGCCTCCATAATGAGATGAGCCAGTTCTTCATAATAAACCTCTTTATCTATTGACAGATAAACAGATTTATATATATCTTATAGATAACAGAACATTGACAACACTAAAACCATGTACATGTATGTATTAGCCAGTTAAGATTCCAATTGGAATATTGGTTCTGTTTCCCTGGAGAACTCTGGCTAACACATACACATACATGGTTTTGGTGTTGTTATTGTCTTGGTACATGTAATATCAAAGTATCAGCCATCATCAGATGGCTATCATGTTACCCTCACTCAATAATAATTTTCAACTCTGATTCTATGCCTGACTTTCTTAAAGATCCCTGGGAAAGAGAACTGGCAGAGTTTAGAAATTCTAGAATTGCATAACCTAACAAGAGTAGAATTTCCTTGTGGTTTAGTTCAGTTGTTCAGTCATGTCCAACTCTTTGTGAGAGTCAGAGTCACTCTTTGCGACCCCGTGGACTTCAGCATGCCAAGCTTTCCTGTCCATCTCCAACTTTTGGAGCTTGCTCAAACTCATAGTCATTGAGTTGGTGATGCCATCCAACCACTTCATCCTCTGTCATCCCCTTCTCCTCCTGCCTTCAATCTTTCCCAGCACCAGGGTCTTTTCCAATGTGTCAGATCTTTGCAACAGGTGACCAAAGTATTGGAGCTTCAGCTTCAACATCAGTCCTTCCAATGAATATTCAGGACTGACTGATTTCCTTTAGGATTTACTGGTTGAATCTCCTTGTAATCCAAGGGACCCTCAAGAGTCTTCTCCAACACCACAGATCAAAAGCATCAATTCATACACCCAGAATTGAACCAGATCTCCTGCATTGCAGGCAAACTGTTTATCAGCTGAGCTACCAGGGAAGCCCCGAATTTCTTTGCATGTATGTTTAATTTCTAAGTTGACTTAGAAATTGGTAAAGTGGTAATCAGCATACAATGTAGATATCCCTCAGCTTAAAGGCAGATACTTACCCAATAGTCCTGGGACCAATTATTGGTGTGGCAGATTACAGAGATCTGATTAGCTGGTGAGGCCTGGTGTTATCATGTGTCTTTTTATTTTTGTTGAGATTGTCCTTTTGAACTTATTTGCTGCATCTGGTATCCTCAGACCAATTTGGAAAAAATAAGTTGAAAACTCAATTCTTACCAAAACTGTCAATCACTGACCAATGGGATATATTCAATCCTGGAGAGAATCTTACAAAATCAACTATCTAAAGCTCTGTACTACAGTGACCCTGAGGCAATCTGACACTTGCAGTAAAGGACAACCTTATGTTTCCCTTTAAAAAGCAGCTTATATAAATTCTGATTTTATTCTAACTTACATGCATTGGTATAAAATTCCCTCATTAAATTGTTGTCTCCTTATTTCTAATCAGCCATCGTGTTCTGATATTTAGCTTTCTTTTGAATTCCTACTGCCATTCATTTTCATTTATGCAACCCTTATCTAATATCTAGATCACTGTTACAATTCAACCTCTAATTTTTTCTGACTTTAATGCCATCTGTATAACACTGGTTAATTTTCTTAAATATCTCTTTAGTATTACTCTTCTATTTAACATAATTCTAATGGCCTCATATAACTATTAATTAATGTCAATTTTTCTATTTTGTTACCTATCAAACATCTCTAATACTTCATATTAAGTTGTACTCCATATTAATTTCCAGCATATACCTTCCCTCACTCAGGCCAGTTGAAGGATGGCTAGGAGTTAGGTAGGAGAGATAAGAAAGCCTTCCTCAGTGACCAATGCAAAGAAATAGAGGAAAACAACAGAATGGGAAAAACAAGAGATCTCTTGAAGAAAATTAGAGATTCCAAGGGAACATTTCATGCAAAGATGGGCTCGATAAAGGACAGAAATGGTAGGGACCTAACAGAAGCAGAAGATATTAAGAAGAGGTGGCAAGGATACACAGAAGAACTGTACAAAAAAGATCTTCACGAGCAAGATAGTCACGATAACGTAATCAGTGACCTAGAGCCAGACATCTTGGAATGTGAGGTCAAGTGGGCCTTAGAAAGCATCACTACGAACAAAGCTAGTGGAGGTGACGGAATTCCAGTTGAGCTATTTCAAATCTTGAAAGATGATGCTGTGAAAGTGCTGCACTCAATATGCCAGCAAATTTGGAAAACTCAGCAGTGGCCACAGGACTGGAAAAGGTCAGTCTTCATTCCAGTCCCAAAGAAAGGCAATGCCAAAGAATGCTCAAACTACCGCACAGTTGCACTCATTGCACACGCTAGTAAAGTCATGCTCAAAATTCTCCAAGCCAGGCTTCAGTAATATGTGAACCGTGAACTTCCAGATGTTCAAGCAGGTTTTAGAAAAGGCAGAGGCACCAGAGATCAAATTGCCAACATCCGCTGGATCATGGAGAAAGCAAGAGAGTTCCAGAAAAACATCTATTTCTGCTTCATTGACTATGCCAAAGCCTTTGACTGTGTGGATCACAATAAACTGTGGAACATTCTGAAAGAGAAGGGAATCCCAGACCACCTGACCTGCCTCTTGAGAAACCTGTATGCAGGTCAGGAAGCAACAGTCAGAACTGTACATGGAACAACCGACTGGTTCCAAATAGGAAAAGGAGTGCGTCAAGGCTGTATATTGTCACCTTGCTTATTTAACTTCTATGCAGAGTACATCATGAGGAACGCTGGGCTGGAAGAAGCACAAGCTGGAATCAAGATTGCTGGGAGAAATATCAGTAATCTCAGATATGCAGATGACACTACCCTTATGGCAGAAAGTGAAGAGGAACTCAAAAGCCTCTTGATGAAAGTGAAAGAGGAGAGTGAAAAAGTTGGCTTGAAGCTCAACATTCAGAAAACAAAGATCATGGCATCTGGTCCCATCACTTCATGGGAAATAGATGGAAAAACAGTGGAAACAGTGTCAGACTTTATTTTTTTGGGCTCCAAAATCACTGCAGATGCTGATTGCAGCCATGAAATTAAAAGCCGGTTACTCCTTGGAAGGAAAGTTATGACCAACCTTGATAGTATATTAAAAAGCAGAGACATTACTTTGCCAACAAAGGTCCGTCTAGTCAAGGCTATGGTCTTTCCCGTGGTCATGTATGGATGTGAGAGTTGGACTGTGAAGAAAGCTGATCGCCGAAGAATCGATGCTTTTGAACTGTGGTGTTGGAGAAGACTCTTGAGAGTCCCTTGTACCGCAAGGAGATCCAACCAATCCATTCTAAGGGAGATCGATCCTGGGTGTTCATTGGAAGGACTGATGCTAAAGCTGAAACTGCAATACTTTGGCCACCTCATGCGACGAGTTGACTCACTGGAAAAGAGTCTGATGCTGGGAGGGATTGGGGGCAGGAAGAGAAGGAGATGACAGAGAATGAGATGGCTGGATGGCATCACCGACTCTGTGGACATGAGTTTGAGTGAACTCCGGGAGTTGGTGATGGACAGGGAGGCCTGGCGTGCTGTGATTCATGGGGTCGCGGAGAGTCGGACACGACTGAGCGACTGAACTGAACTGACCGGAGTTAGGTGAAGGGAGAAGAGGAGAAAGGAACTCTAGGGGACAGGATGTAAGTGAAATAATATGGATGGTTGAGAAGCTGAGTATGATTAGAATACTGAATACAATTTGGGGAGGGTTTTCTTGAGGTGTGTCTTTGAGACGTTTCTGCATGATATGAATGCTTGAATCTGTAGACTGAGTAAAACAGATTGCTCTTCCTAATGTGAGTATGCCTCATCTAATCAACTAAGGGCCTGAATAGAATAGGGGACGGGAATGAGAGTGACAGTAGATAAGGCTGGTAAGGCAGGCAAGAATTAAATCAATCTATCTATTGGCATAATAGAGCATTCTTGTTGTATTATGAAGTCAGTGAGTTCACCTTGGAAGAATTCTAGGATCCTGTGTACTTTAGAAAGAGAACTCTTGAGTTTTCTTGCATGTATGCATGCCTTGTTGCTCAGTCGTGTCCAACTCTTTGTGACCCATGGACTGGCCTGCCAGGCTCCTCTGTCCATGGAATTTTCCAGGCAAGAATACTGGAGTTGGTTGCCATTTTCTACTCTAGGGGATCTTCCTAACCCAGGGATCAAACCCACATCTACTGTGTCTCCTGCATTGCAGGCAGATTCTTTACCCACTGAACCATCAGGGAAGCCTGATGTATTATCTTGAGGATAGTTTAAAGGCAGAAAGACTAGTTTAGAGACAGATGGGGGAAAGGGGGCAGAACTATAGTTGAGGAATAAATGTATCATGAAGAGAAGGAGGGCCCTAAACTCCCCAAGGATATACACTCATCTTCTTAGCCTTTAGCCTCATTCTTAGTTGTCACTTCATACATATTTGCTGAACAGAATGGAAATTTTATATAACCTCTCTGGCTATTTCAGGCTTTGTGCTCTTCAACTTTCTAGTTTCACCACATGATATTGGAATATACAACATTTTCTCTGTGTTGTTCATTATTGGTTCATAAGTCTAAGGGTGTCATAGTCATGAACAAAAAACTATGGGATCACAAATTCATTCTGACTTGGGTTCAGATGTTGAGTTTGTCCCTTAAGAACTTTGCAAACTTGGTTTAAGTTATTTAACCAAGTCCCAGTTTATTAATTTCAAAATAGGGGATGATGATGCCTGCCTTATAGGGTTGTTATAGTGATCCAAAGTGACTGGATGAGTGCACAGCCTGGTACATGGCACTCGCTAATGTTTTCCTTTACCTCTTCTAACCACTTCTCTTTCCCCAATTAGGTGGCTGTTTTATTCAATAAACAGTATTATGCAACTGTTATGCATATATATAACACTTTTAGGTTTGGAAATTAAATAGGATACTTTTCTTGCCTTTTGGAAACTTCTAATTTTGTAAATAATATTCATTTCAAACAAAGTAAGAGGCCTTTAAGAAGGGAGTGATTATCCCAGAGCTGCTGTGGGAGCTCTGGAGAATCCTTCATGGGTTCCTTGATTTTAGGGACAAATGTACAAATGTATCTTTGTATCCAACACAACATCTAGAAGATGGTGAACTCAACAAAGTCTCAATAAATCAATTATAATCTCCCTGGTGCCCTTTCCTCTTGCCAGTTCCTTTAAAATGAACACTGACACCAACCCCTTCCATGGCAGTGCTGATGCCCCAAAGCTCCTCCACATACAATTTCCTCTTCAGGTGTCTGTTGTCATGACTGTGCAGGGGACTGATTTGGGGGCAGTTTATATTAGCTCATGCTTGCTTTTTTGCTGTGCTAATGACCGTCATTCAGCAATCTGCACCTTTATAAGTGCCTTTGAATACTTTGATAATTGTTGTTGTTGTTGTAGTAACCATGAAAATAATAGAACCTGAGAGGTTTGTTCTCTGGGGTGATTTCAGATCAGACTTTTAGGCTTCTGCCCTTGGTAATTACCCAGGTCCCTTTAAATTACTCTATCCTGACTTTATTAGGAGGCCCTGCCTGTGATAGAGAATGTCTCTGCCTTGGAAAAGATACCACAGAGTCAGGGAGAAAATCGTTGCCCATTTACAGAGCAAGCCAGTCGTGGGGATAGATAATTTCTAAGCCACTGACTTCCACGCTAAAACACTTTCTACATGTTGACTTCATAGCCTCTCTCTCTCCTAACCGTTTTCTTAGTAAAGCACTGTGTAATCAACACAGAAATGAGATGAGAATTACAGCTATAATAGCTGAGGTTTGTGTACACTTACTTGGCATTGTTCTGAGAACTTCATGTGTAATTTCTGATCCAATCTCAAAGCAACCTTGATTTTACAGCGGAGGAAACAAGCACAGAGAAATTACCTTGCTAAAATTCACAAGGGTAGTGAGTGGTGAAGATAGGATTTGAACCCAGGCCTTCTGGGTCCAGAGCCCTCTGCTTTAACATTGGAATCATCTTCCTCTTGGCCATACCGGCACCATGAATCAGCTTTTTTGTTTTCATCAGAATTGTGGGAATACTTTGAAATCTTGAATTATTATTATTGCAAGTATTAAACTGAGTTATTATTATTACAGTAAATAATTGATTTTATGGCTTACTTTGAAAGGCAAATAAAAATGAGAGTTTGTAGACATTATAAGATTTTCTCTTATCTGTATTCTCCTCTGGGACCACATAATGGCATTTTCTGATTGATTCCAATGTAAGTAAATGCACTTGTATTAAGTAACTATTTTGAAATGAGGGAGAGATGGAGGAATTAGTATCTGGTAGACATAATATGCTCAAATGATTTCAATAATAAATCAAAATTGTTTAATAAGTAAATTCTCAAAAATCAAATACCAGTCAAATCCTTTGTCCTCTGATTAGCCATGACACTTCCACCCTGAGCCATATCTCCTCAACATCTTCTCTTCCCCACCACTGAAAGTGACTTGTCCTAAGTCCTCTTTCCATAAGACCTTACCAGGCTGCTGACTATGCTAGGTGATTTTAGTCTTCCCTGGTGGCTCAGATTAGGTAAAGAGTCTGCCTCCAGAGCAGGAGACCCACGTTCAATCCCTAGAAGATCTTCTGGAGAAGGGAATGGCTACTCACTCTAGTATTCTTGCCTGGAGAATCCCATGGATAGAGGAGCCTGGTGGGCTACCGTCCATGGGGTTGCAAAGAGTTGGACATGACTGAGCGACTAACACTTTACCAGGCTGGTAACTATGCTCGATGGATTTAGGCTACAGTGTTCCTGAATGTTTACACCGCAAAGTGCCCTGATCACTCTCACTCTGTATCCCAACTAATTTGTATCTTAAAAAGGAACTTCTGGAAGCCTACTCTTTTTAAGCTAAATGAAAAACTCTTTTGAGGCTGGTAGAACTGCTATTTGGGTGCATCTGGGTCTCCATTTAAAGCTCCAAATTAGGTCAGTTTAAATATGGGATTCCCTTAGCATTCATAGACCCAATTATCCTTTCCCTGGGGAGAAAGGTATGCCCTCTAGGTGGGAGGTGCTATGTCCTCTTCAGACACTAAGAGAATTCTAGTGTAAGGCAGCCAAGTCCTTCAGGACAATTACGGTGTATTTCTAGAGATATCTCCACTGTATTCCTGGCCTGTGCCTGCACGTATTTCCTTGTTGTCTCTTCATTCACAAGATGGGTCTCCTTTGACTGAGTCTCTGCTGTGTCATCTGTGAATCTGAGCAGAGTTGGGAGAGGATCACTCAGAATGGAGGGAATGTTTCTCATAATTGTGGAAGTCCTATTACTCTTTCTCTAATAATGTGTATAGAGAATCCGGCTGAATTAGAAATGCTATCCAGTGGGTGGTGGTCCAATGGAAAAGACCTGCCTGAGGACTGGAGTCCTGCATATGGTTCTCACTCTAATAAAAAGTGTCTTTTATCCTTGGGACACTCACTTAGCTTTTCTCTGTTAAATAAAGGACCTCAAAGTTTTCTTCTAACTCCAAGACTCGAGGCTTCTCAGTGTTCCATTTTTACTCTTTTTACAAGGTCCCTGTGCCAGACTGCTGGAGTTCACTCCTGTTTCTACCACTGATTAACTGGGTGATCTTGGGCAAGGTTTTCCTTGTCTCTGAGACCTCACCTCTTGTTTGAAAAGGGGGTATTGCATTGGTACCCATTCCAGAGGATTCCAGAGGGTTAAATGAGTTCATCTGTGTATTTGGCATATGGCATAAGCTATGTCAGGATATAAGAACTGTTATTAATATCATTGTTCTCATCCTTGTTATCATAGGGTGTCAAATGGTTGGTAGTAAATGCCTAAACTGTGAGGCAGTGTTAGGGTTCTTCAGGACAGAAGATTGAAAAGAGGATTCATGAAGTGAGCATTTGTATGTGCCAACACAGTTTTCTCCTCCATGGTATCAGATTCTGATTTCTGACTTCCACTGCAAATAAGCAGAGGTTTTAGGCTAACAAGTCAATTCACTTCATGCCGAAGGCCCCAGCTGAGCACTAAATATAAACCTAAGAGACAAGCTGGATAGAATTATACTAAAGATGAGTCAATAGGAATGAAAATCAGGTTGCGTGTATACCTAATACCCTGCCAGTGCTCTGTCAGTTTTTCAGGAGATGTTACAGATTTCTCCCTTCTTTGCTTCCTTCACTATGTTAGTTGCGGCATCTGCACTGGTTTAAATCTTTTCAGGGTTGTTTTCTTCTGGGACCTGCATGGAACTGATTCTCCCCTCACCTTCCATGGGGTTCCTTATGCCTTCTCTTCACGGTTTCATCAAACTTCTTAATTCATTCAGACAAATCAGTTAATGCCCAAGACAGTACTTGAAGGCTCCCAACATAGTCTGCATTATTGCTGCATAAACAGAGCTGGGCTTATAAACTCTAGGTGAGAGATCATTCAATGATGAACAATGACAATAACCTTGAAGAAACTAAGATTACTAAATTGACTGTGAAGAAATTTTCTTTAAAAAATCTAAATTCTTCTGTATTCAATGCTAGAATTGTCTATAGAAATAAGGTATCATAGTTGTTAATTCTGCTATGTATCAATAAACCTCATACTCTTAAGTCAATTCAGCATTCCAAAAAATGGTGGCTTTTTAACTGCTACAGGAATAAAAGACATTATTATGTCATTGAAGGAAGGAATGTTTTTTATAGAATTGCAAACCAGTTTTCTCACTTAGTCATTCTATGTGGCCAAATTGTCATATGCTAATTCTCCTTAGCCATATTATTGACTGGAGCAGAACCCTGTATATAATCTTGCAAACTAGAGGGACTTATCTTAATTCTTCTTCTTACTTTCCTCTTAATATTAGCAGGGATGAATGTGGAAAATATTTTCCATATGATTGTTAATACCTACAAATATAAAATTCCACATATATATCCAAATAAGGAAAGAAAAAAAACAAGCTTAGTTTATATATCTTTAAAAGAAAATAAAATTAGAGAGCTTAAGAAACCAGCATATTTTAGTCAAGACAACAATTTTTATAAAGGAAAATATTTTAATTTTGGATTTGGATCCATAAAAACTATTCACGACAAAACATCAATGTATTAAATTAAAAATTTAAAATAGTTTTTAAAGCTGACAACCTAATTGGATAAGGTTAAATGGGATAAAATGAAAAACTGCTGATTGAATCAGTCGTAAATATTTGTTAATTACTGCCTGGATTTTACCTTATCAGGCCAAGGAGCAGATGGGACTTAGATTTCTGTATAGAAGGTCACTGCAGTCCTGCTGCTCCTTTTCCAGGTGCTTTCCCTGGGGGGAGTTTGGACTGTGAGGACTGCACTTTAGAGGAGCCTGGTTACTGTTTCCATGAATAAGATAAAATGGTGTTTATCCTCTGTGGATCAATACCATCTTGTTTGAACTTATTGAGTCATTTAGAGACACAGAAGGTAATGAAAACCATTGTGCAATAGTACCCAGCGTAGTACCCACCGTCCTGAGGGATGACAATACTTTAGAAGACAGTTATTGAAACAGATTTGTAATAGCAACTGGCTGTATGATGAAATGAACACACACTGTGACAGGGTATCCTGTGGGTTTCAGTGGAAAAGGCTTTGGATTCTTAACTAAGAGTCTTCTTGAGAAACATTCCCTAAAATAAAAATGGTATAGGATGGTTTGCTTTTTGGAATAAAAGAAAATGATAAATTCTCTTATTTTCTGAATAGGATTTCTCTTTGTGACTCATCGAAACTTCATTGTTTATGTACAGTGTTTGATTTAAATGATATTAGCATTGTTTTGACAAACAGGAGATAATGGGGGAAATTTGGAAAGTTTTAAGAAACTCCGGAAAGTTTTAGGAAGCTATTGGAGATTTTTACCAATAGGCAGATGGACAGGAAAGAGAGTTTTGCTGAATTTTTGAATTCACATTGCCAAGGACTATGCTTAACTAGTTTTGCTTTATCATCTCCTGTGATCTTTACTAAATTCTGCAGGGCAGATTTAACCACCATTTTATATTTGAAGGGGCTTCCCTGGTGGCTCAGACGGTAAAAAATCTGCCTGCAATATGGGAGACCTGGGTTCAATCCCTGGGTTGGGAAGATCCCCTGGAGAAGGGAATGGCAACCCACTCCAGTATTCTTGCCTAGAGAATTCCATGGACAGAGGAGTCTGGCAGGCCACAGTCCATGGGGTCGCCAAGTGTCAAACATGACTGAGCAACTTTCACTTCACTTTTACATTTGAAGGATCCGAGATTCAGAGTTGAATATCATGCCTAAGGTCACAAACCCAAGGAATTTGGGAACAGGCATTCCAGCCTAGCTCTGTCAGGAGAAAAGTCCAGTGTTCTGTCTATAATTAATTTGAAAAATCTCTAAGATAGACATGCTCCTGTTTGACGGAAGATGGTTAGACTCTAAGTTGCTTTAGAGGTTTTTGATCATGATGATTGAAATAGTGATGGTTTCAGTCAATTCTGGTTGCTATGGATACTGGACATGGACTATAAAAATGATTTGTTCTGTCTTCATTTGTGTTCTGAGGAATACCATTTCTGAGATAATAGATGTTACCAAAAGAAGATGCACTCTTGTAAATTAAGCTTAGGAAACAAAACATTGCCTACTCTCCTAGATAATCACAATGAATGAACATATTTATTTGCTGCTGTTTAGTTGCTCAGTCATGTCCTATTCTGTGTGACCCTGTGGACGGTAGCCCACCAGGCTCCTCTGTCCATGGGATTTCCCAGGCAAGAATACTGAAGTGGGTTTTATGCTTGGGCTCTGGAGTCAGTACACCTGATGGGGAGCTTAGCTCTGCCACCTCCTAACTGGGTGATGTTCAGCCCATTCAGTAACTTATTCATGCCTCAGCTGTAAAATGTTATAATAGTATCTAACATATATGGCTATTCTAAGAATAGCTTGAGATAAATGCATGAAAAGTACTTAGATGTGCACTTGACCATATGCTTAATAAATGTCTGCTATCATTATTATTACTCAAAATACTCATGTAGTAACAAGACCTGCTTTAATTGTCTAATTGCCATTTCCTCAACTTACTTAACACAGTCCCCTTTTGGAAGCCACATGTATTAACATCCATTGAATACAGTGTAGGGAAGGTTACATTTGAAATTATACAAAATCAACTTGGTATTAGCCCAGGTGAACATAATAACTAAATAGTCAGTGTTTTCATATCCACTATGTTACTTTAGGTTTGTCCATAATAGCTAATTTCTTTTTTTTTTTTTGGACAACCATCTTTCCCCTTCCCTTACATTTGATAAATAATAAACTGAAACAGTAAAATGTGAGAATTTTCTCAAATGGAGAGTATCCATACTATTCCAGAAAATATGGTCCTTAAAAATGAACCTGTAAGTCGTTTGTTTATTACCTATATTTAGCAGACGAAGGCTTCAGTGCTTTAAAATAAGTGATTTCACTTTTATTTATTAACTATGCTCTATTGTATGCATCTCAGCACATACAATAAAGAATTTTTCAGGCCAGACCACCACATCTTTGATGTTCCTAAATTATAGCAAGAATTAAATTAGCCAACGCCTGTTTTACAAAACATTAATCCTGTCTGGAGAATCCCATGGACTGAGAAGCCTGGTAGGCTACAGTCCACGGGGTCGCAAAGAGTCGGACACGACTGAGCGACTGAACGGAACGGAATGGAACGGAATCCTGCCCAATGCAAAATAATGGTATGTTAGTCATCTTCTTGAAGACACACAGTACACAACTGAACAGTCCAAAAAGCTTATTTGACTTGGAATACGCCTCTTTACCATTCTCTCTGGAACTTACTCTGGCAATTATAGAACAAAACTATTTCAATTAGAATATTTAAGAGATTCTGGGAGGAATGGGATATTCCTGGTAAGTGCCCTGATTGATTTCCTTTTTTAGATAGAATACCATCATAGTCTGATTGTGAATCATCTTTTCGGAGTGAACAAAATGATCACGTGAAATATATCCACTGCAGCACAGCTGCCCAAACCATCCTGAAAGGAAAAGATCTAATAATTAAGCCATCTGAAGGTAGAGATTTAATACACTCAAGACCAAAAATTTTCCGTAACCGTTTTTGTTTCGTTTTCTTGTGTTTTTGGTGGTGGTGCAGGATAAAGGAGGAAAGGAAGGGAGATAAACGAATATGTGAAATCTAAAGTATGGTAGAAATTATGACCCCCACAGAGAACACAGAATCTGTCAGTGATGTTAATACCATTTCTCTTGTTAATTACACTTTTATGCTTCCCTGGATCCGAGGACCAGAACAGTCAACCACAACTCTCCCGGTTGTCTGGCTATTGCTAAATATATTTCTCAGAAACATTAGCCTAACTCTTGAACCTGATATGATAAATCTACATTAATTTTTTACCCTCAGAAATTGATTAAATCAAAGAACAAAAGCTGGCAGTTGTCTCGTTTTGAGATTATATGATCATTCTAATATTTTCTTTTGTTTTCAGATGGCTTTATCAGTATAAAAGCAAACTAGAAAAATCCCTGAATTCAGCTCTCTTGTGGAAGTGGGTAAAAGCTGTTTCACTTCATTCCCACTGATCCACACGGCACAGTTTCACAGAGTTGAAATAGAAAGATCAAAACACATGGACCATACCTGAGTGATTTCAGAGATCCCCACCCGGAAAAGGTTTCGTTGATTATGGCGAATTCAACGTGTCACTCTGGTTATGCTCTAATCATCATATCAAACTCCAAAGGTTCAGTGGCTTTAGGTTTGGTTTACAATTCCTGGGAGTTAAACTTTAACTCACCCTGTCTCTTGCATCCATGCAGCCCTTTGACCAGATAATTGGGTCACTACAACCCAAGCAGAATCTACAAAATTACTGTTGTCATTTGTTTACCATATTAAAATGAATTTTGTATTAAAAATCATTGAGGTGAATATTATTTTGATGTGCTTTAAGTGACATATATTTTAAAAAGTAGAACTCACTGCAATTTGGATAATTAAGCTTTCCTTTATATTAGCTCCCTTGTTTTCTGCTATGCCAAAATGATATTAAGCCTATGGTAATTTAAGAGAATGTTTCACACGCCTTATATCATTGTATTACATGGGATAAGGTGTGGAGTTTTTAGGTCAGGTATGCAGATAAATGCAGGCTTAGAAAAATAAAACACATAAGGTATTTACATAACCAAATAAATAGTGTCAGATCATATTGGGGAAAGCAGGCCTCTTTTTATATAAGCTGCTCATTCAGATTTTAAGAGAGCCATATAATCAGCCATGTACTGAGGCTATATGAGAGCCAAGGCTGTTCATTACTTGAAATCTCAGTGGCAACTCTGTTTATTAAAGAATAGGCAAATGTATTTCCAAAGATATAAACTCAACATTCTCAATTCTCTGATAAGAGCTCCAGTCTATGGAGGAAATTTCTAAGAGTCATAAAACCCTCTGAAAAAAATAAAAACCCTCCTAATTTTGAGTAAATTGTAAGGGTTTATAAACCACAGGCCCCAACACTAAAATTAGAGCACATGCTTAGCTTCAGTTCTAATAAGAGTCTGCTTTTCTAGGAACCAACTACTAACAGAAGTACTTGTTCAGTCTGTGTTTTATTTTTTTTACAATCAGTCATTCCATAATATGGACACAGAGGAAGACAAGTTGATTGCTGACATCTGGTAATATAAAGCATACTGTTGGAATGCTAGTTCTGCCCACAGTTTTCAGCTCTCAAATACAAGGAAATCTAGATATTCCTAAACTTTTCCCAGAGCAGTGCCTGACAAAATTAAGCAAAAACACTCCCAGAACTGTTGCTTTGCCCTGGAATTGTGACACTGGAATGAATCCTGAGGAAGGCAGCAGGCCCCTCCCAGCTGACAGCTCTCTGTCAACAACCGCATCTCTCTACAACCTCCTCGTGTGGATGCCCCTCACCAGGCAGTTTTTCTGGTTTTCCTAGTGTGAAAAGCGTGAAGGCTCAGTCTGGATATGTATGATTTCCCAGTGTGTGGGGAATTCTGACCCTGAATTCACCTGGTGCTGCAGAGAACTGTTGATCCTGTGAGATGGTCGGCCTGGGAGGATTTTGTTGGTTGCTTGGTATGGTTGGTGCCTGGATGGAGACGAGTGGAGATGATGAAAAGAAAGCCAGGGGTTTGAGGTATCTCATGGAGTAACAAAATATGACAGTAAAAGAAGGCATTATATTAACTAATTATTTTAAAATGTATCAATTTCCTGTTTGAGGGGTCCTGGCATTCTCTGTGGCCTTAGAACAAAGAAAAACCAACTGACCAGAATGAGATCAAATAGACGACCTTGATCTCATCCGTCTAATCAAGGGAATTGAAGTTCCTTGAATGGCAAGGCTTGCTTTCACTATGTAAAAATAAACCTAGGTGAGCCCTCCTGGGGTCTCGTTATCCTGGGAGAGATCAAGCAATGATCAAAATGTTATACAATGTAAACAAAGAAATTAGGTTTAAATAGTGACTGGTAAATATTTTTCATTTGTTTATTCTTCAATTACCTAAAGACCTATAATTTGCCAATCATAGATGGACATTTATTTATTCAGTTTCACCCATTTTATTACAAGTACAATTTTCAGAATACGATAAAACTGCTATGTATGAGCACACTGATGCTAGTTAATTGATTTCCATGGCTAGTGTAGGACTCATTGACTAAGGTGTCTGAGTTTTAATTTTTTTACATTTAAACTTGTAAATTTTAAAAAATTAACTTCTTTTTCCGCCTTGCTGCTGCCAAGTTGCTTCAGTCGTGTCTGACTCTGTGCAACCCCATAGACGGCAGCCCACCAGGCTCCCCCGTCCCTGGGATTCTCCAGGCAAGAACACTGGAGTGGTTTCCAGCCTTAGTAGAATATAAAATACTAATGCTAATAATGATAAGGTTAATTATTCTTAAGACATATCATACCATATTTACTTTTTATGATCCATATATGTAGTTTTTTATATATTAAGCATAGAATGTTGGTCTTTTTCTGTTTTATCCAGATTAGATGAGTAATTTTTTAAAATGAGGGTTGAATTTATTAGTAGACTGTAAAATCAGGATACTGAGTCATATACAATATATTCAAGCCAGAATATAATATAAAATACAAAGTGAACTGCCTCTAGAAAAGGTATGTAGTGTTCCTGAAACTTTTGTTTCAGTTATATATATGTGTTTGTGCTCTTTTTGATATAAATTTTATTTTTTGTATTGTGAAGCACAGTTTTAAAAGCTTGCAGAATACTGTGTTAGTCTTTAGGTATTCAGTGGTTAACAAACCAGATACAGGGTATATGCACTGAGCAAATTTTCCCCCCAGTGAATGACTGAGTTATAAGTATCATGAAAGAGAGGTAAAGGATGCTAAACAGAAGAAAACATAGGGATCTGCAATGATACCTAAAAAACAAACAGATTCCTAGTAAAAAAGATCAGATTTGTGGTTACCAGAGGCAGGCATGAGGAAATTGGATAAAGACAGTCAAAAGGTACAAGCTTTCAGTTATAAAAGTACTAGGGATGTAATGTACAACATGATAAATACAATTAACACTACCTAGATAGTATATTCGGAGAAGGCAATGGCAAGCCACTCCAGTACTCTTGCCTGGAAAATCCCATGGATGGAGGAGCCTGGTAGGCTGCAGTCCGTGGGGTCGCTAAGGGTTGGACACTACTGAGTGACTTCACTTTCACTTTTCGCTTTCCACTTTCACACATTGGAGAAGGAAATGGCAACCCACTCCAGTGTTCTTGCCTGGAGAATCCCAGGGACAGGGGAGCCTGGTGGGCTTCTGTCTATGGGGTCACACAGAGTCGGACACGACTGAAGTGACTTAGCAGCAGCAGCAGATAGTATATTCGGAGAAGGCAATGGCAACCCACTCCAGTACTCTTGCCTGGAAAATCCCATGGATGGAGGAGCCTAGTGGGCTGCAGTCCGTGGGGTCGCTGAGGGTCGGACACGACTGAGCGACTTCACTTTCACACATTGGAGAAGGAAATGGCAACCCACTCCAGTGTTCTTGCCTGGAGAATCCCAGGGACGGGGGACCCTGGTGGGCTTCTGTCTGTGGGGTCACACAGAGTCGGACACGACTGAAGTGACGCAGCAGCAGCAGCAGCAGATAGTATATTAAAAAGCAGAGACATTACTTTGCCAACCAAGGTCCAGCTAGTCAAGGCTATGGTTTTTATAGTGGTCATGTATGGATGTGAGAGTTGGACTGTGAAGAATTGATGCTTTTGAACTGTGATGCTGAAGACTCTTGAGAGTCCCTTGGACTGCAAGGAGATCCAACCAGTCCATTCTAAAGGAGATCAGTCCTGGGTATTCATTGGAAGGACTGATGCTAAAGCTGAAACTCCAATACTTTGGCCACCTCATGCGACGGGTTGACTCACTGGAAAAGACTCTGATGCTGGGAAGGATAGGGGGCGGGAGGAGAAGGGGACGACAGAGAATGAGATGACTGAATGGCATCACTGACTATACTATGGACATGAGTTTGAGTGTACTCCGGGAGTTGGTGATGGACAGGGAGGCCTGGCGTGCTGTGATTCATGGTGTCGCAAAGAGTCAGACACGACTGAGTGACTGAACTGAACTGAATTGATGTTGCATATGGATATTGTTAAGAGGGTGAACCCTAAGAGTTGTCATCACAAGAAAATTTTCCATTAATTTTGTACCTATATGGGATGATGGATATTCATTGATATCGCTTGTTATAATAATCATTTTAAAAGCAACACCACCAACGCAGAAACCTAACCTAGTGTGGGACTGGGTGGGAATGAGGAAAACCTTTCAGAACATCAACTATTTAAACTGAGACCCAAGGTATGTGTGAGTGGAGGGTGGGTATTCTAATGCTAATGCCCTGATTCATAGGGTCACAAGGAGTTGGACAGGACTGAGCGACTAAGCTGAACTGAATGCCCTGAGGGTGGCACATTCAAATAACTGGTAGAAAGCCAGTTGTGAGGGGTGAGAGGGAGGTAGTGGGGGAAAGTGGCCCCTAGAGGGCCATGTATGTGGTGTTACAGATTTCCAGCAAGGGAAAGTCACTGAAGAGTTCTAAGATGAATCACATTCTCTATTTGTGTATATTTCGGGTGTAGAGTTGAGAAAAAAATTGTTATGAGATGATACTGTCTACCTATCTCTTTTTTTTATTAAAAAAATTGAGGTATAATTCTTTGCAACCCCATGGACCACAGCACGCCAGGCTCTGTTCTCCTCCATAATCTCCCATAGCTTACTCAAATTCATGTCCATTGAATCGGTGATCTCCTTTTGCCTTCAATCTCTCCCAGCATTAGGGTCGTTTCCAATGAGTCAGGTCATATATAACTGGTATATGATATTATATTCAGTTCAGTTCAGTCGCTCAGTCGTGTTCGACTCTCCGCGACCCCATCAATCACAACACACCAGGCCTCCCTGTCCATCACCAACTCCCGGAGTTCACTCAAACTCATGTCCACAGAGTCGGTGATGCCATCCAGCCATCTCATTCTCTGTCGTCCCCTTCTCCTCCCGCCCCCAACCTTTCCCAACATCAGAGTCTTTTCCAGTGAGTCAACTCTTTGCATGAGGTGGCCAAAGTATTGCAGTTTCAGCTTTAGCATCAGTCCTTCCAATGAACACCCAGGATCGATCTCTAGAATGGACTGGTTGGATCTCCTCGCAGTCCAAGGGACTCTCAAGAGTCTTATCCTTTTTAAAATCAGAATATGCTTCTCTTAGAATTGTTTGATTCATGTATGTATTTAAATAAGAGTTAGTCATTTGGATTTGAGGGAGGCAAAGCATCTGATAGACTTCATCGTGGTAAAGATTAGGACAGTGACACTGGAGCAAGAAAGAGTGGAATAAGAGTAAAAGCTTTGCGAAGTGGACTGTAGCCATCAGGTTCATAGAACTGCTCATTAAATAGGAGCTGTTGTCCATCATTTGCTCTTTGGCTTGTGGATTTTAAATAATCTTGCCTTTAATATCAGATGACTTTGCCACCTAGCAGAGCTGGCATACTTAGGCAAAATTTGCTAATAATTGCTGACTTAGGTAAAACGAAAGTTTTAAAAAATTTAAGATACAATACAAAGCCACAGGTTACTAAGTGTAAGAGGCTTTAGTCCCAGTCATAATCTTCCCTCTCCTACCTTAATAAAAATGTTCTCCATTTCTTAGGAATGCAAAATTTATCTTGGATGTCTGATAGGTTGGTGGAGTTACTTAATTCCCTGGAAGGGAACATTCTAGATAATTAAGAGCCATATTGGTCACATTACCTAGGGCACAAGCCTGATTGTATTTTCTTGTCCATGATTTAGAATGAGCTTCGAGTATGGAGCTGGTGCCTGAGGAATCCAGGCCTGATGCTATCACTCATGAGCTACTTGACCCTGAGCAGGTTCCTGCCCCTCGTCTGAGCCTGTGTCCCTGCCTTTAATGAGGCAAACCTCCACCTCCCTTATCTACCTCACTGATTATTGAGAGGGTCAAAGTATATGTGAAAATGATTTGAAAACAGAAGAGTAGAATGATTACAGAGCAGATGAAATTACACCCTCAAGGTTATGTCAGTGCAGCTTCTTGTTTTAATCTGTGAAATACACGGTCTTCCAGGATTTTAAGCCTGCTCTTTTAGAGATTTAGAACATGTCAGGCCTAGAAGTCTGATGCTATTATTAAGGCGTGCAAGACTTTAGAAGACAGTAGAATTTGATTCAGTGGGTTAGAACGCATCTGTTCTTTAAATGTCATATTCCAGGATGTTAGACTTTTGACAAGTTATTGGTTTTGTCACTAGAGCCATCTAGTGTTGAACTGATTAAAATACACACTTGCACATACACGCACACTTGTGTGCATGTGCGTACACACACACACACACACACACACACACACACACACACACCCTTCTTTGGTTTGTGCTTGAGGAAATTGCATTAGGTTCTCCTGACATATCTGAATGGAATTTTCAGTATCACATAATTGTAGGATTAAATGAAGTCTTGAGAATTTATCTAAAGTGTAGACTAATCAAAAAATCATATCAGCCAATGGGAAACCACACTGGCCCTGTCCTTTAAGCATGAATGGAGTACCTTCCATTTTATAATCCTTGGTCCTTTTGATAGCATTCCTATATTGAAATAAATGTTCTTAGAATTTTAGTTTGCAAAAATCATATTGCTTTTTAAAAGCAATATTACTTAGTTCAATCCCAAAGCAAAAGGAAATATTAATTTTTTAAAATAAAACAACAATTTTAGAAAAGGAAATCCAGTTGGCAACCTGGTGTTTTCCTTACTTGATATTAGAAATTTCTGCTCATTAGATTTTAATCTGTTTAATGTCCTGTGTTCAGTTTTCTTTAAAGAAAATAATTCCCACAGAAAAATCTCCACTAAGCTCTTAGATAACTTCTAGAGATGAAGTTATTATACAATCTTTCTTAATGATTATGATATTACCCATTTTCTTGAGTTAATTTTACTAAGTTTTGAAATAAGATCATTTCAAAAGGTAGGAGATATTCTGGGGGAAGCAAAGTTAAAATACACATATATATACATACATATACACATCCCAGACAAGATGATTAAGGCATAATCATATTTTCACTCATTTTCATTCAGTGTACCACTTGTTATGACCAACTGGTACACTGAATTCTTCAGGTTCACAAAGCATCTGAGAAGTATTATATGGCAATTTGGGCAGCATCTTGAATTTTTTTCCTATAAAACTAGATCTGGCTAATTTAGCAAATCTAGGTTTTCCACATCCAAGCAGGAAAACATTAAGTATTAGTTGCTCGGAGAAGGCAATGGCAAGCCACTCCAGTACTATTGCCTAGAAAATCCCATGGATGGAGGAGCCTGGTAGGCTGCAGTCCGGGGGGTCGCTAAGGGTCGGACACGGCTGAGCGACTTCACTTTCACTTTTCACTTTCACACATTGGAGAAGGAAATGGCAACCCACTCCAGTGTTCTTGCCTGGAGAATCCCAGGGACGGGGGAGCCTGGTGGGCTCCGTCTATGGGGTCACACAGAGTCGGACACGACTGAAGTGACTTAGCAGCAGCAGCAGCAGCAGCAGCATTAGTTGCTCAGTCATGTCTGATTCTTTGTGATCCCATGGACTGGGGCCCACCAGGCTCCTCTGTCCATGGAATACTCCAGGCAAGAATACTGGAGTGGATAGCTATTCCCTTCTCCAGGGGATCTTCCCAACCCAGGGATCAAACCTGGGTCTCCTGCATTACAGGCAGATTCTTTACTATCTAAGCCACCAGGGGAGGCGGCTTAGATAGAAAATAGTATTGGATATAAAGAGGGGACTTTTTTCTGATTTTCTTAAATACTAGAATAACTTTGGGGTTAAGGATAGCAGAAATAGAATAATAAAGTGTTAATTATTTGCATTAATCATTTTCAAATGGTAAAATGGTAAAAGAAAGCTGAAATTAATGTTGAGATGGTTAGGAAGAGAACATTAACTTTTCAAACATAACCTAAGCTGCTATTTAATGGGCCTGATTCCTAATTTGTGTTCATTGTGGTTTATACAAAATGAAAACTTACATTTCAAATGCACTTTGTATTTCCAAAGCACTTCTAATGGGTCTTCAGCACAATCATATTGGATTAGGACTTGGTAGAGTTTAATGTTTAACAGCATGATGTTAGCAGTCCATTCGCTTGGGTTATAATCTCAACTAACCACTCAGTATCTGTCCCCTCAGACAAGTCTTCAATCTCTCAGAGTCTCTAGTTTCACCTCTGGAGATGGAATCATGGTAACACCTGTCTCAGACTTCCCATGAAACTCAAAGGAGGGTAGGTGTGGAAAGAGCTTAGTCCAATGCCAAATGCATAGCAAATATTTAATTGTATATTGGTTTTAAAAGGAACTTTGAGAGTTATCTGTCCTTCCATCATCCCAGTGAACAGAAAACTGTGATTCTGTGTAGTCTCAAATGACTGCTCTGAAAATTGTTTCCAGTCAGATGTTCCAAGATCATTCACATGCTTTGGTGAACAGCATGCATCTACAGTGTAGAATAAACAGTGTGCATGTGCTTTGAGAATCATAGATCATTGTAGGAATTAAGATGTCATATGCATTGCTGCTGCTGCTAAGTCACTTCAGTCGTGTCCAACTCTGTGCGACCCCATAGATAGCAGCCCACCAGGCTCCCCCATCCCTGGGATTCTCCAGGCAAGAACACTGGAGTGGGTTGCCATTTCCTTCTCCAATGCATGAAAGTGAAAAGTGAAAGTGAAGTTGCTCAGTGGTGTCCGACTCTTAGCGACCCCATGGACTGCAGCCCACCAGGCTCCATCCATGGGATTTTCCAGGCAAGAGCACTGGAGTGGGGTGCCATTGCCTTCTCCGGTCATATGCATTAAGATGTACGTTTTTCTTTCATAGCAACTCTAGGAATTGATGAAGGCAAGAAGGTAATTTCCTCTGTTTTGAGGAAGAGAAGATGAGCTAAGGAGAAGTTAAATGTTTTTTTTTCAATTTTTATTTTTTTTCTTTTTTATTGGAGGCTAATTATTTTACAATATTATATTGGTTGGTTTTGCCATACATTGACATGAATCCGCCCCGGGTTTTAACAAAGTGATGTTATACCAGGAAATAGTACAAAGATGAAGCAAAACATACAGGCTTTTGCCGTTTACTCACCAAGTGGCCTTAGAAAGTTTCCTTTTTCTGAATATCAAATTTTCCTCATCTGTAAAATGGAACTGGTCATCTCTAATTTATAAAATTCTGTGGACAGAGGAGCCTGGCTGGCTAAAGTTCATGGGGTCACAAAGAGTCAAATACAACTGAGCAACTCAGCAATAACCAAAGAGTTAAATGAGCTTTGTGTTTGTACCATGCCTGGCACATGGTAAGTTCCTGTCTTATCTCTGGGTCTCTTGCTACCACACTGGAATCCATCCAGATTAGGGTTCATATCCTGCTTCTTCACTAACAAATCAGAATTTTTATTTAGACTGCTTGAGAAGCCTTCTGTTTCCTGAATCTAAGGATCTAAGTCTTTCATTGCTTACTCTTGATCATTGTTTCTTTAAATGTTGCCCCTGAACTGACTCTCTTTCATCTTTCCATGCATGTAGATATTAGAAGTTCTATTTGATTTTTTAACAGAACTGTGTGTTATTATTTTTCTTTGTTTTCAATTCCATCTTTTATTTTGTATATCATGATAAAAATTTATTTATTGTCTGTATATGATTATGGTATTATAAAGTGATGCATTTCCAATTCTTTTTGTTGTTTTTGAGACTGTCTTTTAAAATGATTTATGTTCTTGTAGTTTTGTCATTTTTAGATTGTTATTTTTAATATATAGAGGTTATATTTCATATGTGCTTTTATAAGTAAAAATCACGGACCACCTGGATTTGCCACCTGGGTTGTGTCCCTCCAGAGAGATTTTGTATTTGTATCCTCTGGGGGCACTGTTCTACATTCATTTTTTTAGCTTGGTATTTATGATATTATGCAATGCATATTATACACACATATATTTATACACATACATCATATATGTGTGTTCAGTTCAGTTCAGTCGCTTAGTCGTGACCGACTCTTTGTGACCCCATGAATCACAGCACGCCAGGCCTCCCTGTCCATCACCAACTCCCGGAGTTCACTCAAACTCACCTCCATCGAGTCTGTGATGCCATCCAGCCATCTCATTCTCTGTCGTCCCCGTCTCCTCCCGCCCCCAATCCTTCCCAGCATGAGTCTTTTCCAGTGAGTCAACTTTTCACATGAGGTGGCCAAAGTATTGGAGTTTCAGCTTTAGCATCAGTCCTTCCAATGAACACCCAGGATCGATCTCCTTTAGAATGGACTGGTTGGATCTCCTTGCAGTCCAAGGGACTCTCAAGAGTCTTCTCCAGCACCAGAGTTCAAAAGCATCAATTCTTTGGCAATCAGCTTTCTTCACAGTCCAACTCTCGCATCCGTACATGACCACAGAAAAAACCATAGCCTTGACTAGACGGACCTTTGTTGACAAAGTAATGTCTCTGCTTCTTAATATACCTTAAAACTTGCATAAGGATATACTAGGTTATACATATTAGAAGAAATTTTATCTCATTTAGATCTAAGATTGAGACAGACAAATTCCACTTTAATTTTCCTTTGCCAGTGGGCCAATATTTTCCAGTCTGCATTTCATTTTTGATGGGGCAGTTACATTCAAAAGTCCTGGCTTTATGAAGGCACTCAGTACAAATGCTAATACCATGCTTATTTCTGGTCCAAGGTCCCCACCTGGTTACAAAGATGCACTTCACTTGGTTGCGAATAATCAGCTTCTGTCAATTTTTAATTTTCTTATTGTCTTTATGCATTTATATGAGTATATTATATTCTATCCACATTTCTAGGTC
Organism: Moschus berezovskii; assembly: GCF_049115385.1. Lineage (NCBI taxonomy): Eukaryota > Metazoa > Chordata > Mammalia > Artiodactyla > Moschidae > Moschus > Moschus berezovskii. Next base: position 54,230,536 of record NC_142471.1, on the reverse strand, counting down.
TTTTAGTGGAAATTATATATATTTGAATTAGGTTTGGATTCATATAATAGGAAACCCAAAATAGCAGTGACTTAGATAGAAATTTATTTATGTAAAGTCAGTCCACAAGGAGGCAGTAAAAGCTGGCCAGGTGGATATAAGTTTTTTTCAGAGACCTGGGCTCCTTCCTGCCATCAGCTATATTATGACCCTCATCTTCATACACCAGAATCCTGATTAAACTGGCCATCACTTCTAAGATCCAGGCGGCAGGGTACAGAAAGGGGTTTAGAAGTCATATGCCTTCTTTTTAGTGAAACTTTCCCCAAAATCCCACTTAACACTTCTGCTTCCATCTCATTGGCCAAACTTTGGTCGTATGGGCTCATTTAGATCCTAGTTGGAGGAATTATTCTTTTAAGGCTGCCCCAAATAAGTACTCCTGCCTGGAAAATCCCATGGACAGAGGAGCCTGGTAGGCTGCAGTCCATGGGGTTGCTGAGAGTTGGACACAACTGAGCAACTTCACTTTCACTTTTCACTTTCATGCATTGGAGAAGGAAATAGCAACCCACTCCAGAGTTCTTGCCTGGAGAATCCCAGGGACAGGGAGCCTGGTGGGTTGCTGTCTCTGGGGTCACACAGAGTCGGATATGACTGAGTGACTTAGCAGAGGCAGCAGCAAATAAGATCAGGTTTCCTTTACTATGTAGACAGAACTGAGGTGAGCAACTAGTCTTTCTATCACACTTTTTAAAGAGGTCTACTGTTTAGGATTGTACCTAAAGGAACAATGTTCATGAGCACTTGGGTCACGCTTGATATGGGAGTTATTGAAGCCAGCAGGCATGGTCTCTGCTCTCATGCACTTTTGTCTAGAGTGAAAAATTGTCATATACATAATAACTTAATAATTATAGAGACAATTTCATGTCTCTGAATCTGTTTTATCACTTGAAAATTTATATCCAATTAGGAGCTTTTTTGGTGATGAATTTTATGTGTCAGCATGGCTGGTGTATAGTACCCAGATACTTGATGAAACGTTATTCTAGATGCTTCTGTGGAGGTATTCTTTAGATGAGATTAACATTCAAATTGATAGACTTTGAATAAAGCAGATTATCCTCCATAATGTTCAGTTCAGTTCAGTTGCTCAGTCGTGTCCGACTCTTTGCGACCCTATGAATTGCAGCACACCAGGCCTCCTTGTCCATCACCAACTCCCGAAGTTCACTGAAACTCATGTCCATCAAGTCGGTGATGCCATCCAGCCATCTCGTCCTCTGTTGTCCCCTTCTCCTCCTGCCCACAATCCCTCCCAGCATCAGAGTCTTTTCCAATGAGTCAACTCTTCGCACGAGGTGGCCAAAGTATTGGAGTTTCAACTTTAGCATCAGTCCTTCCAATGAACACCCAGGACTGATCTCCTTTAGGATGGACTGGTTGGACCTCCTTGCAGTCCAAGGGACTTCAAGAGTCTTCTCCAACACCAGAGTTCAAAAGCATCAATTCTTTGGCACTCAGCTTTCTTCACAGTCCAACTCTCACATCCATACATGACTACTGGAAAAATCATAGCCTTGACTAGATGGACCTTTGTTAGCAAAGTAATGTCTTTGCTTTTTAGTATGCTATCTAGGTTGGTCATAACTTTCCTTCCAAGGAGTAAGAGTCTTTTAATTTCATGGCTGCAATCAGCTTCCGCAGTGATTTTGGAGCCCCCAAAAAAGAAAGTCTGACACTGTTTCCACTGTTTCTCCATCTATTTCCCATGAATTGATGGGACCAGATGCCATGATCTTAGTTTCCTGAATTTTAATTTTAAACCAACTTTTTCATTCTCCTTTTTCACTTTCATCAAGAGGCTTTTGAGTTCCTCTTCACTTTCTGCCATAAGGGTGGTGTCATCTGCATATCTGAGGTTATTGATATTTCTCCTGGCAATATCCCGGCAATTCCAGCTTGTGCTTCTTCCAGCCCAGCGTTCCTCATGATGTACTCTGCATATAAGTTAAATAAGCAGGGTGACAATATACAGCCTTGACATACTCCTTTTCCTATTTGTAACCAGGCTGTTGTTCCATGTCCAGTTATAACTGTTGCTTCCTGACCTGCATATAGGTTTCTCAAGAGGCAGGTTGGGTGGTCTGGTATTCCCATCTCTTTCAGAATGTTCCACAGTTTATTGTGATCCATACAGTCAAAGGCTTTAGCATATTCAGTAAAGCAGAAACAGATATTTTTCTGGAACTCCATAATGTGAGTAAGCCTAATTCAATCAGTTGAAGCTTTAAGAGAAAATGACCTTCCTCAAGGAAGACGGAATTCTGTCAGCAGACTGTCTTTGGGCTTGAAATGTGACTATTCCCTGAGTCTCCAGCCTTCTGGCCGACTGTGCTGGTTTTAGACTTACCAAACTTTCAGGATAGAATTACATAAACTAATTCCTTAAGCTCTATTTGTCTCTCTGTCTCTGTCTCTCTCTGAATAGACACACACACACTCAAATACTTGCTAAAGGCAAGCTACTATAAAACCTACATTAGAAGTTTGATAATTATCAAAAAGTGATGATAAAATCAGAAATGAACAGACAAAGTCAATAAACATTTATGTGTGTTAGTTGCTCAGTCGTGTCTGACTCTTTGTGACCCCAAGGACTGTAGCCTGCCAGGCTCCTCTGTCCATGGGATTTTCTAGGAAAGAATATTGAAGTGGGTTGCTATGCCCCACTCCAGGGGATCTTCCTGACTCAGGGGTCAATCCCACATCTCCTGCATTGGCAGACAATTCTTTACCACTGAGCTGCCAGGGAAGCACCCACAACAAAAATGAAAAGAATTGGCTACTATAAAAAAGAAATCTTGGGCAAGTGAAAATACTTCGTCGCTTGAATTTCAGCAGTAAGAGTATATTTAGGTATAATTTTTAATAGTAATTATTTTAAAAGTAGAATCTGTATACTTCTGTTGTAAACAGTGTGCTAAATTGGTTGGTAAAGAGATGCTTACTTTGTAAAACTGTATTTGATACGTTGGAATGAAGCTGGGTCAAGAAAAGAGAAGACAGAGAGGGTTAGATTTAAATTTTGTTCCCATCATAGGAATGGCAGTTACGCTATAAAGGCGGCTTTGGAGAGAGGTGGTTTCTTCACCACCTGGTTTATCATCCATACCCTTAAGCACTGCCTTCCCCCACCCTTTTTTTTTTTTATAATTAAGGGACTCGAGACCCAGAAAGAAGTGAGCTATGCAAGGCTGACAAAAGGTTTAGTTTAGTGGAGACCATCAAGTTCTAGGATAAGCAACTCCAAAACTTGAATTCCAACTTTAAAACTTGGTTCTAGGTTTGAATTTGGGGGCGTAGACTAGAATTCTCTGGATGATATGGCTGCGTAATAATGTGGTGACATGGTACAATGATGAAGCATTTAGGCTCTCATGCTTGATTTCCTGCTTATTTACAATGTAGCTTCCCCACTCACTACTTGTGAAATCTTGGTGAAATTATTTGAAATTTTGGTGCTTGAATTCATTCCCTCTAACATGAAGCATTTTGAGGATTAATATATTTATGTAATATGATAATTATGTAAAGCACATAACCCATTGCCTGGCATACTTTAAGGGTTCAATGGATGTTAGCTACAGGTTCTTCAAGTAAATCTAAGTTCCCATGATATAAAGAGGTCACTATACAGAAAGATTTCTCATTAAACAAGGAAGGGAAGACTTCCTTTACATTGTTATTTGACAGAAATATGCAAGAGAGGGTGGGAGGCTCACAGCATATCCAGTCTTGGTCAAAACGTGAGTTAAAATGTGTGCTTGGTGTTCAGGGAAGTGCTATGATGCCTGCATCCTAGAGTGAGAGAATTGGAGGGGAAGACATAAAACGCATCCCAGGTTGTGTTTGTTTTGGCCAACTCAAATATTCCTGGATTTGTTGCTGGAAATATTTTGACCTGGCCACACAAATTACTTCTACCCCATTAACTTCACACAGCGGAGCACCGCTGAAAAGCGAACAACCAAACTTTACAACATCACCCAATTCTGTTCACTCAGTTGGAAAATGAGCTCCATGTTAATGGCAGTTATTGTGGATCCCTTTGCTGCAAAAAGGACATTCACCCCAAACACCAATTAAAGGCACATTTAATTCAGCAAGACCTACTTTGCTGAGATCTTTTGAGTTCAAATGTCTGACTGCTGACTTTATGCCAGAGGAGTTGTTGTTGTGTATTTTTTTTTTTAATAGGGAAGTAGATTGACATTTTCACCATTCTGTGATTTTTACATTCCCATATAACTGTGACTAGGATAGACCTTTAAAAATTACTGATCTCATTAGAGCTATGCTCTCTGTGTTATAAATACAAAATGAGCAATTATTTTGAGTGGCTTCCCAGGTGGCAATAGTGTTAAAGAATATGCCTGCCAGCGCAGGAGACATAAGAGACATGGATTTGATCCCTGAGTCAAAATAGTCCAGTTTAATGAGTCTGAGCTCTGGCCAATCTGGTTGTATGCTTTCTGAGCCTTAGTTTTCCCCATCTGTAAAATAGGAGTTTTCAAACTTCAGAAGTCTATGAAGAGTAGCTCTATTTAAAGGGCTTGCTACGTGCTGAGCACACAAGCATCTGATACATGTTAGTTTCCTTCTTAAAGACTGATAGAATTATGGCAGCATCTTGGACTCTCAGATGAAACTGTCATAGTTAGGGATCTTGTCCCCTCTCCCAGGCAATGGCCCTTAGGTTGCATAACTCAAATCAGTGACTCCCACAGAGTAGATTTCTGACTTAGGAGGCAGAGCTCTGTTTTAAAAAATCTAGCAAAATTTATCAGAATAAAAAATTAGCTACTGCTGAATGAGTCCAAACTCAGCTCTTCCAGTACTGCCTCAAGAAAACTGTTGTACACACATATATAAATCCAGAAGGTGGATGTTAAATCTAGCAATTGCCTACTCCACAGGTTCCATGTGCTTCTATTTAGGAGCATGTCTGAAAGTTTTTGAAAATATGTTTATTAAAGTTTGCAACAGCACATTATAGACTTTAAAAATATTTCTTTAAAATAAACTTTATTTTTAGAAAGTTATAAATTGATAGAAAAATTGTGAAGATGGTGCTTAGTTCCTTTATATCCAGCACCCCGTTTTCCCTTTTATGAGCATCGTGTATAGGCACAGTACATGTGCTACAATTAATAAACCAGTATTGACACGTTATTTCTAACTAAAGTGCATACTTTATTCAGATTTCCTTAAATTTTGCCTGATAATCTCTCCCCATCACAGGTTCTCATCCAAGATATATTGCATTGAGTCATCGCATCTCCTTAAGTTGTTCTTGGCAGTGAGAGTTTCTCAGACTTTCCCTGTTTTTGATGACCTTGACCATCTTCAGGCATACTGCTGAAGTGCTTTGTAGGGTATCCTTTAATTGGTTTTTATCTGATGTCTTTGTCATGATTAGACTAGAGTTATAGATTTTCCGGAAGATCACAGAGGTGAAGTGCTATTTTAATCACGTCATATCAAGGGTACATAGTATCAACATGATTTATGACTATTGATGTTGACCTAGATCCCCTGGCTGAAGTAGCATTTGTCAGGTTTCTCTTCTGGGAAGTTGCTCTTTATCTTTCCTTTTCCATACTGTACTTTTTGGCAAAGAGTCACAATGCCCAAGTCTGTGCTTTTAAGGAATAAGGAACTATGTTCCCTCTCTTTAGAGTATAGTATTTACCTACATAATCTATTTGAAATTCTTCTGTGTAGGAGATTTGGCTCTTCTCTCCTATTTATCTATTTTTTATTTATTTATATTCATATCACAATGGAATCATGGGTATTTAATTAATTTTTATGATGGATAGTTGATTTTCAATGTTGTGTTAATTTCAAGTGTACATCTAAATGATTGTTATCCCTGTGCTATACAGTAAGACCTTGTTGTTTATCTGTTTTAAATATAGTAGTCCGTCGCTCAGTTGTGTCCGACTCTTTGCGACCCCGTAGACTGTAGCCTAACCAGGCTTTTCCATCCATGGGATTCTCCAGGCAAGAATACTGGAGTGGGTTACCATTTCCTTCTCCAGGGGATCTTCCTGACCCAGGGATCGAACCCGGGTCTCCCGCGTTGGAGGCAGATGCATTAACCTCTGAGCCACCAATTCCAAACTCTTAATTCATTCTCCCCTTTCCCCTTTGGTAGCCATAATTTTATTTGCTTGTCTGTGAGTCTATTTCTGTTTTGTAAATAAGTTCATTTGTATCACTTTTTTGGATTTCACATATGAGTTGTATCATGTGATATTTGTCTTTCTCTGACTTATTTCACTTAGTATGATAATCTCTAGGTCCATCCATATAACCGCAAATGGCATTATTTCATTCTTTTCCATGGCTAAGTAATAGTCTATAGTATATGTTAATATGCACATACACCAAAAGGCAAAATGGTTGTCTGAGGAGGCCTTACAAATAGCTGTGAATGTTAGGGAAATGGAAGGCAAAGGGGAAAAAGAAAGATATACCCATCCGAATTCAGAGTTCCAAAGAATAGCAAGGAGAGATAAGAAAGCCTCCCTCAGTGATCAGGGCAAAGATATAGAGGAAAACAATAGAATGGGAAAGACTAGAGATCTCTTCAAGAAAATTAGAGATACCAAGGGAACATTTCATGCAAAGATGGGCTCAATAAAGGACAGAAATGGTATGGACTTAACAGAAGCAGAAGATATTAAGAAGAGGTGGCAAGAATACACAGAAGAACTATACAAAAAAGATCTTCATGACCAAGATAATCACAATGGTGTGATCACTCACCTAGAGCCAAACAACCTGGAATGTGAAGTCAAGTGGGCCTTAGGAAGCATCACTACGAACAAAGCTAGTGGAGGTGATGGAATTCCAGTTGAGCTATTTCAAATCCTAAAATGTGATACTGTTACAGGACTGCACTCAATATGCCAGCAAATATGGAAAACTCAACACTGGCCACAGGACTGGAAAGGGTCAGTTTTCATTCCAATCCCAAAGAAAGGCAATGCTAATGAACGCTCTAACTACCAAACAATTGTACTCATCTCACACGTTGGTAAAGTAATACTCAAAATTCTTCAAGCCAAACTTGAAAAGTACATGAACTGGTTTTAGGAAAGGCAGAGGAATCAGAGATCAAATTGCCAACATTTGTTGGCTCATCAAAAAAGCAATAGAGTTCCAGAAAAACATCTATTTCTGTTTTATTGACTATACCAAAGCCTTTGACTGTGTGGATCACAACAAAGTGTGGAAAATTCTGAAGGAGATGGGAATACCAGACCACCTGACCTGCCTCTTGAGAAATCTGTATGCAGGTCAGGAAGCAACCATTAGAACTGGACATGGAACAACAGACTGGTTCCAAATAGGAAAAGGAGTATGTCAAGGTTGTATATTGTCACCCTGCTTATTTAACTTATATACAGAGTACATCATGTGACATCTTGGGCTGGATGAAGCGCAAGCTGGAGTCAAGATTGCTGGGAGAAATATCAATAACCTCAGATATGCAGATGGCACCTCCCTTATGGCAGAAAGTGAAAAAGAACTAAAGAGCCTCTTGATGAAAGTGAAAGAGAAGACTTAAAAATTTGGCTTAAAGCTCAACATTCAGAAAACTAAGATCATGGCATCTGGGCCCATCACTTCATGGCAAATAGATGGGAAAACTGTGGAAACAGTGTCACACTTTATTTTTTTGGGCTCCAAAATCACTTTAGATGGTGACTGCAGCAAAATAAAAAGACACTTTCTCCTTGGAAGAAAAGTTATGACTAACCTAGACAGCATATTAAAAAGCAGAGACATTACTTTGCCAACAAAGGTCCATCTAGTCAAAGCTATGGTTTTTCCATAGTTATGTATCCATAGTCATGTATGGGTGTGATAATTGGACTGTAAAAAAGCTGAGCACCAAAGAATTGATGCTTTTGAACTGTGGTGTTGGAGAAGACTCTTGAGAGTCCCTTGGACTGCAAGGAGCTCCAACCAGTCCATCCTAAAGGAAATCAGTTCTGAATATTCATTGGAAGGACTGATGCTAAAGCTGAAACTCCAATACTTTGGCCACGAGTTGACTCACTGGAAAAGACTCTGATGCTGGGAAGGATTAGGGGCGGGAGAAGAAGGGGACGACAGAGAATGAGATGGCTGGATGGCATCACCGATTCGATGGACATGAGTTTGAGTGAACTCCGGGAGTTGGTGATGGACAGGGAGGCCTGGTGTGCTGTGATTCACGGGGTGGCAAAGAGTCAGACACGACTGAGCATCTGAACTGAACTGAACCCTATACGAAGAACTGACTCATTTGAAAAGTCCTTGATGCTGGGAGAGATTGTAGGTGGGAGGAGAAAGGGATGACAGAGGATGATATGGTTGGATGGCATCACTGATTCAATGCACATGAGTTTGAGTAAACTCTGGCAGTTGGTGATGGACAGGGAGGCCTGGTGTGCTGCAGTCCATGGGGTCGCAAAGAGTAGGACACATCTGAGTGACTGAACTGAACTATATACACTAAATCTTCATGCATTCATCTGTTGATGGACACTTGATTTTGTTTCCATGTCTTAGCATTGTATGCAGTGCTGCTAGGAACATTGGGGTGCATGTATCTTTCTGAATTACTTTTCATCATTTCTGGATATATGTCTAGGAGTGGGATTGCTGTATCATATGGTAGCTCTTTTTTTTAGTTTCTTTTTAAGCAACCTCCGCACTGTTTTCTGGAGTGGATACACCAATTTACATTCCCACCCACAGTGTAAGAGGGTTTCATGGATATTTTGGAGGTTACTTATTTTATACTTTGAGTTATAAGCTAATGCTACTTTTTTTTCTTGCTCACATTGCTTCAATTTTGATCACTGGGAGCTCTTTCAGTTAGAGTATCTTTCTAGGTGTACTTTTCACAGTTGTGACTTTATAAATATATTTTTATGATTCATTGATTTAATGCAGTGCCTCACAAAAAAATGTATACTTTATGAGGACAAGTTTGTGTCTTCCTAAGTTTGGTTATTTACCTCTGTGTCCTTAATAGTTAGAAGTGTTTCTGGAATAGAGTAAGTGCTCAATGAATACTGAAGGGCTAAATACATGAATGAATGAGTAAGTGAATGTGTTAGACACTGTAAAAGGCATATCACATATGTCATTTGTAAACTTCAAAATAATTCTTAAGAGGAAGCGTTATTAGTCCCTATTTTATGGGTGGAGGAACTAAATTCAGAGAAGTTAATTAACTTGACCAAAGTCACACAGCTGGTAGGCAAAAACTGGAATCCAAGATTGCCTGACTTGATGTGCATGGCAGCCCTGAATGTTGCAGTTGAGAAATATATTAAAGATCTTCAAAAGTCTAATTATAAAGTTATATGTGTATATAATTGCACTTTCATTATTTATCTCCTTACTGCTCTCTTTATTCATACATAAAACCAGATATTATCTATTGTCATAAATAGGACCCAAAAAAGTGAGTATAATTTTCAAAAAAGTTTAAATTTTGCTACTTCTTCACTCAGTGCATAAATTACTTAACTTTCAACCAATTCTTACACATCCTGGTTTGCAGGAGAAATTCCAAAATTTGAGTAAGCTATATATTTAAATCAACATACATTTTTCCAATATACCGATGAGAGTCAAATAGAGCATCCTTCTGTTCTTCATGGAAAGGCTCAGAAAGGACCCCTGGTTTTATTTTGCCACCTTCAGTTCAGTTCAGTCCCTCAGTCGTTTCCGACTCTTTACGACCCCATGAATCACAGCATGCCAGGACTCCCTGTCCATCACCAACTCCCAGAGTTCATTCAAACTCATGTCCATCGAGTCGGTGATGCCATCCAGCCATCTCATTCTCTGTCGTCCCCGTCTCCTCCCACCCCCAATCCCTCCCAGCATCAGACTCTTTTCCATTGAGTCAACTCGTCGCATGAGGTGGCCAAAGTATTGGAGTTTCAGCTTTAGCATCAGTCCTTCCAATGAACACCCAGGACTGATCTCCTTTAGAATGGACTGGTTGGATCTCCTTGCAGTCCAAGAACTCTCAAGAGTCTTCTCCAGCACCACAGTTCAAAAGCATCAATTCTTCAGCGATCAGCTTTCTTCACAGTCCTTAGTGGCTAAAATTAGTGGCAATGGGCAGTGAGTGGAAGGCAGATAGTCTTAGGGGATGGAAGGGCTGGCTTTGATGTATGCCCCTGCTGTTTCCCAATGGGAGACAAGTTCCAAAGAACTTTCAAGCCTCAGAGTTCTTGTCTATAAAATGGTGTTAATCCAAGTGCCCATTTTATCAGTGAAGATGAAATAGGAGCCTTGTGTATTAAGTACATAATATAGTGCCTATAACATAGAAAGTTCTCAATGCATGGTGCCATTGTTTTCATATTTGATATCATTGTTATTCCCCTCTTTGGAGGTTAAAACATATTGGAGTGTTTTTTAAGTGATTTGTTTTAATGGAGCACTGATATGAAATATAGGGAGACTCAAACTGAGAACCCATAAATTATATGTGACTAATTTTTCAGGACTTTAGTTTCAAGATGAAGCTCTACTTTTAGGGAAAAAATATTATTAACTTGAATACATTTACTCTTAAATTATATCTAATTTATAAAGGTATCTCCATGGCTCTGTTCAACTGTCTCATACTCTTTGATAAACATGCTCCATACATTTTTTAATGACCCTGAACACAGACTATCACTTATTCCACTAACTTAGAATACTGTCATCCTCTAAACCAATGGTAGTAAATCTCCCTTTGTATTGTGACAAATATTTAATTCAACTCAGGCAGATTGGGTGTGCTGGACAATGAATTATAATGTGAATGTTAACACTTACTGCCAGCCTGTTTCCATGCCCTTTAAGAATTGCTTTCTAGGGACTTCTCTGGTGATCCAGTAGTTAGAACTCACTCTGAGTTCTCACTGCCAAGGACCTGGGTTCAATTCCTGGTTAGAGAACTAAGATCCCCCTAGTCACTTGGGCACAGCCAAAACAAACAACAACAACAAAAGAATTGCTTTCAAATACTGTGTAAAGTTTCACCAATGACTCACCATTCAATCCATAAATCACTGTTGATTAGAGAATCCTTTAGTACAGACCCTCCTGTTGGCCCCGTGTCTTCAGTTGTTTAGTGTGATTCTGAAGGAGTGTTAGTAGTCATGATAGTGGAGAGTTGGGTAACCTCTCAGCAAGCATGTCTCATATCAATGGTTATGATCCAAATGTCCATATGGACATTTACAGACATCTATGGGCTTCCTTGGTGGCTCAGCATGTAAAGAACCCATTGCAATGCAGATGTGGGTTCAATCCTTGGGTCAGGAAGATCCTCTGGAGGAAGGCATGGCAACCCACTCCAGTATTCTTGCCAGGAAAATCCCATGGACAGAGGAGCCTGGTGGGCTATGGTCTATGGGGTTGAAAGTGACAGAACACCGGTACCACCCTTCTGTATTCAGTGATTCTAATATGCACAATTTCCATATATTAATCTCAGTGTGTCTTAAAATCACTGTTGGCCAGGAAGTGAGTATAATATCATTGCCTCCATGTGTATATCAATATTAGAATAGGCATTCCTGGGTTGAAAGGAAATCCTGACGATGTTAGTGGACCATTCTTGTACGAGAGAAGAAAATGCATTGCCAGTACCTTTAATGGCACAGAGAAGTTCAGTGTACAGGATCTAAGGAGAGCCAGACTGAGTGTGAAGTTTTGAGATGATCTTAAAGTTGTTTGGTGTGCATCCTTTTTATTATGCATAATAAGGTGATATAATACAAATCTATGCCCAGGTAAGTCTAAAAGAGCTATTTTAGAAACTAAGTTAAAAAAAAAAAAACCCTTGAGTGTAAAAAAGCATTCTGTCTCAGGGACAGAGTTTTTTCTTAGTGGTGCATGTCATGATGGCATGTCTTATGATGGATGGCTTATTAGATTTGATAAAATATGTCATCCAGATGCCCTCAGGTTTTAGGTTTGTTCTGGAACTTCTGGTTCCGTATTTCAGTTAACACTTTTGGTGTAATGTGTCAGCCCCTCGCAGTTAATTTGCTTCAGGACTCACATTCTCACATTGCAAGATCTAGAGGAAGAGAAAGATCTTCATGGGTTCATTTTTCAATTCACCTCTGTAGAGACAAGCTATCCATTGCAAGGCTTAAGTCTGGTTTTCTAAGTCAATTATTGGCAGAAAAATTAGGTTCTCATGATTAAGATACAGTTCAGTTCAGTCGCTCAGTCGTGTCCAACTCTTTGCGGCCCCATGGACTACAGCACACCAGGCCTCCTTGTCCATCACCAACTCCCAGAGTTTACTCAAACTCATGTCCGTTGAGTCGGTGATGCCATCCAACCATCTCATCCTCTGTCGTCCCCTTCTTCTCCCTCCTTCAATCTTTCCCAGCATCAGTGTCTTTTCAAATGGGTCAGTTCTTCACATCAGGTGGCTGAAGTACTGGAGTTTCAGCTTCAGCATCAGTCCTTACAATGAATATTCAGGACCGATTTCCTTTAGGATGGACTGGTTGGAGCTCCTTGCAGTCCAAGGGATTCTCAAGAGTCTTCTCCAACACCACAGTTCAAAAGTAGCAATTCTTCGGCGCTCAGCTGAACATGACTACTGGAAAAACCATAGCCTTAACTAGACAGAACTTTGTTGGCAAAGTAATGTCTCTGCTTTTTAATATGCTGTCTAGGTTGGTCATAACTTTTCTTCCAAAGAGTAAGCGTCTTTTTATTTCATGGCTGTAGTCACCATCTGTCATGATTTTGGAGCCCAAAATAATAAAGTCTGCCACTGTTTCCATTGTTTCTCCATCTATTTACCATGAAGTGATGGGACCAAATGTCATGACCTTAGATTCCTGAATGTTGAGCTTTAAGCCAACTTTTTCACTCTCCTCTTTCACTTTCATCAAGAGGCTCTTTAGTTCTTCTTCACTTTCTGCTATAAGGGTGGTGTCACCTGCATATCTGAGGTTAGTGATATTTCTCCCAGCAATGTTGATTCCAGGATGTGCTTCTTCCAGCTCAGCGTTTCTCATGATGTACTCTGCATAGAAGTTAAATAAGCAGGGTGACAATATACAGCTTTGACGTACTCCTTTTCCTATTTGGAACCAGGCTGTTGTTCCATGTCCAGTTCTAATGGCTGCTTCCTCACCTGCATACAGGTTTCTCAAGAGGCAAGTCAGGTGGTCTGGGATTCCCATCTCTTTCAGAATTTTCACAGTTTATTGTGATCCACAAAGTCAAAGGCTTTGGCATAGTCAATAAAGCAGAAATAGATGTTTTTCTGGAACTCTCTTGATTTTTCCATGATCCAGCGGATGTTGGCAATTTGATCTCTGGTTCTTCTGCCTTTTCTAAAACCAGCTTGAACAATGATTAAGATTAATCGGGACCAAATTTGAAAACCACATGGGTTGGTGTATTCAACAGAAAGGTGGAGAGAATGTTGTGATGCAGCCAGAAGTGTCCACTACAGTGTTTTTCTTTCCCTTTA